>NC_058132.1:421435900-421466250 GCF_016433145.1 Gracilinanus agilis | reverse complement strand
TATATATATATAGAGAGAGAGAGAGAGAGAGAGAGAGAGAGAGAGGTTTCACATACAATCTGGGAATCTTTTTTTTTATTTAGGAAATTATATAATTCTTAATATGGCTGGATTAGGATATTGTAAAAAGTTGAAATTATAGTTGAAAAGAATAGAGTGAAAGATTCTGAAAATTTTAAGAAATCATTAGATTCTGATAAGTATGCCAAGATACTTGAATTTTCCCAGTTTCATTTTGGGGATATCTTATGGACCTTTGAGGTCATGATATTATAATTTTCTCTAAAAGGATAAAAACAAAATTTCCATTGTTTCTATTGAAGAAATGGATTTTTTACATTGCTTATGTCAAATGGTCCACGGGATCATGAAGAGTTTGTCAAAACTAAACAACTGAACAACTACAATAATGAAGAAGTCAGATCACCTGTTTAACATGCAATGAGCTCAAAGTTGGAAAAGAGAATTCTTTTTTTAATAATTTATATTTTACATAGTAGTAAATAATTATAAACAAAGTAGATGCCCATCAGTTGGGGAATGGCTAATCAAATTGCGGCACATAAATCTAATGGAATGTCATTGAAGTTATAAATATAAATACAGAATCCACTGTTTGACAAAAATTGCTGGGAAAATTGGAAAACAGTGTGGGAGAGATTAGGCTTAGATCAACATCTCATACCCTATACCAAGATAAATTCAGAATGGGTAAATGACTTAACTATAAAGAAGGAAACTATAAATAAATTAGATGAATGTAGAAAAGTATACCTGTCAGATCTATGGGAAAGGAAAGAATTTAAGATGAAGCAAGAGATAGAGAATATTACAAAATATAAAATGAATAATTTTGATTACATTAAATTAAAAAGAGTTTGTACAAACAAAACCAATGCAACCAAAATTAGGAGGGAAGCAACAAATTGGGGAAAAAATCTTCATAACAAAAACCTTGGACAAAGTTCTAATTTCTCAAATCTATAAGGAGATGTATCAATTGTACAAAAAATCAAGCCATTCCCCAATTGATAAATGGGCAAGGGACATGATAGGCAATTTTCAGATAAAGAAATCAAAACTATCAATAAGCACATGAAAAAGTGTTCTAAATCTCTTAAAATTAGAGAAATGCAAATTAAAACAACTCTGAGTTACCACTTCAAACCTAGCATATTGGCTAATATGACAGCAAAGGAAAGTAATAAGTGTTGGAGGGGATATAACAAAACTGGGACACTAATGCATTGCTAATGGAGTTGTGAATTGATCCCTGGAAGGCGATTTGGAATTATGCCCAAAGGGCTTTAAAAGACTGCCTGCCCTTTATCCAGTCATACCACTGCTGGGTTTGTACCCCAAAGAGATAATAAGGAAAAATATGTGTAGAAAAATATTTATAGCCACATTCTTTGTGGTAGCAAAAAATTGGAAAATGAAGGGATACCCTTTGATTGGGGAATGATGGAATGATATCGGTTGGGGATGAAATACTATTGTGCTAAAAGGAATCCTAATGAACCATGTGAACTGGAATGATCTCCAGGAATTGATGCAGAGCGAAAGGAGAAGAACCAGAACATTGTACACAGAGACTGTGGCACAATCAAACATATTGGACTCTTTCTACTAGCAGCAACGCAATGATCCAGGACAATTCTGAGGGGCGTATAAGAAAGAATGCTATTCACATCCAGAGAAAGACCTGTGGGAACAGAAACTCAGCAGAAAAACATTCGCTTGATCATATGGTTCGATGGGGATATGATTGGGGATGTAGACTCTAAATGATCACTCTATTGCAAATATTAATAATATGGAAATAAGTCTTGATCAATGATACATGTAAAGCCCAGTGGAATTGCTTGTTGGCTATGGGAGAAGAAGGGAAAGAACATGAATCATGTAACCATGGAAAAATATGTTAAAATAAATAAATAAATAAATGAAGCAAATATAAATACAGAGACTCGTGAACATATGTGAATGAATAAAGAGTGAAGAGCTAAGAAAACCATACACAATGATTTCATCAGTGTAAATAGAACAAGCCCAAAAAATAATTGAAAACAAATGTTGCGAAATATGCATATTTTATAAACCCACTAGGTTTCCTTGTACAGCTGGAGTCTCAGAAACTTTAGATAAATTTGAACAGGGAGAAAAGTTCTGAATTAAAACCTATGCTTTCAGATCCCTGGTTTTATATATTACACATAAATTATATATGTACATATATATTACATATAAATATGCATATGTGAATTGAAAAAATAATGTGGATAAATGGTGATATCCACTCTAGGAAACTGAGTTACATACTTAATTGGCTGTAAGTATCTCAGTTCCCTATTGTGAAGCGAAGGCAAAGTGAACCTTCCTTCATTGGGCCAGGGCATACGAGGCTTAGAGACTGATTTGTATAAAAGTAGCTTTCTTCATTTAGAAATCGAGGGTAAACTATGAGGATTGAAACACAAAGGGTGCCCTCATTCTAAGTCCTAAAACTCCACCCTTCAATATATGTTGTAAAGATGGGATTTGTGCAAGGGAAAGGGGACAAAAGGAGCCAGAGAAAGAGTGGCTGACAGTTGGTGACAGTTGGTGATGGTTGAGACCAGAGGGAATTCTGGGTAATTCTCAGGAGGAGGAAGAAGGGAAAATAACTTCCAGCGGAGGACTGAGAGAGGGAGGAGGAGAACATCGCAGCTCAAATCCAGTCCTGAGGGCTTCCTGAGGATCTTTCTTTGGACATTGAAACCCTGATTCCCTGGTCAAAGATTCCATTAAAAATTAGAATATTTTATTATATGAGATAACTCTGCTGACAATGTAAAACTAAAGGTATCAATGAAATTTCCTTAAAAATAATGATGGATTTGGAAAATAAAACTTTAATTTTTATTCTAGCAAATTTTATTTCTATTTCAAGTAAAGGTTGTTAAGGGACTAGGGAAATGTTACAAGAAAAAGCTTGGCTTTTAAAAGAAAACTGACAGTGATGTCATGCACTTACCTAGTATTCCTTTTGCTTGTTGACTTTATTAACAGAGAAGTTTACTTTATGAAGTGGTGCTAGTTTCTGTGCTCTATTTAATTCACAAGGCAACATCAATGTGACTGATCATGTGTCTGTCTTTAGGCTAAATGCTACATGGACACTGGCACTTAATATAAATACTACTATTACTATGATTCCTGCTAATTAATGGCTATTTGAATATCATTCAGGTATTACTAGTTTTTAATCACGGCTGGCCTAATCTAGTTTATATTGCTGAAGCCAGTACTATTTCCTTGGTTTAAAATTTTCCATTTGTAAGTATACTGAGTTGTATAAAGTTGATGTACTAATATCAACAGTGAATCACATGGGGAAAGTAGCCTGCTATTAGTTTAAAGTGCAATGACTATACAAAGAATCAAAGGACTGAGTGCTGGTAAAGCTTTCTTTACTTTCTACTGACTTTCTACCATTAACTAGCTATAGGATAATAGACAAATTGCTTAACCTTTCCTGTTTAACCAAATATTTTCATCTATAAAGTGAAAAACCAGATTGTTTTTGAAGTATCTGGAATAATCAAATTTATATTGTCCTATTTTTGTAAGTGATCTTATTCTATATTATCCTATATTATAACATTTTATATAACTACCTGTCATATTTCTTCATCCTAAAGTTCAGGTCATAGTTCAGAAGTTTAATCTTCCTCTCTGTATTAAGTTTAAAAGTTGTTTTCCTATAAATTCCTTTAATTAAGAGCTCTGTACTACTAGCCATTCTTGACCAATTAAAGGAAATCTGTTATTTATATATCATTAATTAGTCATTTTCTTTTCTGTCATAATAGTCAATCTAATAGGTGTGGAGTGGCACCTCCAGTTTGTTTTAATTTGCATTTCTCTAAATAATAGTGATTTAGAGCATTTTTGAAAAAATTATTCTAAGAAATAAATTGGTCCAAATTTGATCCAACAAAAGAACTTCAATTTTGAAACTGTGCAAACTGATTTTTATTACATGAATTAGGAACTTCATGAATATATGCTTCTATATAATTTTCAAGTATGTTCTTGGGCAGGGAGCCTAGAAGGGGGAAAACAGCTCTCCTTGTGAGCTATTCATAAATCTCTAGTGAGGGATATGTAGGAAGACTTTCCAGAAAATGTTTCTCTGCATCTATCTTATCATATTATCATACTAGCATTTTCCTGGGGCCTTAGTCAAAGGAGAGTGAAAATGTTTTTCTTTTCTTTTTTTAAACCTGTATCTACTAAGTATGGATTCCAAGGCATAAGAATGGTAAGGGTTAAATTAATGTTAAATGAATTTCCCACAGTCACACAGCTTGGGAAGTATCTAGGGCAAGATTCAAACCCAGGATTTCCAGGTGAGGCTCTTTACCCACTGAGCCACCTAAGTGCTCTAAAAACATTTACTTGAGAAAGAAAGTCTCTCTACCTTCTGACTCTCCAGTTTGGAAGGCAGAGAAGAGACACAGATAATTTACTTGGTTTCAAATTTCCTTTTTGTAAGTATACTGAGTTGTACAAAGTTGATGTATTAACATCAACCAGTGACTCACATGGGAAAAGTAGCATGGTAGGGTAGAAAGTGCAATGACTATACATTGAATCAAAGGACAAGTGCCAGGGCTGACTTTCTGCCATTCACTAGCAGTATTATATTGAACAAATTGTTTAGCCTTTCTGTGCCCAAGGCTTTTCTTTGTTCCCTAGCCTTCAGAGACTTATTGGATTACTAACTAATTAGAGACCAAATTTATGACTGAAATGCAATTTTTCTGCTGTGAACTTTAAAAATATAGTTTGAAGGGTTTTTTTTCCTGATGAAATATATTAATGAGTTTTGAGGTAACACTGTAGAATTTGTTTTTAAGGAAAAACAAGAATAAAACTGGATGTTACATGAAAGAAAATTTAGATCTTTTTTATCATTCTATCCCCATAAAGTGACTGACTTATTGTTTTAGTTTAAGGGCATAGGTAATTTCACTGATTAAGAAGAGGGAACTGAAGTTAGTTTGAAAGTAGATCAGTGAAATTTCAAAATGGAAAAACAAAATAGGGTTGCAATTTAAATTTATCTGGTGCTTAAGAACTGCCTATTATTTACCCTTTTCTGGATCACTAAATGAAAAAAGGTTGTGTAAATCAGGAAAGTAAGTTCTGCTAAACCATATAATTAGTTACTTAGGAGTTTTACAAATTAAAGTTAAATACAAATCAATTTAGAAATGAATTTTTAATTGGTATATGTGTTTTGAAATTAGAAATTTGGCTATTTATTAGATGCCCTGATTCAAGTATGGATTTTAATTAGAGTAGATTTCAAATCATTTGTTAAGGAGAAAATGAGGCTCCTACACATTTTTATAATAAACTATGTAGAAGCACGAGGTGGGATTTGGGGTTAGATCTCCTCAAACCATATGATGCAGAAATTATTAATTATTAAATCTACTTTTCTTAATCAAACCCTTTCAAGAATTAAGTAAATATTTAAAGGAATTGAGCAAATAGCAGGAAGTAAGGGAAATATTTGATCAGAATATGAAAGAAACAAGACATGTGCAGTGTTGAAGGGTTGTGATAAAAAAAAGTTTTTTAAAGCAAAAGTAAAAGGATTGTGGACCGCTAAGTGGCTCAGTGGATTGAGAGCCAGGCCCAGAGACAGGGAGTCCTAGGTTCAAATTTGATTTCAGATGTTTCCTAGCTATCTGACCCTGGGCAAGTCACTTAACCGTCTTTGCCTAGTCCTTTCTACTCTTCTCTTTCTACTCTTGGAACCAATGAACAGTATTGATTTTAAGATGGATGATAAGGATTTTTATTTTATTTTATTTTTTAATTTAAGAGGGTTTGGAATTTTGCAAAGAGAGATCTAAGGGAGGTTTTTGATCTCTTGAGAAAAGTGGGATATGAGAAACATTATGTGGTAATTCTTTGTGATAGGGGAACTATAGTAATAAGGGACAATTAGGTGTCTAAGTGGATTGAGAGTCAGGCCTGGAGATGGGAGCTCTGCAGTTCAAATATGGCCTTGGACAGTTCTTACCTGTATGATCCTGGGCAGCCCTTACCATTCTTCTGCCTTGGAACTGATTCTAAGTCAGAAGATAAGGGTTTAAAAAAAAAAAGAAACTATAGTAATAAAGTTGAAGCATTAAATCCCCAGGGTCTAAAACAGTGATTCCCAAAATAGACACCACTGCCCCCTGGTGGGTGCTGCAGCAATCCAGGGGAGCGGTGATGGCCACAGGTGCATTTGGGGACAGTGAATAACTGTAAGGGGGCAGTGATAGTACATGACAGGGGGTGCTAAGTAGCTAAGTAATATTTTTTCTGGAAAGGGGGAAGTAGGCCAAAAAAGTTTGGGAACCACTGGTCTAAAACAATACCATTACTAGTCTTATGTCACTCAGAGAAAGCAATAATGAATGGGGAAAAAAATCCATGTTTACCAAAATATATATAGCAGCATGTTTTATTATAGCAAAGAGTTAGATCCAGGATGCCTATCAATTGAAGAGTGACTGAATAAATTATAATATATGAATAGAATGTAATATTATCATGCCATAAGGAATGGCAAAAAAGGATGGAATCAGAGAATACAGAGGGGAGAGGAGAAACAAGAGAACTATGTATGCTTTATAAATGGAAACAGTTTCAATAAGACTTAAGAACTAGGATGGAACTAATGATCAATCATAACACCAGAAGAGTGATGATGATAAAGCACCTTGGAGGACATAATCTTCTATCTAGAAGTCTTCTGTCCATTTGGCTCTGAAGGAAAAAAAGATGGGACTCAGGCAGGTCAGAATTTCAAATTTTATTTAGGAAAGATAAAAGGTGGAGTGGAATTTTCTAAGATTGTGTTGAACACTGTGATTGTAGAGGAGTTGAATTTCAAACATAATAAGAAATACATTCTGAGTTTCATTTGACAAATAATAATTAACTTTTTAATGTTTAATCTTCATTCTTATCACAATGAAACTGGAATATGTTTTGTCTTGGAGTAGCTGGTATCCAGGGTAATCTTTCAGAAGGATTTGTTTAAAATTTTTTTCATTGTTTTGTTCATTGGGAGAAAAGTTATAGTCATAAATTACTATGAAGTAGAAAAGGGCATCAACAATACTTTTAAAAGGCAAATATATATTTGGAATTATGTCCAAAGGGCTTTAAAAAAAGTGCATGTCTTTTGATCCAGCAATACCACTACTAGGTTTGTATCCCAAAGAGATAAAAACAAAATGGTAAGGGTTCTGTTTGTACAAAATTATTTGTAGCTGTGTTTTTTGTGGCCGCAAAACATTGGAAAATGAGAGAGTGTCCCTCAATTGGGGGATGGCTGAACAAATTGTGGTTATGTGATGGTGATGGAATACTATTATGCTATAAGGAATGATGAACTGCCTGATTTCTATAAAGAACTGGAAAGACCTCCATGAACTGATGTGGAATGAAATAAGCAGAACCAGGAGAACATCATACACAGTAATTGAAACATTGTGGGATGATCAAATATGAATGACTCTGCTACTAAAAGCAATGCAATGATCCAGGACAACACTGAGGGACTTATGAGAAAGAATGCTGTCCACATCTAGAGAAAGAACTGTGGGAATAGAAATGCAGAAGAAAACATATGATTTATCACCTGTTTACATGGATATATGATTTGGGGTTTTGGTTTTAAAAGATTATTACAAAAATGAATAATATGCAAGTGGGATTTGAATGATAATATGTGTATAACCCAGTGAAATTGCTTGCAAACTCGGGGAGGGGGGAGGGAAAAAGGGAGGGAGACAGCAAGAATCTTGTAATCATGAAAAAACCCTAAAAAGTAAAAATTAAATTAAAAAGAAGGTAAGTACATGTCTAAAGAAATTAATATAATAATTCCTTATTTATCAGTAGAATTTAGAAATTTGTAATATCTTCCTGTCTTGTCCCTCTTTTTTACAACTATAGTCACAAATATCTCCTACTACATGCAAAATATGACTTCTCTACAGATTTAAAACTCATCAAAAGTCTACTGAAGTTCCTGAGTTTCATTGCTCTTGACAATGTATCTAATAACTGATACCTTCATGATACCATGTAGATTTGATTACAGGTTTAAAATTTTTGTAAATTAAAACTAGATAGCCATTTCAAGAACGAAAAATAAGTATTTCTTCCAAATACTTTTTTTCCTTCATATCCACATTACCTGCTTAAGTATTTCAGCTGCCATTTCATATGAACAATCAAATATCACATAGAACTCCTTGCTTCTCTTCATTTCCTTCAGTAAGGGCTTGGCATCTTTATTCCCAGAAGGCAGCTGACGGATTTTTATTTTAATGTTGTATTTGGAAGGAGCCTTGATCAACTCTTGCAGACGAATTAGACCTAGAAAATTACATATCATCATCCAACCAAAACTTTTGTTGAATGTTTACTAAAATTTCATCAGTCATTCCCAAAATATTTCCTACTGCTACTATTCAAATGTTATACTTTTGATTTCTGATTTTGTCAGCTCTCTTTCTCTCGTACTTTATGTGGCTACTTTTTAATGTCTTACTATGCTCACCTTGGAAGTATATAATATACAAATACATTAAATTTTTTTTTTTACCTTTTGTCTTAAAATCAATACTAAGTATTGGTTTCAAGGCAGAAGAGTAGTAAGGGCTAGGCAGCTGGGTTTAAGTGACTTGCCCAGGGTCACACAGCTAGGATGCAAATACGTTTTTAACTTATCCAAAATGCACTTTGGTCTTTTCTAGCTTCTAGTCAGCAGCAATATTAACCAACGGGAAATACTTAATACCAAAAGTTTGCTTGAAATTCCCAAAATTTGTTTAGAGTGCTAATGTTTATATCTATTTACTTATTTTGAAACTAACAGATAATATATCATTTTTTCCTTGGGTGATAGATTTTAGGAGGTTTTTTCATTACATTATGGACATAATTATAGACCCAAGCTTCAAACAAAGCATCTTATTTTTATTAATATTAAAAAATATCAGAAAAGAGGACCTATGATGATCAGAATAAAAACAAAGGAAACTAAAGAAATTCTCACACTGTTCATTATGGAAAAGGCTATATCAGAACAGAGAAAGTAGGTATATTTTGTTTGCCATAAGTATGAACATGTTGAACTAAATAATTCTCTAAAAGAAGTACAAGACAATATTGACCAGTGACTTTATAGTACCTACCAGAAGCTCTTACTAAAAGATTCATATCTCAATGAAAAATTGACTAATTTTTCAGTATGAAGGTTCTTCACCTTTAAGGTTGTTTAGCTTCAACAATCAATAGAGAATATGGTAAGTATTCAGATGGAACTCTGTGCTCTGCACAAAATGAATCCTGGATACCAGCTGCTCCAAAATACAACATATTCCAGTTTCATTGTTTTAAGAATGAATACTAAACTTTAAAAATTTACTATTAGTCAAGTGAAACTCAGAATGAGGCTCGTGTGTGTGTATATATATATATTTATATATAGCATTTGAAATTCAACTGTTCTAGAAACATAAAATTTACAGCACAATCTTAGAACACCCTCCTACACACCTTTTTTTTCCCCCTAAATAAAATTCAAAATTCTCATCTGCCTGATCCCTATCTTTTTTCCTTCAGGGCCACAGGAATAGAAGGCATCTGACCAAAATAAGCAATCATTTTATTTTGAAGTAAATGGTTTATCATGACAAAGGAAGTTACTGGGAGGCAGCATCTTGTGGTGGAAGAAACACTAGATTCACATTAGATGGTCTGGGTTAAAATCTCATGCTTAACATTTATTATATGTGTGGTCTTGCTCAAGTAATTTAATCTCCCAGCTACTAATTCTATAATTGTCAGATAAAATTCTAAAATTGACTAAGAAGTGAGTACTGGTTACCTCCTTTTCCATTCCTTTGGCTTACTATACCTATTTCCTAGTCTTTTCTATTTTCTCTTTTACCTTTGTACTTGAGAATGACTAACCAGGGCAAGGTCAATTTATTCTGGTGAAATTAGTTCTCCTAAAAAAACACACTGCACAACCAAAAATATTTTTAAAAATATCTCATCTTCTGCACTTAGCTTATTTCTATCTTCTGTGATGATATGAGAATTCTAAAGAAGCATATCTATTTTTCAAGGGGCAAATTTCATGGATAGATATGTAAATTTCACTAAGGACCAAGCTCTTAACAATAAATCTAGTTTGTTTACATTTTCCTTACCAGCTGTAATTTTTATGTATTTTTTATTTACTAGCTATGTAACAACTGTAGATAATCATTTCCATGAATTTCAATTTCTCATCTCTAAAATGAGAATAACAATGTTTGTACTATAAAAACCATTTTGAAATTGTAAAATATTACAGAAATGGCAGTTGGGATTATGAACTTCAGTTTCAACTTTTGTATTTCATTGATTTACTCAATCCTTCCCTTCTAAAATAAATAATAAGATACTCATTCAACAATATATTTGTCAGCCTTAGGCTAAGTACAACTTTTGAACTGGAATTACTTCACAGAAGATTCCTGATAGGTTGAGGAAATTTGACTTCAAACAATGGATTATGTATAATTGATCTAGCAACATGAGATAAAATTCATTCCAGAAAGTGGAGCAAGTATGGAATTTCAACAGTTACTTGAGAAGCAAAGATATGAGTTATGGCAAAGATTGGAGATGCTAAGGAAGTTCATCAGTTTAACAGGTATCTTGCAAATTTTACCTTTCACAATAGTAAGCAAATGTAATTAGCATTTTCACAAAACATAGAATTTTAAAACTGGAAAGATCATTAGAAGTAACCTACCTAATCCAACCAAAACTTTGATTTTAGAGATGAAGAAATTGAGTTGCAATGAGATGAAATGCCTCCTTGTATTCATATCATGCTTAAATGTCATGTGTATTTCACAATAATGAATAAACAGCATGTATTTATTAAATAATTATGTATAGAAGGAGGAATTAAAAGTAATTGGAGAATTTTTGAAGGAGTTGTTTCAAGTAAGAACTTATCCACACTTCCTTAAAGTCATTTCCAGATATGGAAATGATTTTATGATTCTGCTATCAGCATTAATTGCAACTGTAATAGAGGATTAAATATCTAGCTTCCATAAGATAGCCACAATTCCATAATTCTGAAAAAGTGTGAGAATAGCTGAAGAGACAGAAAGGGCTGTGGCATAATTATTAGTGAGCCAAAATGTGAATTTCACTTCAAGAACAAAAAGGTAGAATGCTGAAATGCTTTCCTTGCTACAGCCTGCCTTCAAGTATCCTTCTTTGTTCCACAAGAGATGAACTAGTCACAGCAAGCAAGAAAACAGATGGAAATTGGATTAAGGGCTGCTGCTTGAGGAGAACTGTGGGTAAAATAGTTAACATTTCTGATTTAATATATAGGATGGATCTAGTAAGTTTAATGCAAAAGAATAATAGCAATATTATATATTCATTGTATAAGTGGGTAATATAAATGAGGGTAATGGTAGAGAAATTATAACATTTTAATGATAATTTTATTTATTTTTTATTTTTTAAAACCCTTACCTTCTGTCTTAGACTCAATACTGAGTATTAGTTCCAAGGCAGAAGAGTGGTAAGGGCTAGGCAATGGAGGTTAAGTGACTTGTCCAGGGTTACACAGTTGGGAGGTATCTGAGGCCAGATTTGAACCTAGGACCTCCTGTCTCTTCGCCTGGCTCTCAATCCACTGAGCTACCCAGCTGCACCCAATGATAAATGTTTTTATTGAAAAAAGAGCAATGAACTTGGAGTCAGGGAATTTTGCTTTGCAAATATTAAAACTGCATGTAAAATTTTGCCATTATTATCTGTGATCATTAATATTAAATTAAGAGAATTAATATTTTTAATTTAGGATAGGACAGGTCTATCATCTATTTTTCAAAAAAGAGTAGGCTTAGTTTTTAACATATTATTTTGTAGTCATTCTCTCTTAGAAATTTCTCTTCTAAATTGCATCTAATCATTCAGATATTTTATCTTCTATACCATAATCCTTTTTAGGGAAGAGAACCTTCACCATTTTTATGATAGTAAGAAACAAACAACTCAAGAAACAAAAAAAACTTGCAGGAAAAGTAAAGCAACAGGTCTCACCTAGAGGTGAGAAATTCTCCTGAATTTCAATGAGATAGCAAACATTTTATGGTAGTATGGCAAAAAAAAAAAAAAAAAAAAAAAAAAAAGACTAAGAAATCATATGAAGTCATGACTGATTAAATTTAAAAAAATTATTTACCCCCAAATACGTAATCTACACGATCTCCAGGATTTTAATATGAGGGACTGGCATTAAATATGATGTCACCATAGTAACAGATAATGTACCAGGTAAGTTTCATACCTGTGTTATCTTCATATACCACAGTCACTGTTTTCCAGTTATAGTAGAGTATCAAGTCCAGAACTGCCCTACTGAAGGCTGCATAATCTGGATAGAGGTTGATATAAAACATGTCACTTTTATCCATTGTAGGATGTTTCCAGTGAGTCTGTATGTGAGGAACTTCAAGGGCATTGCAAATAGACTGTACAGCACTGACTGAAGAAATATGGGATGGGCCAAATAATGCAGCCACTCCAAGTGCAAGCTGATCACATGCTGAGGGAGAACGTAGAAAAGAAATAAAGGGAAAGATCGAAAGGTGGAAAGGAGGGAACAGAAAAAGAATGAGAAATAAAGAAAGAAAATTGTGGACTTTTTCTTTCAAATTTCCTTATGTATTTAACCTCATGGAATTTTTTTCCCTACCATGATCTATGAGAAGTAAGTATGGCTTACCTACTTTACTACATGGGATACTAGAATATTTTTATATTAAAGTGAATAATTATCATGAAATCAAAGGACTTCAAATAAATATTAGCCAACATACTAATTTCATTAACTTTAAGATGGAAATCTCTTACTTAATATGCTGTTGTCATCATAACAAGTCATTTGTCAAATAAATGTCATATCAATTGGTTCTTGTTATATGGTAGAGGAATAATGAAGATATTGATTTAAACATATCATATAGAAAAAAAAATCTCCCAATAAGGTAGCAAACTATTCCCCACCTGCAAAAAAAGAGTTAGTATTGGCTGATTTTGAGCTAGAGAATATATAAAGCATTTGTAAAAGGCATGAAGTCTTTTGCAATAATTACCAACCAAGCAAAATTAATATATTTCATAAATTTCAAAAGTTATAACTCTGAAATTATATTTAATTTAATGAAATTTTGAAGCAGGAAGTACTCAGAACCACTTGTAAAGTCATAATTTAAAATAAAAATTAAATAACACATTAATTTAAAATTTTTATGAGAATTCCAGGAGTAAAATTCTTCTTATTGTTCTTCAGTCATATCTGACTCTATGAAATTTGAGATTTAATTGGCAGTACTGGAATGGTTTGCTGTTTCCTCCCCTGAATAAAATTAGGTGACTTAGTGAGCTTGAAGGTTGATTTGGAAAAAAGAATGACTATGAAAAAAATTCTTTCCTCCTTATTTTTAAATATCCATTATTATGAAATCTGTTGGTATGATCCTATAAGCAGAAAAGGGCTTTTTACTGATTTCTCTCATGTCAAATAATATATCAGAGACAGAGCAACTTATAATTCTTTGTATTACAATTTAACCATTTAATCAAAAAGTTGTAGTGAAATTATTTTCAGTGTTCTCATGAGCTCAATATTTGAATGCATTCTCTTTAGTCATCCAGAAGGATCCATTGCTACTTGAAATGTTTGACATGGAGTGAATTTTGTTCTAATATCTAGTTCTCAGATCCTTAAAATTATTGGAGAGATCATTTTGAATTTTCTTTTGCCACTGAATTACAATTACGAGATTTTGTTTCTTTTTTTTCAATGTGACATACATAGTTATATATGTATATATATATAAAATCCCTAATTACATCTTGTGTAAAAAAGATCCTATTATTCCAAAGCATTGTGACAGATTAAAAAAAAACACAAAAACCCACCTCAAACATATTCTTGATATCACAACTATGTTTCTTTTAAATGATGAATGTTGTATTTTGTCTGAAATGATTCCTAGAACTTGAGCAGCTAAGTACAATATATGACTACATTTTATATTTAGGTAAATAGAATCAATATAACAGTATCTGAAAATCAAAATTAAGTTAGCATGAAGAGCAGAAATGTGCAGTGGAGAAGAGCACTGGCTTTTGAAGTAAAAAACTTGGATTCTTCTGAACCTACTTATGTTATACAGGTTAAGTAGTTTAATTTCTCGAATGCTGCCTCATCTAAAAATTCAGATGAATAACATTTCAATTACCTGTCTCAAAGTGTCAGAAGATCATATAATTAGAGTAAGAAGGAGCATTGGAGGCCTTCAATTTCACCTTCCCTCATTTTGTAACAGAAGCTCTGGCTCAGAGAGATTAAATGATTTGCTAATGGTCACAAAGCAAGTAAGTATATGAAACAATATTCAGACTGAAGTATTCCTGATTATAAATCCAGCACTGTAGAAGTGTTTTATAAGCCCTAAAATGCCAAGCTAAAAGTTCAAAGCAAGTATACTTTTCTTGTTCTGATTTTGTTCTTGTGTTTTTAATGTTTTTTTTTTTAAACTATAAAGCTTCTTTTTGGTAGGCAAAGTGCTTCCTTAAGTCTTAAAAGGACAAGCTGGAAAGGGTTCCTCCTACCTGCTCTAAGAGCCAGCAAACTGTGAAATTTTCAGAGTGAGCATTTACATCATGGAAATGGGCAAACAAAATAGGGCTTGATTCATTGTTTTATTGACTTTTCTAGACTTAATAAAGTGATGGAGAGAAAAGATTCAGTTGAAAAGATAGAGTCAAAATGGTGGAATAAAGACAGGAACTCACCTGGGCTCTCCTAAATTCTTCTCCAAAAAACTTTAAAAATAACACCTCAAAATGAATTCTGAAACAGAAGAACCAACAAAAGGATGGAGTGAAACAATTTTCCTCTGTGAGACAATTTGGAAATCAATAGGGAATATCTGTGTCACAGTCCAGTACAGGCTGGGCCCCAGCAAGCAAGTAGTACATCTTGAGGATGACTGAATTGGCAGGGGTGGCTTTTAGTCCTCAGATGGAAAGAATTCAGACAACTGACTAAAAGGAAATTACAGGCACTGAGTTCAGGATTCTATTGCATTGCCTGTATATGATTCTAGTACCAGAGTGAGGAAGACTAGCTCACTAAAGCATGGGGCTAAAGGAGAGTTCCTGGAATTATCAAAATTCCAAATAGAAAAAAATAGTGTTGATTGCTCACAAACCAGAGCATTAGTGATCACACCTCTCTTTGGATCATACTACCTTGAAAGAACTCTTATAGTCTTCTAGAACTAGCTCTGAAAATAGCAAAAAGAAATCTTGAATCTTTGCATATTGCACCCTTTACCCATAGAGTGGAGCCCAATTTTAATATAAAGTTAAAAGTCAAGAAATAGGTTGGAAAAATGAGCAAACCACAAAAAGGAACCTGACCATAGAAAGTTGTTATGGTGATAGGGAAGATCAAAACACAAACTCATAAAAAGGGAACAAAGTCAAAACACCTAAAAAAAAAAGCCAAAAGCCTCAAAGCAAAATGGGCTCAGGCCCCAAAAAGAATTCCTAGAAGAGCTCATCAAATAAAAGAGATAGAGGAAAAATTGGAAAAATAAATGAGAATGATGCAGAAAAATGAGGGAAAAAAGAGCCAACAACTTGGTAAAGAAGGCACAAAAAAATACTGAAGAAAATAACTTTTAAAAAAGAATTGGCCAAATAGTAAAGAAGAGGCACAAAAATCCTTTAAAGAGAGGAACATCTTAAAAAGCAGAATTGGCTAAGTGGAAAAACATGGATAAAATTCACTGAAGAAAAAAACTTCTTAAGAGGAAGAATTGGTCAAATGGAAAAGGAGATACCAAACCTCATGGAAGAAAATAATTTTTAAAAAATTATAATTGACAAATGGAAACTAACAACTCCATGAGATATTAAGAAACAAAAAAAATCAAAAGAATGAAAGAATAGAAGAATATGTGAAAAATCTCATTGGAAACACTGACATGGAAAGTAGTTATAGGAGAGAAAATTTAAGAATTACTGGACTACCTCAAAGCAATGATAAATATTAAAAAAAACTTGGACATTATCTTTCAAGAAATTATGAAGGAGGGGGCAATGGGGTAGTTCAGTGGATTGAGAGCCAGGCCCAGAGACAGGAGGTCCTAGGTTGAAATCTGGTCTCAGACACTTCCTAACTGTGTGACCCTAGGCAAGTCACTTAACTCCCATTGCCTTAGCCCTTACCACTCTTCTGCCTTGGAACCAATGGTTCCAAGGCAAAAGGTAAGGGTTTTTTTTTTTTGTTTTTTGTTTTTTTTTTTTAAGAAATTATGAAGGAAAACTTCCCTGATGTCCTGGAACTGGAAGGTAAGATAGAAATGAAAAGAATCCACCAATTACCTCCCAAAAAAGATCTCAAAATGAAAACTCCCTAAATATTATAGTTAAATTCCAGAACCCCCAAGTCAAAGGAAGAATATCACAAGCATCCAGAAAGAACCATAGTCAAGATAAAACAGGATTTAGTAGCTCCTGTATTAAAAGACTGAAGGAATGGACAGCAAAAGGAACTAGGATTATAACCAAGAATGAGCACAACTGAGTAAAATCCTCTAAGGGAAAGTGAATATTTAATGAAATAGAAGGCCTTCAAGCATCTCTCATCAAAAAACCAGAGCTGAATAGAAAAATCTGTTATTCAAATACAAGACTCAAAAGAAGCATAAAAAGTAAACTGGAAAGAGAAATTACAAGAGATTAAATAAGATTAAACTATTTATATTCCTACATGAGAAGACAATATAACTCCCAGTAACTTTATTATTATTAGAGAGTTAGAAGAAATATGCATATAGAGAGAGCATGGATGTGAGTGGACTATGATGGGATGATAGCTAAAAAATAAAATTAAGAGGTGAGAAAGAGGAATACGTTGGGAGAAAGGGAAAGGAAGTGGTCCGTGGGATAAATTATCTCACCTAAAAGACGCAAAAAGAACTTTTACAGTAGTAGGAAAGATGGAGGGCTAGACAGACAACACTTGAACCTTACTCTCATTGGAATTGGCTCAGAGAAGAAATAACATATACACTCAGTTGGGCATAGAAATTTATCTTACCCTACATGCAAATAAGAGAAGAAGGGAAGGAGAGAATGAGAATAGGCAGGATTGTGGGAGGGTATGGTCAGAAGTAAAACTCTTTTGAAGAAGAACAGGGTGAGAAAGAGAAAAGAATAAATGGCGAAATGGGGTAGGGAAGAATGCAAAGTAATAATAATTGTGGAAAATTTTATAGCAAAGTTCTCTGATAAAGACCTCAGTTTTCAAATATAAAGAGAGCAGAGTCCTGGATATATAAATACAAATCCTTCCCCAATTGATAAATGAACAAAGGACATGAAAAGACAGTTTTCAGATGAGTAAATCAAAGTATCTATAGTCATATAAAAATCTTCTAAATCACTATTGAATAAAGAAATGCAAATTAAAACAATTCTGAAATGTTATCTCATACTTATCAGATTGGCTAATATAACAGAAAAGGAAAATAACAGATGTTGGAGGGAATATGGGAAAACTGGGGCATTAAAACAGTGTTGGTGGAGTTGTGAACTGATCCAGCCATTTTGGAGAGCAGTTGGAATTATGTCCAAAGATATAAAATTCTGCAAATTCTTTGACTCAGGAAGACAACTACCAAATTTATATCCCAAAGAGATTTTTTAATAGGAAAATGACCCATGTGAATAAAAATATTTATTACCAATTTTTTGTGGTAGTAAAGAATCAAAAACTGAGGGATGTCCATCAGTTTGGGAATGGCTGAGCAAGTTGTTGTATTTGGTTGTAATAAAATACTATTGTAGCATAAAAAATGATGAGCAGGATGGCTTTAGGAAAAATCCAGAAAAGACTTATATAAACTGATATCAGATGAAGTGAGCAGAATAGTGTCCATAGTAACAACAATAGTGATCAGCTGTGATCAACTTAGCTATTCTCAGCAATACAATGTCCCCAGACATTTCTGAGGGATTTAGGATGAAAAATGCCATCAGCCTCCAGAGAAAGAACTGACAGAGTAAGAATGCAAAGTAAAGCATGCTTTAAAAATAATTAAAAAAGGGGGCAGCTGGGTAGCTCAGTGGAGTGAGAGTCAGGCCTAGAGACAGGAGGTCCTAGGTTCAAACCCGGCCTCAGCCACTTCCCAGCTGTGTGACCCTGGGCAAGTCACTTGACCCCCATTGCCCACCCTTACCACTCTTCCACCTATAAGATAATACACCGAAGTACAAGGGTTAAAAAAAAAATAATTAAAAAAAAACTTTGTCTTTTTTTTTTTGGCTTTTGTGTCTGTCGTCTTTCATAATATAACTAATATGGAAATATGTTTTGCATGACTTCATATCTATAACCAATATTGAATTGCTTGCCTTCTCAGTGAGAGGGGAAGAAAAGGTGAGGAGAGAACCCGAAACTCAAAAAGTAAAAAAAAAAAAAAAAAAAAAAAAGTTAAATATTATTTTTATATGTTATTAGAAAAGTATTTGAAATTAAAAATGATGGAGAAAATGTTAAGGATAAAGATTAAACTTAATAGTGCATATGTATGTTTATATATGTAATATTTGCTCATTTAAAAGTGTAAATGCTCACTCTGAAAATTCATAATTGGCTAGCTCTGATATAAAAATGAGATGAGTCCTTTTCAGTGAAGATCTGTCCTTTAAGGCTTGAGGAATCACTTTCCCAATGAAAAGAAGGCTTTATAGTTTTTACTGACTGCACACACACACATGGAGTAGGGTCCCCATATACTGCTGATTTAATATCTGCTGATTCAGTTATTCATGGTTCACCATGGGAAAAAAAGAAAAAATTGGGAAATTCTAGAAAATACAAAAATGAACAATTCATAAGATTCAAATCATTCACCTAGCAAATACATGCTGTTAAATGGTAACAGATTTATCTTCCTTTTAGATACAGAATGTGTGTGTGTGTGTGTGTGTGTGTGTGTGTGTGTGTGTGTGTGTGTGAAAGAGAGAGAGAGAGAGAAATGTTGGTTATCCTTCATTTTCAAAGAGAACCAATGATATCACAGGGTAACTGTCTTGACTTCCAAATGAATTGGATTTAAGTGAGAGTTACACAAAGTTGCCAGCCTCAATTCTCTTTTGAAAAAATATCTCCAGGTTTATTTTTTCATTTTTTCTTTTAATTAATTAATTTAGAAGATTTCCCATGTTTACATGATTGATGTTCTTTCCTTCTCCTCTACCCTCCCACTTCCCTGAGCCAAAGAGCAATTCCACTGGGTTTTACATGTATCATTGTTCAAAACCCATTTCCATATTATTAATATTTGCAATAGTGATAACATAGAATCTACATCTCCAATCATATCCCCAATCATATCCCCATTGAACCATGTGATCAAGCGAGTGTTTTTCTTCTGCATTTCTACTCCCACAGGTCTTTTTCTGGATGTGGATAGTGTTCTTTCTTATATGTCCCTCAGAATTGTCCTGGGTCATTGCATTGCTGCTAGTAGAGAAGTCCATTACATTTGATTGTACCACAGTGTATCCATTTCTGTGTACAGTGTTCTGGTTCTTCTCCTTTCACTCTGCATCAGTTCCTGGAGGTCATTCCAATTCACATGGAATTCCTTCAGTTCATTATTCCTTTTAGCACAATAGTATTTCATCACCAACAGATACCACAATTTGTTCAGTCATTCCCCAATCAAAGGGCATCCTTTCATTTTCTAATTTTTTGCCATCACTAAGAGTGCAGCTATGAATATTTTTGTACATGTATTTTTCCTTATTATCTCTTTGGGGTACAAACCCAGCAGTGGTATGGCTGGATCAAAGGGCAGGCAGTCTTTTAAAGCTCTTTGGGCATAATTCAAAATTGCCTTCCAGAATGGTTGGATCAATTCACAATTCCATCAGTAGTTTTGCTATATCCCCTCCAACATTTATTATTTTCCTTTGGCCAATCTGCTAGGTGTGACATGGTACCTCAGAATTATTTAAATTTGCATTTCTCTAATTATAAGAGATTTAGAACATTTTTATGTGCTTATTGATAGTTTTTATTTCTTTATCTGAAAAATGCCTATTCATGTCCTTTGCCCATTTATCAGTTGGGGAAATGGCTTGACTTTTTTGTACAATTGATTTAGCTCCTTATAGATTTGAGAAATCAGACCTTTGTCTGAGGTTTTTGTTATAAAGATTTTTTCCTAATTTGTTGCTTCCCTTCTAATTTTGGTTGTATTTGGTTTTGTTTGTACAAACCCTTTTTAATTTAATATAATAAAAATTATTCATCTTACATTTTGTAATATTCTCTATCTCTTGCTTGGTCTTAAATTCTTTCCTTTCCCATAGATCTGACAGGTATACTCTTCTATGTTCACCTAATTTACTTATAATTTCCTTCTTTATATCTGTTATTTACCCATTCTGAATTTATCTTGGTATAGGGTATGAGATGTTGATCTAAGCCTAATCTCTCCCATACTGTTTTCCAATTGTCCTAGCAGTTTTTGTCAAATAGTGGATTTTTGTCCCAAAAACTGGGTTCTTTGGGTTTATTGTACACTGTCTTGCTGAGGTCATTTACCCCTAGCCTACTCCACTGATCTACCCTTCTGTCTCTTAGCCAGTACCATATTGTTTTGATGACCACTGCTTTATAGTTTAGTTTTTTAAACTACTTTATAGTATAGTTTAAGACCTAATACTATTAGGCCCCCATTCTTCTCATTTTTTATTAGTTCCCTTGTTATCCTTGATCTTTTGTTCTTCCAAATGAATTTTGTTAAAAAACAATTTCTAATTCAATAAAAAAGTTTCTTGGTAGTTTGATAGGTATGGCACTGAATAAAAAAATTAATTTGGGTAGGATTGCCATTTTTATTATATTAGTTCATCCTACCCATGAGCAATTAATGTTTTTCCAATTATTTAGATCTAGTTTTAATTGTGTGGAAAGTGTTTCATAGTTGTATTCATATAACTCCTGTGTTTGTCTTGACAAATAGATTTCTAAATGTTTTATATTGTCTAGGGTGATTTTAAATGGAAATTCTTGCTGCTGAGTTATGTGCCCCTACTGTAGGCAGGTATGATATTACTTCTGCCATGGTTATAGCAAACCATTTGTAGTTATCATATAATTCCACCAAACCCAGTAAATATTTTGGAATAATAATAAACTTGAATGCACCTGCCCATACTGTGTAAAACATTATAGAACTACTAAGGAAGATGAAAATCAACCTCAGAATTTCCATGTTGGTGTTGTCCTATTAGAAGATGGTTCAAACTATGCTTGCTACGCATAGTCATTTACTTCTAGTTTTTGGATTCTAATTTTTAAAGACTGAATTTCATCCCTGGCTTTTTGGTTATCCCTTTCCTTTGGTCTGTTTTTCTTTGAAGGTCATCTTTCACTATCTTTGCCTCATTTTCAAGCTGGTCAATTCTGGTTTTTAGAACACTATTTTCTGGTTTTAGTTCATGTGCCTCTATATCCAGATGGCCTATTTTGATTTTTAAGTTCTTTACCCAACTGTCTTCAGCCTCTCTTAATTGTTTTTTTGAATTGTGCTTTGAGTTCTTTCAAAGCCTGTGTCCAATTTGCTGGAGTTCCTGCATTTTTGCTTGGTGTTCCTTTGTCAACTTCTGTTTCATTTGTTCTTAGTTTATAACCTGGACAGAAGCTGTCACTTGTAATTTCTTTTTTCTTTTTCTGTTGTTTACTCATATTTTTTCCTTCTCTCCTTTTTACCCCCTACCATTGGCTTGCTCCTCTGTTTTGTATTTTAATAAATATCCAAGATTTAAAATTTTGTTTGAGAAAATTTTTAGGAAAAGAAGCCTGCTAACGCTTTGAATCCAGAAGACGAACTATTTGGAGAAAGAAGCCTGCAGAAACCTACACTGAATCAAGATGATTCAGAATGAACTTTAGGGTACAGTTGATTGAACTTAACAGGATTGAACACAATTATTTTGGATTGTAAACTCTTATGCCAAAAGGGAATTGCCCCCTAATTGGCTTTTTGTCAATGCATCTAGCAAAACATTGGTTTTGCTCTCTATTTGTCTTCTATTTCCCTCTTATCTATAACTATTATAGTTAGAAGATTTTTAGGGTTACAAGATGGTCATGTCAAATGATCAATTTGGGGAAATAAGTCTACCAAATGATCACAGGGGGGATTGTGATAATAAGATTAAATCTACCTTGCCCATTCTCAAATCTAATCACCAAAAGTGTAAACAACTCCACTTAACTCTCTAGTGGGAGGTCTGTGACCCATGTGGGCAAGAATGGGTGATGATTCAGAATTGACTGATTGCCCCGTAGGCAGTCCTAAGAAAAGTGTCTGTTGTGATTAGACATGTAAACTAAGAGTAAGGCACAAGAAGTGATGGAAGAAATGGCCTGGATAAATTGAAAGAACTTCCATAACTTGTGCTCTTGGCTGCCCGCTTCTTCTTGTGGTGGGTGATGAGGACCTTGAAGATTTAAGTGAGACTACTATTAATCTCTCCCTTGGAATTACACGTGGTGAATGTAAAGACTAAATTTTCCTGGACTTCTCTAAAGAAGTGGCTCTTTCAAAAGAGATTCTGTGACTGAAGCTTCTGCTTCATTCATCTCTGGCCCTCCAGCCCTCTTGCCCTTCAGCCTGGGGCTCAAGGCTAAGCTTCCTCCAACAAAAAAAAATTAGATCTGCCTGGGCTGAATCAGGGGGCCAGAGCAAATTACTTTGTGTGTTACATTATTTATCCTATCCTATCCTCTCTCTGATTTTCTTATTTTATCTTCCTCTTCTCATTTGTAAATAAACTTCCATAAAAGTCTTTTTGACTTGAGGTTATTCTTTAATTGGGAATTGATAATTAATCAATTCCCTGGTGACCAAACCTTTTAATATTCAACCAACCAAAACTCCTTTTTACTCCTTACAGTTTATTTGTTGTTTCTGTGAGTTTGGACTCTTCTACCCTGAAAGGGCTTCTTCTCTGCTCTGCTGATTAACTAGATTAGGCTGATGGAGTATTAATGAGCCCTGAGACCAGATCTTACCCAGTTGCCAGCAGAAGCTGAAGGTGAAGGTGAAGGTGTGGAGGCTGAAAGTAGTTACCCTTGTCCTCCTCTCTACTCCTTTTTGCTAGCTGCCACCTTGCCAGCTGCCTGGTCAGAGCCATAAGCTTCCTGTGGTGGTACCAAGTTACTCTCTCATGGTTGCAGCCTTCACCCTGGAATCCCAGTTAGTGGGTCTCAGTGCAGTGAGCTGATCTGCAGAGCTGGATGTGCCCTGAGGCCAAAACCTCCAGAGGCAAAGGCTCAAGATGGAAAAGTGGTAGCTGAAGGCTGTGACTAGGTTGTCCTGCTCTCTTCCCCTCTCTTCTGGCTGCCTCCCTGCCAGCTGTCTTCAGAGCCCTGAGCCTCATGTAGTTGTGGTAGCAAGATACTCCCTCTGGGCTGGAGCCTCACCCTGAGACCCCAGCAACCCCCAGCAAAGTAGGTGGGGGAGGGGTTCTGGGATCTTCCTTCTTTCTTTTCCTTAAACCCTAAAATTCAGCCTTCTTTGCATACCATTTAAGTTGAATGAGCAGGAGAGTCCCCAGGTTTTGATTTGTTGGATTTGGTTTTCTGTCTCCTTCAAAGCACTTTGTTTTTTATTGGTGTGGAAGGACTTTCACAAAGGACTCGACTTTCACTGCTTCTAAGCAGCCATCTTGATTCTGCCTCCCTCATTCTCTTTTTCAAAACCATAAAAGTCCAGTAGCAAGACAAAAGTCAGGATAACTGTTGATGGCCCAAGAGGCAATGGATTACCTTGACATCTTTCATGTCTGAAGTTCTAAATGACCCACAGAACCTACTTTGGCTTGCCTTCATGGCTATTGGAGCAAATTGTTCTCTTCCACCTATTCCACTGGGGGAAATCTTCACATGCTTGGATTAAATACCCTCTTAACTCACCAACATGTGTGTGGTCCATTGGGTTCCCTCTATCTGGGTTAGCTCATCTGATGCAATGGTTTAACTGAGATGTGGCCACTGCATGCTACAGTTTCTTGGAGCTTTGAGTTCCAGGGAACAGTAAAGGTGAATGAGCAGCCCTGAAATGAGGTTGGCAAGCCTTTATACCAGAGATGCTAGTCTTCCTTGAATACCCATATACCCTAAGAGTTATATAATATCATGTTATATAATAATGTACTTTATTATTAATGTATTTAATATTGATAATTCTTTCTGTGTGTTTAAGTTATCAATTGAACTTTATTAAACGTATTTATATGTAAATACAAATATAAGTACAAACACATACACAAGAAAATCATACTATAAATGGTAGGTGTTCATTTATATCCTCAGTTTCAGTCGTCCGTGGTAAGTCTCCCTCTAAACAGGCACACACACACATACACACAGACACACATACACACCTGTCCTAAAACCTACTCATATGGAATTTTCTCCCTATTTGGTGGAAATAGAAGACTTCCCCTACACTACGGGGAGGGAGAAGTCTCCCTTCAAGTCATATAACACTAACACCATGCTAAGGGGAGGAAGAACTGGCCTGGCCATTTATTGGTCTTCACTATACAAATGGCAATTTTATATGTTAATACATGCATATTATATAGCATGTATACACACGTACATATATATACACATATAACATATACTGACCTTATACTAATAAATATATATGTATTTAGAGAGATTTATTAAGCATTTAACAGCACATTGCTGAGTGAGGCCATATAATTAATTGCCTTGTACTGTCTTAGTTTAGAAGACTAATATTATGTATATATACACTCATATTTTTAAGCTCACATGACAATTCCAAATGAATATTCTGATCAGAGTTCTTATACATATTCAATAAATCAGACACATAAAATCTGCCCAGGAGAGGAGAAAAGTGGCAGTGTTTGTTTTTTTTAACATAAAATTCTAATATTTCTTTAGTATTTGAAAGGAGTAGCATCATTTGACCTGATATTTTACAGCCTTAAAAATTTATATCATATGAATTATATGTCAAAGAGATTTGTGCATGTAAGAAGAAGAATGGCCTTTCACAAAATTTTATTTGATTGCACTACAGAATTTTCTCTCTATATTGTATTTTCGGGGGGGAAATCAACTTAAGTTTGATATTTTCTACTTACAACTGAAGTAAATGAGAAATCTGAGGCAAGCAGAAATAGAAAGCATCAGTTAGGGCATTTATAAATTAATAAATTCACCCATGATATGAAAAGCTGAATTATCTTATAAAATATTCATATGATACTAAACTTTAAAATAGAGAATATAGCAAGTAGACATAATACTAATTGAAGAATTTTAAAGCAAGAAAATATTTACCTCTTCTTGAGGCTTCAAAACTATCAAAAAGATTAATCCTCTGGATATCATAAGTTAATGTGTTATTAAGTATGAGTGTTCTGTTTCTGTTAATATTGGTTACTGCAAACTTGAAAGCTAATTCTTCAACATTAACTGGTTCATTTTCTGCAGTTTCAAAAATTCCTCCTGTAGAAGCAAAAGATATAAGAAGCATTATTCATTTTATTTTATTTGGTGGAAGATGCAATACAGACATGAGAAGATGAAACTGAAAATCACGAATGGTCAACTCATTAAAAGTAAGTACAGTGGGGGCAGCTGGGTAGCTCAGTGTATTGAGAGCCAGGCCTAGAGACAGGAGGTCCTAGGTTCAAATCCGGCCTCAGACACTTCCCAGCTGTGTGACCCTGGGCAAGTCACTTGACCCCCATTGCCTACCCTTACCACTCTTCCACCTATAAGTCAATACCCAGAAGTTAAGGGTTTAAAATAAAAAATTAAAAAAAAAAAGTAAGTACAGGATTAAAATTAAAGTTTTCATATGAACTGGAAAGCCATAATTAACAGTTCTATTTCTAAATGTATATACACCCTGTAAATGTAGAAAGATGTAGTGCTTCTTGACAATGGAAAATGTCATTTTTTCCTACAAAGTGTACTTATAGCTATTAAATGATATTATAATTGTGATGATATATCTTGAGTGGGAGATATCTCATCTTTTCATAATAAAATATGACAAATATTTTATAAAACTAAGATTAAGAAAATCTCTATCACTACAATAATTTTAATGATACTTAGTTTTAGGATTTTTTCTCTTCTCTGTTTTGAAAAAAACTATGAATAATTTGTGTTTAAGAATTTCTTTTCTTTGATCCAAATAGAAATATATTTTTTCTCTACCTATTTGTAGGGAAAGAGGAACAAAAGACCTATTAATCTTTCTCTGCTCTACAAAGAAAACCTATCTTATAGTGGCCTTCCCATATCTTGCAGTAAGATTATCAAGTAGTCAACATTGAAGAAGTATGCTCATTTATTGTAATGTAGTAGACAAAAGCTGATTGTACCATAAACTTGTTATTATAATTAAGCAGTATTATAATGGTGACAATTACTTAATTTAAAATCAAATTGGAGTATAGTATTAAGTACATCTGTATAGTACTCCAGTGGAAGAACTTGATCAATATATATATATATCAAAAGTGATTGTTCTAATTGGACTGGAGTGCAGATATGATTTATAACTGTCTATAATAATTAAAGTTTTCTTGACTCTAGGTATGTCCTTTGTTTATCCTCACTATCCCTCCTGTTTGCCTCAGAACTTATCTCTGTTTCTTAGCTCAGAGATTTCAATATAAAAAATTATAAAGTATCCACTTTATAAAGCGAAGTTTATCTCCATAAAAATCCATTTTGATACTTCATTGTAATGTAAGGTGTCTTGAATCTCAAAAGTGGTCAGAGCAGAGTGCAAGGTTATGGGTTCTGTTAAGACAGAAAGATTTCAAGTGTGCCCTAATGACAAGCTGTGCTATGACCAGCTTCACTAGATTTGGAGAGACTAAGTACCAGTAGGTTACTCATTAAGTGATAAATTCTTTGGCCATGGTAACACACAAAACAAAGAAAAAGACAAAATAATCTCCAGTCCTATTCATCCCTTTCTTACTTCTGCAGTAGTAGTGGCAGAAAAGAAGATTGGATGAAGGGGTAGATTAAGAATCACAGAATTTTTAGACTTAAAGAAATTAAATATTTAATCAGAGCAAAAATTATCTCTTTCCCTCCTCTTTCAACTCTCCTTCCCCAATAGAAAATAAAAGAAAAACAAAACCATTATTACGAATATGCAAAGTCAAGTAAAATATATTTCCACACTGGTCACATATATTTGTTTATTTAGCTATATCAAAATTATACATATATACATACATAGAAACAAATATGTCTATATATGTATGTGTACAGATTGAATCCTTTATCTCTTAAAAGGTAGGTAGCATGTTTCATCATTAGCCCACTAGAATCATTTTGGTCATTTTACTTGACATAGTCTCTAATTTTTTCAAAATTGTTAGTCTTTACCTTATTTTTGTCATTGTATAACATGTTTACTATATTCTGCATTGTTTCATATAAATCCTCCCAGGTTTCTAAACCCATCTCTTTAATCATTTTTTAGAGCACAATAATAGAGCAAATTTATCTACAATAACTTGTTCAGCCAGGCCCCAATTTACAGATACCCATGCAGATTCCCATTCCCTCAAAAAAGAGCTATAAATATTTTTGTACGACTTTGATTAGAGTTTTGTTTTGTTTTAGGCTTTGTAATGGAATAATCATTAGTTAATTAAGAATTGGTTAGGAAATTAGCTTTATTAGTAAAGTCTTTTATAAGAAGGTCTCCAGCTAGAGAGAGAGAGAGAGAGAGAAGAATTGAAGATTTTACCTTAAGAAACTACTTGGAATCTTCATGAAATTCCTTAAGGAAATTCCCAGAGATACTTTGCTGGGAATGTTGGAGGTTAACTGCCACTCTTGGGTTGTACTCTCAAGAGTAAGGAGGTGAAGGTTTTCCTTGAAGTTTGAGGGAAATTTGAAAATTTTCAGTTGGTTTGAAAAAATAAAACATCATGTGAGCTGAGAAGAAGTTGGAGAAAGACTAACTGACAGAGTAGGAGATTTCAGGTTGTTTTCCCCTGGTCTGACCAGTGGGGGAAGGAGAGAACAACATCTCAGACCTGTAGTGAAGATTAATCTGTCAATAATTTGAGCTTAGAGGCTGGAGTGAAGAGAAAGAGAAGCTGATTTAAATTTAGGATAAATTATAAGAATACCTAAATTAGAGTAGATTATGTAGATAGAAAATTTATATTTAAATAGAATAATGAGGATTAGAATAGGTCTGGGTTGAAGATGGCGGCAGAGTAAGGAGCAGCTGCTCGATCTCTCCTAACTGAAGCATACAGGACTTCTCAAGGGGAAATAAAAATGAACCCAGACAAATGAAGGAACCCCACAACAGGGCGCAGCATTGAAGGTACCCAGAATCGGGGCATCTCCACGCTATAAAGGGGTGAAACAGCTCTCACTAAAACGCGAGAGGAAGAAGCCCCTCCCCCACCCCCATACCACACACCTCGCACAACGCCAAGGCCAACGCACAAGAGTGAAAACAGGACTGGGCCAACTAGTAAATCACTAGCAGGGCTTGTAGTTGTGTGCTGCAAGACGAGGGACCCCAAGTGGCTGGGGGGTGCACACGGACTTTCCCAAGCTTCTGTGTGAGGCCGGGACAAAGATCTCTAATGCAGGGACTTTCCCTAGTGGCTGCTCCGGTGAAAGCATTGCCCCAGGTGTGAATAAAGATCTCCAGCCCACAGACTTTCCCTAGCTTCTGCATGGGTGAAGACAGTGCCCTAAGTGAGAATAAAGATCTCTAATGCAGAGACTTTCCCTAGCCTCTGTGCGGGTGAAGGCAGTGCCCTAGGTTTGAATAAAGATCTCCAGCCCAGGCTTGGACCTTGAGTAAGGACCCAGAGCAGACGGGAGTGCGGCTGTGGAAGCAACCCCTGAGACTGCTGAAGGAGCCTCAGGCAGAGGGGCAGACTGGGGTCTACCAGGAGGCCTGACCCCGAGGACAAGGAGACTGGAGCCCCTGGGAGCTTAGAAAGCGCAGGCAGACCCTGAGGGTGAAGACAAAGCTGAAAAGGGGTGGGGCTAATGATGGCAAGCAGAGAACTCCAGAAGAAGAAAAAGATTATCAAGAAAAACTCTGGAACACTCAACAACTTTTACACAGAGAAAATCCAGACAACAGAGGAGGACAAAAAAGTAATCATATCCAAACCTTACCAAAAAAATGAAAGCTGGTCACAAGAGTTCAAAAATGAGATGTTGAAGAAGATGGAAGAGTTCTGGCAAGAAAATAACAGCTTAAAAGGCAGAATTTTGCAATTGGAAAGTGAAGCTCAGAAATCAAATGAACTGATAAGCAAATTGAACACCAGAAATGACCAGACTGAAAAGGAAAACCAAAAGATTATAGCCGAAAACCAGTCATTAAAGGCTAGAATTGAAAAATTAGAACACAATGATCTCTCAAGACAACAAGAACAAATAAAACAAAGTCAAAAGACTGATAAAATAGAAGGAAACATGAAATATCTTAATGAGAAAGTGACAGACCAAGAAAACCAGTCAAGAAGAGACAATTTGAGAATCATTGGTCTTCCAGAAAAGGCAGAAATGAATAGAAACTTGGACTCCATACTTAAAGAAATTATTCAGCAAAATTGCCCTGAAGTTCTACAACAAGAGGGCAATATAGACATTGAAAGGATCCATAGATCACCCTCTACACTGGACACAGAAAAGTCAACACCAAGGAATATAATAGCAAAATTCAAGAGCTTTCAAGTAAAAGAAACAATCTTACAAGAAGCCAGAAAGAGACAATTCAAATATCAAGGAGCACCAATCGGGATCACACAGGATCTGGCAGCCTCCACGCTAAAAGACTGCAAAGCTTGGAACATGATATTCAGAAAGGCAAGAGAGATGGGCCTTCAGCCACGGATCAACTACCCATTGAAACTGACTATATACTTCCAGGGGAAAGTATGGGCATTCAACAAAATTGAAGATTTCCAAGTTTTTGCACAAAAGAGACCAGGAATAAATGGAAAGTTTGATATCCAACCACAAAAATCAAGAGAAACATGAAAAGGTAAATAAGAAACAGAGGGAAAAGAAAGAAAACTTATAATTTTTT
>NC_058132.1:421364615-421430961 GCF_016433145.1 Gracilinanus agilis | reverse complement strand
TACCACACCAATGCAACTAACAACAATTTGGAAATAGGCCCTGAACAAGGACACATGTTAAAACCAGTGGAAATGTGCGTCGGCCATGGGTGGGGGGTCAGCGGGGGGTGAAGGGGAAAGTTGGGGCATAAAGTATGTAAACAGGTTAAAAATGAATATTAATAAATGTTTAAAAAAAAAAAAGAATAGGTCTGGGTTTCCAGGCAGAAGCAACTTCTTACAAAGTTTAAGTGGGGTCTGGGATTAGTTAGAAGTTTTAGTATAAGGATAAAATATATAAAAAATACTTTCTTTTTTCCTTTTTCTTTCTCTAAAACCTTATACTTAAAAGTAAGAGTATATATTTATCTCCAGGCTCTAGTAGAATTTTCCAATTACCAAACTTAGTCAACTTTCAACCTGTCAACCAAAGAGATCACCTCCACCAAAGAGATTGATCTATAACCATTACAACTAGTGGCAATTTATAATATCCCAAATAAATATCTAGGGTAAATATATCCCCATAATTAATAGCTTAAACCCTTCTTTAATATGCCTTCATTCTAATTCTTTCTCTCTTTTCCCTCCTATTTCCTTTTTGAGTGAAATGTATTACTGTACCCTTGTGTGTCTATGTGCGTGATCTTTCCTCCTTTGACCAGTTCATATAAGACTGAAGTCCAATTTAATCCTACTCCATTGGGGTATAAACCCAGCTGTGGTATGGCTGAATCAAAAGGCAGGCAGTCTTTTAAAGCTCTTTGGGCATAATTCCAAATTGCCATCCAGAATGGTTGGATCAATTCACAACTCCACCAGCAATGCATTCATTAGTGTCCCAATTTTGCCACATCCCCTCCAACATTCCCCACTTTCCTTTGCTGTCTTGTTAGCTAATCTGCTAGGTGTGAGGTGATACCTCAGAGTTGTTTTGATTTGCATTTCTCTAATTATAAGAGATTTAGAACACTTTTTCACGTGCTTATTGGTAGTTTTGATTTCTTTATCTGAAAATTGCCTATTCATATCCCTTGCCCATTTATCAGTTGGGGAATGGCTTGATTTTTTTGTACAATTGATTTAGCTCCTTATATATTTGAGTAATTAGACTTTTGTCAGACTTTTTTGTTATAAAGATTTCCCCCCAATTTGTTGATTCCCTTCTAATTTTGTTTGCATTGGTTTTGTTTGTATAAAACCTTTTTTAATTTAATGTAATAAAAATTATTTATTTTACATTTTGTAATTTTTTCTAACTCTTGATTGGTTTTAAAATCTTTCCTTTCCCAAAGATCTGACAAGTATACTATTCTGTGTTCGCCTAATTTACTTATAGTTTCCTTTATATTCAAGTCATTCACCCATTCCGAATTTATCTTGGTGTAGGGTATGAGATGTGGATCTAAACCTAATCTGTCCCATATTGTTTTCCAATTTTCCCAGCAGTTTTTGTCAAATAGTAGATTTTTGTCCCAAAAGCTGGGCTCTTTAGGTTTATCAAAGATTGTCTTGCTGACGTCACTTATCCCTGAGTCTATTCCACTGATCATCCCTTCTGTCTCTTAGCCAGTACCATATTGTTTTGATGGCCACTGCTTTATAGTACAGTTTAAGATCTGGTACTGCTAGGCCACCTTCCTTCATGTTTTTTTTTTTCATTAATTCCCTTGATATTCTTGATCTTTTGTTCTTCCAAATGAACTTTGTTATAGTTTTTTCCAATTCAGTAAAAAAGTTTCTTGGTAGATTGATAGGTATGGTGATCATAAGGAAAAAGACGTACAAAAATATTTATAGCTGCACTCTTTTTAGTGGTAAAAAACTGGAAAACGAGGGTATGCTCATCAATTGGGGAATGGCTAAACAACTTGTATTTGTTGGTGATGGAATACTATGATAATGAATTCGAGGAATTCCTTGTGAAGTGGAATGACCTCCAGGAATTGATGCAGAGTGAAAGGAGCAGAGCCAGGAGAACATTGTACACAGAGACTGATACACTGTGGTAAAATTGAATGTAATGGACTTCTCTACTAGCACAATGCAATGATCTGGGACAATTCTGAGAGACTTATGCAAAAGAATGCTATCCACATTCAGAGGAAGAACTATGGCAGTAGAAACACAGAAGAAAAACAACTACTTGAACACATGGGTTGATGTCGATATTATTTGGGATATAGACTCTAAATGACCACCCCAGTAAAATTATCAATAATATGGAAATAAGTCTTGATCAATGATACATGTGGATCAATGACACAATGACCAGTGGAAATGAGCATTGGCTACAGGGAGTAGAGGGGTTGGGTGGGTGGAGGGGAGAGTAAGAACATGAATCATGGAACCATGGAAAAATTTTCTAAAAATAAAAATAAAAAAAATAATCCTACTCCATTTAATCCACTTTTTTGTATAGATGTATACTTGCCCACCCTGATAATGTGAGATAATTTTCCCTAATTTTCCCTTACCACTACCCTCTACCCAATGTATTTCTCTTCTCTCTATTCTTTTAAAATCATCCAAGTATAACAGAACTGCTCCCAGATCTTGTCTAATTAGATTCCTCAATGACCCATGCTGATGATAAAGTTTAGAGGACATATATATGTCACCTTACTCTATTTGAATTTATGCAGTTTATTCTCATTTCCTTATGCTTAATTTCCAGTATATTTCCCTATGCTTGTTTACTCATCTTTACTTTTTTATGTTTTTCTTCACTCCTGAAGGGTTCTAGGTATAAAGGAATCATGACGGTATTAAAGATGTATTCAAAAGCTGACTCTAATGAGCTAAGTGCTCATGTACCAGTCTTATGGATATATTTCTAATATTTCACATGATTGTTTTTTGGATCCTTGAATTGAATTGGGGCTCTAATCTTGTAGAATTCAAACCCCTCCCCACATCTACAGTCCAGAAGGCTGGCTAGCAATTTCTATAGCTTCTTTCTTATGGCAAAGACACTTAATTAGCATTTGTATGAGATGGGGCAGGTGTGCTGAAGGAAGAAAGACTTTCAAATGAACTTCTGGTCTGGGTGCTGGTTACACCATTGTCTTAGGATCCCTCTCTTTTATCTTGTTGTTGATTACCAATCTGATGCTAATATTTCTGCTGTGCCACCTGATTTATTAACAATCTCACATCCCCCATTCCTTGGAACCTCAATAAAACCCAGTTCACCTGTCTGATTGAGGAGATGGTCTCTTACCATCTGTAAGAGGGGAAATTAGGTATATTTAAAGTATGGTAGTCGCCAGGAATCAGATTAGTGTGATTCCATAATTAAAAATAGACCCAAGTCAGAATGGCTTTTATGGAAGTTTATTTACAATTAGGAAGGATGAAGGTCAGGAAATAGAGAAAGAGGTCTGGACCAGGTGAGGGTTTAGAGGTTAATTAAACAAGGCTTCTAGCCACAAGGCCTTTTAGGATTAGAGAGGCAAGAGAGGCCTTCTTGAGGCTAGAGCCTCCAGAAAAGCCAAGGGAGGCAAAGGGAAGTCAGCCTAACTTACCCACGTGACAATTCAGAGGGACTCTGTCTGAGGTCTCACCAGAGATCCTTCCACACCAAGTACAAAGCCCCCATTGCCTCCGCAGGAAGTTACCCAGTCACTTCCTAAGTCCACCTCTAGTTTCAAGTGCACAAATGGCAGCCTCAACACTGTTTTGGACTGCCCAAAGGACAGTCCCTTGTTCTTGATTTGTTACTTATTGTCACGTTGTGGGTCACAGATCTCCCCTCCCCATTCAAGGAGGTCTGGTGACTGTCATCTCTGATGGCTAGAGTCTGACTATGAATGAAGATGAGCTAATTACATTTACACACATCAGAGTAGTATCCAACAGGCTGGACATTATGCTGAAGAATTCTGTGTCTCTTTGTCTCTTTTCTCTATGTCTTCCCTACCTTATCCTTAAACCATTCCACCCATATTCCCTCAGTCCCCAGCTTTTCTTTCAGGTGCTCAATCTGTAAGGTTGGAATCTGGATACATGGCAGTTAGTGAATCACAACCCCTCTGGGCCCCTTCCCGAATGAGCTGCAGCACCCCAGAGATACCCTATTATCTAACTTAGAAGCTTGAGCAAACATTCCCAAAGGTCTATATAACCGCTATAATCCTCACCCCAGGCGCATCTCTTACTTTGGAGCAGCCCTAGCATGCTAGTAATAAAGTGTCTTGTGTGAACTTGATTTGCCTCCGGGTCTCCATTCTTGGGGTCTGCGATTTCGGACCCTAACAAACCCATGCAAGAATATCTTATAGCCACTGTATTTGAATTTTAAAGTTTCTGCACTGTTCTAGTCTTTGCCCTCCACTTTGATCACATTTCCCTCTGGTTTTGGGAGATTTGGGCAATTTTCTTTTAAGATTTCTTGAAATATATCTGAGCTCTTTTTTGGGGGGTAGGGGGACAAGGCATTTAGGAATTGTCAGTTGTTTTTGTTACCTTACATTTTCTTCTATTATTTTAACATTTCTTATTGTCGCATAGTCATTGGCTTCTCTTTGGTACATTCTAATTTTCAGGGAATTGATTTCTTGGTCAAGGTTTTGAATCTCTTGTGCCAAGCTATTAATCTCCTTTCCAATTATTTCTTCCATAACTTTTTTCTATTTTTTCTTCTAGCTTTCTAATTTCATTAACAAAACCATTTAAACTCTTTTCAATATCCTTCCTCCAGACTTTTACTTGAATTTGTGCCCAGTTTTCTTGAAGACTTGACTTATAGGTGTTTTAGAGTTATTCTGTGTTCTGGTCTTGGGGCTTGAGTATCCCTGTCAACATAATAGCTTTTTATGGTGGTATTCTTTGCTTTTTTACTTCTTTTAGTCTGTCGACATGGAATCTAGAGTTCCCAAACTTGTAGCTTAGTGAGGTATGATGAACCCCAAGTTTAGAAATAGTTTGTAGGTTGGAGACCCCCAAAGCTTGTGCTTGTTCCTGGTTCCCCTGAGAATCCACCCTGAAGGGAATCTCAGGCTAGCAGTTGCAGACTGAATAATGGACCCTAGGGTAAATGCTAAATACCCTTTGGTCTTAGGTAGTCTTCCCCATTGTATCAAAGACCCTTCCCAGGAAGATTACCAGGGCAGAGACCATTCCTTTAGAATCCATTGTGTAAGCAGTCCCTTTCCCTTACACCCTAGCCTCTAGCTATGATCCCTTTCTCTAGCTTGATTGTATCCTGTCAGTATAATGTCTATCATCTCCCCCCGCCCCTGGATCTTCCTCCCAAATGGTATATAAGTTCCCTGATTTCCTGGGGAGTCTTCATCTAGCGTGGTGGCACTCCCAGAGGGATCAGGGAGCCGAGCGAAGGGAAGCAGTGTTCATTTAGACTCTGCACAAGGCGCAGCTCTGCATAAGGCGTAGCTCTGCATAAGAGGCCAAGTAGCCCTCATCCCCCTTTCCCTTGATTAAAGAGTGGTTTTATGACTATTTAATAGTTCTGTGTTTTTTCTAAGTTAACAAGTCTATTTCTGACTTCAAACTTGTTATTAGGACTGGGATCTGTAAATTTCTAGAGGAAAGGTCTAAGCTAGTTTTACTGCTGCTTTCTTAAAGCATTAAGTATTGTTATCCAAGGCTCTCTGGGACATTTCAGGGTAGGATAAGTATTCATCTTTTATTGAACTGTGCAAGCTCTTGACCAGAGTTTAAGGCTGTGAAATAGCAAATTGATGCTGGACTTACCTATCACTTAGCTAGGAAGGTCTATCAGTTCATTGTTACAGAACTATAGATTCCCCTTGGGTCTAGAATTCCTATCGTAGTTATTCCTCTGTTTGAAGGAAGAAACAATAGGATTTGACAACTGACTGAATATGGGGGAGCAGGATGAGAGAATGGAGAGTAAAGGATGACAATTTTGTTATGATCTTAGGTGACTGGGATGATGATGGTATCTTTGAAAGTTATAGGGAAGTTAGGAAGAAGGGATGATTTGAGAAGAAAAAATAATGAATTTGTTTTTGGATTTGTTAAGTTTAATATGCCTATGGGACATTCAGTTTGAGTTTTCTAATGGGTAATGGAGATACAAGACTAGAGGTTTAGAGCAAAACAAGTATTTTCATTTTGGAACCATAGGAGCTGATGAGATCATCAAACTAAAAATACAGAAGAAGAAGAGAAGAGGATTCAGGACTAAGCTTTTGAAGATCTGGATGGTTAGCAGACATGAAATGGATGAAAATCCAGCAAAAGAAGCAGAGATGAAGCAGTTAGACAGTTAGGAGGAGACCTAGAAGAAAGCAAAAACCTTTGAGAGAAGAGAGTATCAGAAAAAAAAAGAGTGATCAATAGTGACAAAGACTTCACAGAGGTTCCAGTGGATGAGGAATTGATTAAAAGATTATTAATAACTTTGTAGAGAACACTTTTGCTTGAAAAATAAACCTATCCCTATCTGTTCATGACATAATGGTTTACTCAGAAAACCTAGAGAATCAGCAATGGGTAGTAACTGAGACAATTATTCGTTTCAATATAATTGTAGGCTACAAAACAAGCCCACAAAAATCAACAATATTGTAATATTGTTATGATAGAATTATATATAGATGATATATATTTATATGTATGTATATACATATTTCCAAAAAAAGAAATATATATGTATATATATTTCTCAATAGTCAAAGATTTGAACACACATCTCAAAAGAATTGCAAATTATTAACAATGATACAAAAGAATATTCCTAATCATTATTATTAAGAGAAATGCAATCAAAAGAATTCTAAGGTTTCACTTCACATACAGTGATTTGGCAAAGATGACAAAAAATGTTGAAAGTTGTGTGGAAAGATATGCAAATTATTTTAGTGTTGGTGTAGCTATGAATCAAAATTTGAGAAATTTGGGATTATGCAAATGACTGTGACAAATGATCAAAGTGATTAAAATGTCTGTAACCTTTAGCCCCAAGATTCCACTATTACAACATATCTATATGTATATCTATCTCTCTCTATCTCTATATCAAGGAGGTCACTAATAAAAAGGACATTCTTATATGCATTAAGTAGCAGCATTTTTTTTGTGTGTGCAGCAGCAAAGAACATTGAATCAAAGATGAGAGACCCATTGAGAAGTGGCCAAATATGTCATGGTATAGGAATATAATTAATATTAATTTTTGTCATAAACAGCAAATATAATTAATACACAAAACACATAAAGACATACGTGAACTACTCAGAATAAAGTAAGCAGAGCCAAGAAAGCAATATGTTAAATAATTATGATAATGCAGATATAATGGACAACATCCAAAAACAAAAGTAAATGTTGAAAAATTACAAAGAACATGTATGTCCTCAAAGAAGAGACATGAGAAGATACCTTCTTCAATCTTTACATAAATAGCAGTTCACCAGTATGGAGCACTGCATATATTTTTGTGTTTTTTAATATACCAATATGTTTTTTAAATTGCATCTTCTTATAAAATTTCCCCAATATTATTTTCAAGATACTCTGTCATATAGAGGGATAAAGTAAAAAAATGTGACATAAAAGCAAAATATATTAATAGAATTTATTTTTTAAAAAACCAACCACTGCACTCAGTAGAAAGAATTTATTCTAAGAAAGAAAACTATGGAAATCCAGCTATTCATTAGTATATAAAAAGTTTTCTTATCACTATTGCACATTAAAATTTGTTTAATGAAAAATTTTGTCGGGTTGATGGATTAAAAAGGTACAGGTTTTCCTAAAAGAAGTAAACTTCTAAGATTTAGGGAAAATAAAATCTTAAGAAAGGACTTCCCCCTTCTATCCCTTTCTCTTTCCTCTTTCATAATGGAGTGATGAAAGATGGATGTTTCTGATTTCTCTCTAGTATTCCTCCTCCAAACTGCAAAGAGAAGAAACCAAAGGAATAAGTAGTAGATCCAGTATTCAAAACCAGATGCTTTGAATTGACATTCGCCATTCTTTCTGCTTCACCTTTTATCATCTCATTAAAAACTCCCTTTTAATGATCAGTTATGAATTAATTTGCCTAAAACATTTTTGTACTATCATCTAAAACAGTGGTTCCCAAACTTTTTTGGCCTACCACCCCCTTTCCAGAAAAAATATTATTTAGCGCCCCTGGAAATGAATTTTTAAAAAATTTTAATAGCAATTAATTGGAAAGTATATATATTAATGTTTCTACCTTTTTTGTAAAATATAGTAAAGAAAGGTGTAAATTAGAAACATTGAACTTTGAAATTATGAAACTATTTATTGACCTAAATTATTCACCACCCCCAAATGCACCTGTGGTTATCACCGATTCCCTGGATCTGTGCAGCACCCACCAGGGGGCGGTGGCACCCACTTTGGGAATCACTGATCTAAATTAAGACAGCAACCCCTGGGATTATTGTTATTTTTCTTACTGAAGTGTTTCTGGTCCTCTCTCCATTTAAAAAACCATAATTATTCAATATGAAATAGTTTATCTCCTATGACTCCAGCAGTATGTGCTTCAACATGTAAAATACTGTCTCAGAGTGTCCTGTGTCAGCCCTAAAAAAAAAGGCTTTAGGTTTTTATTTTTGTTCCAGAGTCTTCTTCAGAACTCAGGAGGCCATTTACATCCAGATTGGATGCATCATGAATTGAGTACTGAATCTTTTCTGGATTACCCTAGATTGTACCTTTTTTTGCTCCTGCCTTTGGGAAGTCCTCTTTTGTGATTCATTCAATTTATATTTATCACACAATCGAGATTCTAATAGTTGTTTCTATAGCAGGAATGTCAAATGTGCAACTGCAACACTCCCAAGCACTGTCAAACCAGATTAAAGTAGAAATGGGAAATATTTAACAAAAAAAAATTAAGTACAATATAAACTTGTTATTCAGTTGTTTTAGTCCTGTTTGACTCTTTGTGGCCCTATTTGGGGTTTTCTTGGCAAAAATACTAGAGTAGTTTGCTATTTCTCTAGCTCATTTTACAAATGAGAAAACTTAGGCAAACAGGTTAAGTGACTTGCCCAAGGTCATACAGGTTGTAAGGGTCTGAGGCCAGATTTGAACTCAGCTCTACCTGACTCTAGGCCCTGCTTTCTATTCATTGTAACACACTGCCTATAATAGAAATAAATACTTAATATTTAGCCCACAAGAATTCTTTTTGGATTTTATTTCTACTTGAGTTTGACACCATTGGTCTACAGGATACTCTTCTTCCTTCCTTAATGACTAATTCATGATTCATAATCTCTTCCTACATCAATTTCTGCATTCATAATGGAGGAGACCAGCATACTTATCAATACTTTCTCAAATAACCTACTTTCCCAAATACATAGCTAATTCATTTCCATTTTCCTACTCCACTTCACCTAAGTCATACACAAGGGTGACAACCTCAATTTTGATATCACTCATTAGTATTCCATTTAAATGATCATGAACTCAGAAATTCCATTGCCAGATGATAATCTTTTATAATTTTTCTTTCAGTCTGCCTTACAACCTTTAACCTACTTCTTCATCACCACAGAGGCCTTAATCCTTCTACCCCTCAATTACCCACCCACCCACATTGGCTATATTCTCCTTCCTTACCTATCTTGACCCCTTGGTGAATAGTTCAATTCTACCTTACTCTAGTGAATTCTTGGTCCTCTTAACCTATTACTGATCATGCTTTGTGAAGCTTCATCCTTGGATTATTCTCATATTGCCTTTGCTTTTATCCTAATACTGCTGAATAGAGCTGAAGAAAAACCACAAAACTGTACTGACAAGGTCTATTACAAATTTAACTACCTATTCTAAACTGTGACCTCACTGAAGGAAGACAATACTTTTACAAAAACCTCCTTAATCTATTCACTAAGGCTTTAACCACAACAGCTTTTCCAGACATTTTTGTTGCTTTTCATTGGGCATAGGGACAAAAAAAAAATCATTGCAAAGGCATGGCTACATGGAACTATAAATACATGCTGTATTTGAAGAATAGGAAGAAGGTCAGCATGTCATGGAGGAGAATAGAATGCAAGAAGACTGGAAAGACAGAAAAGATCTAGGTTGTGATGAGTGTTAAATGCCAAACAAAATGGCAACTGAATAAAAAATGGATTGATTTAATTGGGGAGAGACTAGAGGTACAGAGACACAAGAAGACAACAATCTAGGTGAGAATGATGAGGGGCTAATTTAGGGTATCAGCTGTATAAGTATAAAGAAAGCAACATATGAGTGAGATGTTACAGAGAAAGAAATCACAAGATCTGACAACTGATTAGATATTTGGGGTGAGAAAAAGAGAAACTGTAACTGAGTTACTGAAGTTGTGAACTCGGGTTCCTGGAAGGGTGATAGTGTCCTCAACAATAATTGGGAAATTCAACAGAAGAAGTGTGTGTGTGTGTGTGTGTGTGTGTGTGTGTGTGTGTGTGTGTGTGTGTGTCTATAATGGTTCGGATCTCTTTTATGATAATTAGCATTTGTATAGCATTTGAAGGGTTATAATGATGATAGAGTTGAGCAGTGATGGAGAATGGGACCCAGTGCTCTGAGATCCTAGGCTTTTACTAGTTAGCAAATATTGTAAATTAGAATGTAGAAAAGTATATACCCCCTGTGTTTTCCCTGTGCCTTCTTCCCAGCTGATAAGAACTTGCCTAATATTCCAGCCTATATACCCATGATATCTCAGTGGTTGACAGCTGATGTTAAGCTGGATGCAGAAGGAAATATCATACATGTACACTGGGGATCTCTGCAATTAATCCTTATGATTAAGTAAAATCTCCAAACCTTGAACTTGCCCCTTTTCTCTTTTGGTGCCCTGAAGATCACCTTATGACATGTAAACTCTTAAAATACACCTCTACCTGAATGAGTACCCTCCCCATCAACACCACTTTTGGGGGGTCTTTAGCCTGCAACTACCCCAAAACACCCAGGGAGTAAAATTCTAAGGAAAGGCAGAGAGTTTCCAAGAATGGAAGGAGGCAATTTTCCAAATCCTCAATAAATCTAGCAACCTTAATTCCTGCTACTATGATTTCTATCACCCTGGCCACACTACTTGTATCATCCTTGAAGAAACACTTATATGACTTCAAATGAATAGCATCTGAGCTTCTAATTCTTTGGACAAGAACCTGCAATTGTTCTTCCACAACTGTGTTCTCCAACTGTTATCTCATTTGATCCTTATAATACCCCTGCTATTATTATAATAGTCCTGATATTATTATTTATCCTATTTTGCAGGTGAGGAAACTGAGACTAAAAGAGTTGAAATGATTTGCCCAGGGGCACACAACTAGTTTGGAAAAGGATTTGAAGTCAGTACCCCCTGACTCAAGGTCCAGAACTCTACTTACTATGTCACCTAGTTTGAATTTGACTTGTTAATTGAATTGTTTTTGAATTTGAATTGTTAATCAGACAGTTGATGATGGAGCTTAGGAAAGAGACTTGGTTGGCCTAAATAGATGGAGAATCATCTACTTAGAGGTAACTAATGAGATTTCCAAATGAGTGACTATAGAGGGAAAAGGCTAGAGGATAAGGACAGTCTTGGGGTCACCTATAGTTGTTAGGGCTGTCACAGATGAAAGATTCAGCAGAAGAGATTTAGAAAGATTAGTCAAACAAATAGGAGGAGAACCAAGATAGAACAGTCACAAAACCAGGGAGAAGAGAAAGAATTATTTTCAAATACTACAGTTGAGAAGAATAAGAAGAAAGAAGAGGCAATTAGATGTGGTCATTGAGATCACAGGAAACAGTGGAGATAGCAATTTTAGTTGAGTGATGAGATCAGGAGCTGGATTACAAACATTTACTAAGTGCTTACTATGTGACAGGCAATTGCGCTAAATTTTGAGGATACAAATACAAGCATAAAGAAAGTTAATCTCTACCTCCAAGGAACTTACTCTTTGTTCCTCTCTAGGTTGTGATTTGTGATTTGTGATGTACACAGATAACTAATATGGAAGCCAATGTACGATATGAAGGAGAACTATGTGACATAAAACTTGGTAGGTTCCTTTGAAGCCAGATTGCAGAAGACTTTGAATTTCAAGGCCAGGAGTTTATACCTTATTTAGTAAGCAATGAAGACTGTCTAGAGGACTTTTAATAGAGTTTTGACATACCCTTGACCTTTCTATCACCCACAAATGTGTACTACTTGCCTGTTCATGAATTTTGAAATTCCTTTATCTGATCACAATCTAGTGTTATTCCACCTCTCCCTTTGTCTAGCAACCTGAAACCCTATTCTTCATCAAGACTATGACCTCCAATCCCTTGATTCCTCATTTATTTTCCTTGCCATGACCTTTACACTAGCTATGCTCTTCTCCCTTCCCTATCTTTACTTTGATGAACCAATTAAAATCTACATGATCTTCTTAAGAGAAGTCCTTTACCCTTTTATTGTATCATCAAATATTTCCTGCAAAACATCAGTTTTTTAATCATTTCCACAGTATACTATCTTTATTCATACGTATTTGTAGCTGAACAAAGTTGAATAAAAGCACTTTATTACAAATTTATGTTAAATAACCTTAGCTCATCTGTAAGGCATTCCTTTTGTCTCCTTAATTAACATATTATCCCATTCACTACAGAGGTTCATCCAAACATTTTGATCCTCCTCAAAACTCCCATGATACTCCCTTCCTGGACTTTCTCTGATGAAAATCTTGCTTCATATTTTACTGAAAAAACTGAGGTCATTCCCTAAAGGCCTCTTCCTTATACTCTCTTCCTTGTCTCTTCCCAGATACTTTCAGCCACTGTCTCATCCTTCATGCCTCTCAAATAATGAAATGGCCCTTCTTGTCAAGGCAAACCCTCTGTATACAAAAGTGATTCCAATTCATCCCATCTTGTCCAGAAAATTGCCTCCTCTAGAAATCTCCACTCTTTCACTTATCTTCAATCTTTCCCTATTTGCTGGTTTCTTCTCCTAGAAATATGCCCTTTTTTTTTTTGGTTTCCTGCATCCTCAAAAAGCCCTCACCTGATCCATCCATCCCTGAGAGCTGTCAGCCCATATCTTTCCTCCTTTCTGTGGCTAAAATCTTTGAAAATTTAATCTATAATAGATATCTCTACTCCTTTCCCCTCACTCTCTATTTAACTCTTAAGTTTGGCTTAACCTTATTATTAAGTTGAATTACCTTCTACCCTCTAAAAAGTTACTGATAATCTATTTGTCTGAGGCCTTTTCTCAATCCTCTTTGCAGTTTTTAATATTGTTGGTTACTCTTTTTCTTTGACACTTTTCTCTAAGAGTTTCATACTACTACTTTCTTCTGGTTCCTCTACTTTTCTCTCTCTTCTTCATGGTCTTTGCTGGATATTCATCCATTTTGTACCCAATAATCATAATTGTTCCCACAGGCTCTGTCCCAGGACTTCTCTTTTCCCTCAATACTATTTCACTCAACAGCTTTAATGGACTCAATTATCTTTTCTATTTTGATGATTCTCAAATCTACTTATTCAGCTCTGACATCTGCTAACCTATAGTCTCCCATCTCCAGTTATCTATTGTTGATATCAAACTGGATGTCTCATAAACATCTTAAACTCACCATATCTAAATCTAATTTATTTTGATCTCCCTCCAAAATCTTCCCTTCTTCCTAACTTTCCTTTCCTTTACCATCAGCCTCCCAGACCTCCAGGCACATAGATGCTATCCTTAACTAGTCACTATCACCCCCCCTATCCCAATCTATTGCCATGGCTTGTCAGTTTTACCTTTATAACATCTTTTGTATATACCTCCTTCTCTCCTCTTATATTGACACCACTCTAGTGCAAACTTCCCTCATATTAATTGCAATGGCATGCTATGCATACCACAAGTCTCTCCCCATTCTTTTATCCCCTACCCCCCCACTCCACCCCCGATAAATAAATTCCAATAGCTCCCTATCTCTTCCACTATCCAATATAAAATCCCCTTTTTGGTGTTCAAACTTACCCTACCTTTCCAGTCTTCCTATGCCTTATTCCCCTACCTTCTTCCACATACTCTAAAATCTAGTGACACTTTCCTTCTTTCTGAAAGGACATTCTAAATCCTGGCTCTGGGATATTTTCATTGTCTGTCCCCAATTTCCAGAACCCTCTCCTTCCTCATTTCTACTCCTGTCTTCCTTGCCTTCTTTCAAAACCCAACTAAATTCCCTTCTACAGGAAATCTTCCCTAATCCTGATTAATCCTTGTGTTTTTTGCACTATTATTTCCAGTTTATCCTTTATCTTTTTTGTCCATACTTGTTTGCATGCTGTCTCTCCCATTAGAGGGTGATCTATCTGAGAGCAGGGACCATCTTTTGTCTTTGCTCATATTCTCAGTACTTAGCACAGTTCCTGGTACATCATAGACATTTAATAAATGTTTATTGCCTCCCATTCTTCCAATATATAATTGATCAAGGGATATGAAAAAAATTCTCAAAAGAAGAATTGCATAATATCATGTGAAAGAATGCTCTGAATCACTAATAATAAGATAATAAATCAAAACAACCCTGAGGTTTCAGCTCATATGTTGAAAATTGGCAAAGATGACAAAATTGTCAATAGTCAATGTTGGAAGTATTTTAAGGTAATAGGCAACCAAAAGCAATTGTTGGTAGAACTGTGAATTGGTACAACTATTTTGAAAAGTTATTTGGAATTAGGCAAAAAGATGATCAAAATTTCATACCCTTTGGTCCAAAGATTCCACTACAGGGAATATTGCCCAAGGAAACCATATAATAAAAAGAAAGGTTTCATACACACCAAAATATTTTTGGTAGCATTTTTTGAGAGGATAGTAAAGAAATAGAAACAAAGTAGATGCCCATCAAATGTTTTGTAATAGCTAAACAAATTGTGGAACATGAATGTAATTGAATATTATTGTGTTATGAGAAATAGTGAATGGGATGAATATAGAGAAATATGGAAAATAAACTAATGCATAGTGAAGTAAATGGAACGAAAAAACAATATTTACAATGAGTACAACAATGGAAATGGAAATAACAGTAAGTAAATTTTTTCCTCTCACATCATGTCACATTTCCCTGAGGCAAGAAAACAAAAACAAAATCTACTTCAATAATCTAGTCTACATTAAGAGAGATGTATTTTAGGTATTTATAATTTTAATCTTCTTGACAATTATGAATCTGATACAATTCATTTCTTATTCAACTGTGGACTTTTAAAATCGGGAAATATCTCATTCTAGTCTTTTTTATTGAATCTTAAAGCAATGAGTGAAAACAGTCTGTGCTAACCTGTTCACAGTTTTTGTGGTAAGTGTTAAAATATATAAGTGCAAAAAGACCTGTAAAGGTGAACTAAGCCGATTCTTCAACAGGACATGAGAGACTTCTTTTTAAAGAACACATTATTAATTAAGACCACATTTTCACAGCAGTGATATAAAAATACTTGATGAAATACTTTCACTGTCTTGTGGAATCAGATGATGCAAAACCATATATATATATATATACATATATACTATTTCCTTTGCAAAATAGGACTATATAGAGAGCCAGCTCTATATGGTAGGGGTCCCAAGTGGTGTTTAATGGCATCAGATTGAAAAGACAGGAAACAGAAAATGAGAACAGCCAGACTAGTGGTTAGCCCAAAGCTGCTCTAACAGCTATGGAGTTTAGAGTTTATTTTATACTGGTTTCAAACAAAGAACACAGAGAAAGAATCACAGCTGTGAAGGGGTAACAAATCATACAAACCCCATTTAAGTCTAAAAAGTAGAGAGATAGGTCCAGGGTCAAAGGCCAAATTCCAACCACCAATTAGTAGGGGGTTAATTCTGGGAGCAGAAATATATTTCATACAGATTTTTACTAATCGCATCCTGATCCCTAGATTTACAGGACTAGTCCTGGTCAGATAAAGTCTGGACTAGATTGTCTGGCTCCTGCCTTATCTAAGTAATATTTTTTAGAGTTCAGGCTCCTTAATTATCAAGGAGAGAAAATGTTAACTCAGTAGCTACTGGTCTGCTAAGGACTCAAAGCTTTTCAATAAGTCTATAATATTTTTCCAATAAGAAAAGGTATGGATCATAAAAGGTGTCAAAAGAGGGGTCTCAGATTTTTTATCTATTCTCTTATTAGCTTCCCACAGGACTAGAATTAAAGAAGTTTCAGGGGCCTTATTCTTATTTTAAAGAGAGTTTAATATAGTGAGATGTGAGTCAACCTGATCATAGGCTGTTTGCCCACCATGGGACTTTCCAGAGGATTGTAGCCAACTTTACAATTTTCTCCTTTCCAGGGGTTCTGGAAACCTCCTATCTGAGTCAAGCTAAATGTAAGCCAACTCTCTATCTTTCTGTTAGACCACTCACAGGGTTGGTTTCATTTCTGTCACTGTATGAGATTTGCTCTGCCTGTCAGAGACCTTTAGCTACTGAGCTACTGACCTTATTTATATTGTCAATTGATCATACTTGGAACTCTGTGCCTCAGTTTCTTTTTACTACATATTTTTATAGTGGTAATCTGTTAAGGGGGGGGATCCAAATGAAAATAAAGAAATGTATTAGCATATTAAAGAAACTACTAATAGCAACTTTGACTTCCTAGGGTACAGATTTAATTTTTATAACTTTTCTGGCATTCAACTGGCAGCATTCTATGGCAACTCAAGGTAAATAAAAAACTTATTCAGAAGAGAGGGAGGGAGCAATTTAAGGGAGAAACAGGAATGGGAGAATGGCTTACAGGAGAATATTTCCAATGTAACACTCAGGGTCTATTATTGGAATGAAAAGACATTTAAGGACAGGGAAGAGACCAAATACTTTTATACTTGTGAAATTTTAGACAAAGCTGAATGATTGAGGTAACCATTTAGAACTGACTTCAGGTATTTTATCAAAGGACAAGTATTTGTTATGACAGTGGATCAAACATTCACTTTAACTGTGTTCTTACACAGTTTATTATATTATGTTCCTTCTTCGACAGAAGTACAGAACTTTCTCTTAAAAGGCCATCAGATGTTTGGGAATGTAGGAATAATATTCAACAGGCTGCTCTCTGTTCAGCAACTGGACAGCATTTCCCTCTGGGGAGCCGACTCTGTTAGAATTCCCAACTGAAACCAGGTCTAAACCCCTGTTTCTTTGAGGATATATATTTTAATATCTTCTTGATGGTATATTGATTATATTGATCTGACTGTGAATTGATACAGATGATCTTGAATTGATTAGGAGGTAATCTCAGGCAAGAGTTGTTAAGCCTGAGAAATCTTCCTCAGCCAGGGAATCAAGCCTAACTGTCAGAACTAGACAGTGAGAATTCTTCTTGGAGACAATGGATTAGACTAGAAAACAGATCTTAGCAGCAGGTAACTATTTTAATTTAAAAGTAACAGGAATATCTTGATGGGTGAGGATAGAGGTTAAAAGGATTAAACTAAACTAAAAACTAATTGATAAATAGCTAGGCAGATCCCCTTAGGGAAAAGCCTTGAAAAGAATTCTGCCACACTGGCATGGCAACGTTGGCCTAGTAACTGAACTAAACTTGGCTGCTTATAAATAGTTGTTGATCTTCAGAGATGACTTTCTTGATGATTTTGAAGAATATGGCTGTTGATGATGATCAAATATAATACAGATTTCAGTATTGAACAATTGACCTAAGGAGCAGATACTTAAAGCGAGACAAAACACAAGTCTGTGGTGAAACTTCTTGGTTTGGCTGGAGAGCTTTTCCCCTTCCACCCTTTGCCACCCACCTAACTCACAACTGAGTCCCTTTGCCTTGGCGTGATCTCCTATTCATAGGGATGCTCCAATGGTCTTCCACTGCCTCATGACAGCTTTGGGCATTCTAAAATCTGCTACAGTTGGCACAAGATAGCTACTGGCAAAAACTATTTACAATACAAGATGGTCATTTGCAAAAGCTATTTACAGGAATAGGGTCTCTATATTATTAGACCATCAAAATGCTACAAAATTATTATGGTCCCAATTTTTCCTTCACATATGTCTTCATGACTGCAGGTTCACCCTGCACCATTTATTGCACCAGAGCAATGTCTGGAAGACAAAGGGGAAAAAGAGTACCAAAAAGAAGATGTTCATCAATGTCATATGCTTCAGAGAAGTTAAAATGGATAAAGACTAAAAAAAGGCCATTGGATTTATTAATGTAAGATTTACATAGGAAGGTTGAAGCCTATATGTCTTACTGGTATCTGGATGAGGGAGGGATGACAGGCCAGAGCAGGGCTGGATGCCATATTTCCTACTGTATATATGGGTCCCTCTAGCCTACAAGTTAGAAATATAAGAATGTTTCTCTGTAACAGGTATAGTGAGTAGTAGCTCCATAGCAGCATGAATTCTTCTTTTGCATGCTTGATTCTGTTTTGTCTCAAGAGTTTATACATCTAGATACACACTTATACACACTTATGTAAGTGTGCATATATATGTATGTATAAATAATTTGTATTTCATCAAATAAACCCTCATGACATCTCCTTTATTGTTGTGGTCTACTCTTATTCAACTCTTGTATTATTATTTAATATTTCATATGTATATCTTAATTCCAAAACTAGAAAGTAAAATTTTAGAAGGAAGAAACTATGTTTTATACTTCTTTGCATTCTTTGTGGCAACTAATACACAAATTAGCACTTAAGAAATATTTGTGGAATCAATGTATTTTCACTGAAGTAACTGTGCCGAGGACAATGGCTAGAGAGAAGAGATTTTCTCTGTTAACAGTTTGTTATCGTGGAAACAGAAGGAAAAACTGAGGGTACTTATGCATAACAAGAAGAAAACATATAGCCATCAGATGTTTGTATTGTCTATTCTACAAATCTATATTTTATAGTCACATTATAATTTCCTCCCTTTTACTTCTGCACCTGACATACAAAGTTGATTTTTAAAAACATTGTTGTATTTTTATGGTTTGGATAATAAGAAGACAAATTAGCTGAATTTGTGGGTATTCTGAAGTTAATGAAAATACTCTCTACTCTGCTTAAATCTGAAACAAAACTATTCTTTATATAATTCTACTAACTAAATTAGTATGTGGGATTGGCCAGGAGGGAATTAGTGACACTAAATAAAATAATTAGCAAATATAGCTGTACTGGGACATTTCTAATTATAAATGTATGCTACTTAAAAATACTGTTCCATTATACGTGGCTAGTATGTGAGAGAAGAGGACTAGAAAATCAAGAGCTCTCCCTTTTGGGGTCAAGGTTAGTGAGGAATTTTGTCAATGCCTCCCATTGCATATAGTTCTTTATGAGACATGTCAACATGTAGCAGAGATATTATATACTAAACAACCAGGTTAGAGCCATTACAAGAACAGCAAAGATTAAACAGTGGGTCTATTATCAATCTGGACAATAACATGGTGATGCCATGCTGTGCTGAGCATTAGACCATATAATCCCCCTAACTAAGGACAAGGCAGCTATTCTTGCCCAATTGGACTCCATAACAAGTCCAGACAGAACCTCAAATAAGTATCTTGGCCTCAAGTAATATGAGTGCTTGGAAGAAATAAAATAAGAAATGTTAAGCTAAAGGATGTCATCCAGGGAGGGAAGAATAAGCAGAATTAATAGCTTAGAACAGATGATGATAAACCTTAAAGAAGAATTGAATTCCCTGAAAATTAGACTAAGCCAAAGAGTTCTATTAGACAAAAATATTACAAAAAAACAAAATCAAAAGACTTAAAAAAGGGGAAATGTTAAGTACATATAAAAATGACCTAGTAAAAGGCAATGGAGAGATTATTCAAATATTTACCAGTCTACCTGAAAATTTGGCAAAAAATCTTCGATTCCATATTTTAAAAAAATGTTAAACCAAACTACCAGAATCTATTAGAACTAGAAAGCAAAGTAAAAAATAGAAATAATCCACTTACCTCCTGAAAGCACCCCCAAAATGAAAACTTCCAGGATCATTATAGTCAAAATCCAACATTTTCAGGTCAAAGAAAAAGTTCTGTAAGCAATTATGTTGAAAGAGTTTGAGTGCTGAGAAGTTATAGTCAATATTACATGAGACTCAGTGACTGCTGCTGTAAGAAGTAGGGATATGGAATTCATAAGAAAAAGAAAAAAAATCTAAAATCAAGAAAAACCTATCTGGCAAAACTGAGTACAATGACCTATAGGGTAAAAAGGTACTTTAGTAAGAGATTTCTATATATTTCTTTTTTTTTTTAAACCCTTACCTTCTCTCTTGGAGTCAATATTGTGTATTGGCTCCAAGGCAGAACAGTGGTAAGGGTAGGCAATGGGGGTCAAGTGACTTGCCCAGGGTCACACAGCTGAGAAGTGTCTGAGGCCAGATTTGAACCTAGGACCTCCCGTCTCTAGGCCTGGCTCTCAAACCACTGGGCTACTCAGCTGCCCCTGGATTTCTATATATTTCTAATGAAAAATTTATAACCAAGCAGAATCTTTAAGATATAAATTCAAAACACATTCATTTGGAAGGGATTATATGACGATAAAATTTTCATATTCTAAAAGGAGGAAAAACAAAGATCATCTCAAAGTCAAAAGGTTATAAAGTTTGGTAAGACAGGCAAAAGACCTTGGGGGTTGAATTTGTCCTGTTTTTATGATTTTGAGAAGAAAGAAATTGAAAGAATACTGGAGTTTACTGGAGAGGAAGGATAAAGGACTCCCATAGTAGGGGTACATGAGATGAGGAGTATATAAATATGAAGGAAGGGGTGAAGAGAGATGGGCATCCCACCACCCTCACCTTTATTTGAATCAGACAAAGAGAGGATAATCTCTCTCTCTCTCTCTCTCTCTCTCTGTCTCTCTCTCTCTCACACACACACACACATACACACACAATTTATGCTTTAGTTTCAATAGGGAAATAGATGGGGTCAAAAAGAGGGAAGGGGGTGACTTAAGAGGGTGTACATATTAGTAAGGGAATGGCTACAAACAAAACATCATCCAAAATTAAAATGTGAAGCACTAGGGGAGAGGAATTAAAAAGAAAAAAAATACAGTAAAAGATCATGTTTAGTAGTGGGGACAAAGGAAAGAGAAAAGCAGAAACAAAAGTCAAATTATAGAATCCTAGTTTTAGGCAAACTCTTTTTTTTCCCCTCTTGTTCTTTGTAAAGTAAGGTCAAACAGAGGAAAAAATAAAAGAGTGTTGAATAGAATGAAATTAATAATTATGTTAATTATTATAGTTAACAATCATAATCATGAATGTGAATGCGATAAACTCATAAAATGAAAGATGATAGCAGTAATATTGGATTCATAAAAAGGTTTAAATAAGAAAATGCTATGTAAAAATAATGTAGTTATGATAGCCACATAAAATGGAGACAATGTTAACATAATATTTATAACTTACTTTGGCACAACATAGAAAATATTTTATGCATTAGCAAGATGCTTATTTAATCTTGAGCATAACAATAGAGATTAGTCTAAAAATGTAGCATTGAACAGAGATGTTAAACTTGAGGTGTGAGTTGTGTTGTTGGCAAATCTACGAAAAGAAGACCAAAAAAAAAAAAGTAATCCTGAAATGTTTAACAAAATAAAAATAAAATACAGTGTAATGTTAATTTGTGATTTTTCAAGTCACCAGGGATTCAAGCATATAAGAGATTCAATTCTGTTTGAGTTTGACACTATCAGCCTAGAGTTTTTAATTATTCTAAAAATAAAAATCTTGCCTTTCCCATCTTGTCTTCCCAAATATGATCATTTACCTCCAATTTCACTCACATTTATTATTTTAATATAATTTATTCACAGGTATCTCAACCCCTCCTTGTTCTACAGAAGACATCACCAGACAAAAAAGATATGTATGTGTGTATACATACATACATACATATATATATGTATAATTATGCTCTTTGTGTTTCTTTTTACTAGTTCTTTCTCTGGAGGTGAACATTCACAAGTCATTTTTCAAATATTAGTTCTGTAGCTGTAAATAATGTTCTCTTAGTTCTACTCATTTCACACTTCATCATTTCATGAAGGTATTACTAAGTTTTTAAAAAAATTAGCCTGCTCTTTATTTCTTATGGCTTGGAAATATTCTGTCACATAATATATGTATAACCCAGTGGAATTGCTTGTCAGCTCTGGGAGGCAGGGGGAAGAGAGGAGGGAGAGGATATGAATCATGTAAACTTAGAAAAATATTTATAAATAAATGAATGAATGAATAAATAAAAGGAAAGATTGTAACAATCATATATCACAATTTGTTCAGCCATTTTCCAATTAAGAACGTCCCCTCAGTTCTTTGCCACCTCAGAGCTACCATAAATATTTTGGAGCATATATAATTTTTCCTTTTTTCCCTAAACTCCTTGGGAAATAGACCCAGAATTGTTTGTTGGGGGGTGGGGTGGATGGGTAAAGGGTAGAGGGAGAGAGTATTAAAACACTCCAAAACTCCAAATAAAAACTAGAGAAAACTGCTTTTGAAGATCAAAGCCCAAAAACTGTCCCAAAAAATTAATCTTTGTCCCTACATCCCATAGCTGTTTTTCTAAGAAAAGAAGATTAAAAAGATTTTTAAAATTCATGAGAGACTTAAAGGTTTAAATTTTATTACTGTACAGGATATAGCAAAATAGGTCTTAATAAAAAACCAGTATGAGGAAAGTAAATAATTGAGTAAATGGAAAATATGAAGTCTAGGCGAAGCCAGATAAAACAAGACAGGATATTTTCTTAAGATAATTGTCCTGAGCAGATGAAATGAAAGATGATATATTATTTATTAGAAAATAATTTAGTATTTTAATATTTCAAGCATTTGCTATTTTGTACATGAAGTTGATTGCCTCAACAACTCCTCTACAATTTAGTAGATAGATTTTAAAAAAGTGACTATTAAGCTTTTGGCACTAGTATACACATTCACACACCTATGTACATATATATCCTATGTGTGTGTATATATATATATATATAGATATAGATATATATTCCCTGTATATATCTATATATACACACACAAATATATGTATGTGTATGTTTGTTTTATGTGTACATTCCAGGGTGGCAGGGAGAGAGAACATGGATGGGTGAGGGATGACCTCAATAGGTGGAAGTTCTCAGAGGAGACCAGGTGACTCAGGGAGAAACCAAATATGGCAGACTATTGCATCAAAAAGTGAAGCAGGGGACATCCTGGCCTTGGAACAAAATTTCAATTTAGGTACCTAGTTTTAGAATTGCTTATAGAATTATAGAGATAACTCTCTCTCTCTCTCCTCCAATATATCTACATACAGATATATGCTTATATGTAGTCATCATAGCCAGTAGTCAAATCCTTTCCAGATTCAAAGCTCTGGCCAGAGCTTGCTTTGTCCTGGCAAGTCCTCATCTGATGCCACATTGGAGAAGTATTTTAAGTAGAGGAAGTCCATTTCTCTACTCATACAGCTACAACCTTAGTTTAGGACCTCATCACCTGAACTGTCATAGTAGCTTTCTAACTGGTCTTTCTACCTCAAGTCCCTCCTTAGGTCCATCCATATTCCACTTAGCTTCAAAGCCTTTGTAAAACATAGGTCTAACCATATCTGAACACTTACCCCCATCCCACTATGAACTACAGTGGCTCCCTTAAATACTTCTAGGATCAAATATAAAGTCCTCTGTCAGACACTGAGAGTTTTCATAACTTCACCCTTTCCTACCTTTTCCAGTTTCCACTTTATCTCCTTGCATGTATTCTACGACCAAGCTACATTGTCATGTTCCTTAAACATGGCATATCTTTACTTAGCTTGGTGCCTTTATACTGTCTATTCCCCATCCCTCAAATACTCTGCCCCCTCACCTCCACCTCTTAGTTTTCCTGGTTTTTAAGACAGTTCAAATCTCATCTTCTGCAATAGAGCTTTCTGCAGTCACTTCCATGGTCACTGCCTTTTCCTTTCTCATTCATTATCTTTACTCTCTGGTTTTGAAATATCCTTTGAATTATAATACAGGTTTTTTTGAAAAAGAAACAGTATGACATGGAGATTCACAGTTTCATATATGGTGCTTTTTAATGTAATTTGGAAGGTATATGTGGAAATGTTTATGGGTTTGATGTTTTTGTTTATTGTTTGTTTTTTGGTGTTTGAGTTTGGAAAAAAGATTTAAAATAAAAGAAAGTGTGTGGTCAATTACTGATCCTTAAGAATATGAAGTAATTAAGAATATTAATTCCTAGCAGAGAACTGTAGCATAGTACTTTTAATTTTTAAATTACATTCAAAAGTTACTGTGTTATGCACTATTCTCTTGTACATTTAAGAGTCCCAAACTTAGTTCTTGACAATTAAATTCATTAAAGATATAATAGGAACTCTAAATAATTATTTTATGTATTTTTTCAAATAAGGGGAAGAAAAGAATGTTTATTAAGTGCTTATAAAATTAGATTAAAGATTTGAATATAAAAGCACATTGATAATTGCAAATCATTGTTTTTCATTTTAAAATTTCTGCATGATAAAATTAAGAGATAGAAGGGCTCAATTTATAAGTCAGACCCTCATGGATTTCTTTTTTGGTTCTTCCTTCAACAAAATAATAATCATCAAAACTGGCTAAGTATTAGTTAAGAAGTAAGTGGAGTGGATCAATGAAATGGGTAAGGAAATCAACACACAATAGTTAATGACCATAGTAAACTAGTGCTTAATAAATCCAAAGATTCAAATAATTAAAGGAAGAAATAATTTTTTGAAAAACACTACTGGGAAGACTATAAAACAATTTGACAAAAACTAGGCATAGACCAATATCTCATACCATACACTAAGTTAAAGTCAAAATGGACAATTGACCTAGAAATAAAGGGTGATACCATAAACAAATTATAGGAACATGGAAAAGTTTAATGATCGAACTTATGGACAAGGGAAGATTTGTGACCAAACAAGCCAAAGAGAACATTACAAAAAATGAAGTGGATAATTTTGATTACATTAAATTAAAAAGTCTATATGAAACAAAACCAATGCAACAAAGGTTAGGTTGGGGGGGACAGCAATTCTTGCCCTCGAGACATTCTAATAGAAGACAATATACAAAAAGAGAGCTAAAAAGCATGGGGTAAGGGATAGGGGTGGGGTTAGCCTGACTTTGAAGTCAGAAACAGGGTTGGAAGGAGAATGAAGACTGGTTTGGACTCCTTCACAAAATGAAGGACATCATAATTCAAATCATTAGAAACTATTTCTAAAAGTCTAAGTCAATTGATTGGTTATTGTCCTTGTAATGCAGGGTTGCAGCAAAAGCTCTTGCTTTTGCAAACCAACTGTAGCAGCCCTGACAGTTGGAAGGGACAGAATGTTGACCCTGGTCTCATGACAAAAACCATTGAAACCTGGGAGTATAAATATTCCTGCAGAACCAACTAAGGGGCCTTTTGCTTTTGGGGCTTTTGGGGGCTTTGCCTGATTTCCCTTGACCTCTCCCTTGACATCCTGGGGCTATTCCCTGGACTTCCCCTTTGGGCCCTGGGAGGAGGGTAATTTTGGTGGGTGGAAATCATGGGAACTAGGTTCTATAGGCAGGCAGGGACAACCTAAACCAAGCCATCACCTCATCTAGTGATCTTCTAAACCTTATTACCTCAGGGTAGTGAAATTATCCCTGACTGAGGGAGCCCGCCTCCCTCAGCCTGATCCCCCTCTTCTGTGACCCTCCCCCAGCACCAGTTTCTCCCTTAGCCGCAGTTATCAGACCTCAACCCCCTTTTCCCTCAGCTTACCCTTGGCATGAATACACCCCTTTGCCTTTTATACAAAGAGCTTCTGGTGAATCTGTACCCACTACTAGGGCAAAGGCTGAAGAGGGAAAAATAACCTTCCTTTATTTCTTGAAGGTTAAACCAGGTATCCATCTTGGGCAGGAAGTGGCCCAGCTTTCACTTCCTGTAGGTTTCAATTTCTTACCTGCAGGGAGGGACCTTTTTACTCCTCCCCTCAAGGGTGCTTAGAATAACAGCAGGAGGCTGAATAAAACCTTCAGCCAGGCTCTCACAATTTCTGGCTGACCTAAATTGCTCTGTATTAAGAGATAGCCTTCCCTGCCTGGAGATCCAGTTGATACCACCCAGAGCCCTCAGCACAAGTCTGATTGATTAGCATTGCTTAGACATTATCATATCCACCTTTTATTCCATAACATCCTTCCTTATTAAAGAGGACCAAAATGACATCACTATGTAGGGGTCAATGTATAGTGTATCTGATTTTTGTTGATTAGACTTGGAAGGCTCTACCACAGGTCAAATATAAGTACCCCACACGAATATTTGGGATGAACATATCTCTAGATTTGTGCATCTCCTGTTTCTTTTGATCTACTCCTTTGCTCATAGAGCACACAGCCCTCTTTGATGTGGGCATGCCATGCTGAACTGTCCTATGCCAATGTTTCCCATGTCTCACAATGGATACCAAAGTTCTTCTGAGAGATCTTGAGAATGTCTTTGAGTCACTTCTTCTGACCTCCATGTGAACACTTGCCTTGTGTGAGTTATTTGTAAAATAGTCCTTTAGGTAAATGTGATTAGCATTTGAAAAATGTGCCCAGCCCATCAGTAGAGTTTGAAAACTTGGCAATACAGTTTGAGAAAGGACTCACTGTCTGGTACCTTATCTTGAGCCAGGTGATCTTCAGAATCTTCCTAAAGATATAGGGGTATAGGAAAGTGGATTGTCAAAGTAAGCAAATTTATGTATAGCATTAAAATTTTCTCCATTTGCTATAATCAATGTTTCTGTATAGAGGTGGTGCAGTACTGGCTGGTGAAAAACTTCTGTTTTCTTGCTTTTCACCATGTTCATATTTCATTTTGAAGAGGACCAATGATATCATAGCATGATATCTTGATTTGTGCCATGAATTGGATTTGTGAGGCAGAGTTGCACAAAGTTGTCAGTTTTCCTCTCTTACAGAATCATTAAAGTCCAGTGGCAAGGCAAAATTTAAGATGACTGGTGATGGTTAGGGATTCAGTGGATGATTTGGCTTCTTTGATGTCTAACCAAGTTCTAACCACTCAATAATACCTATTCTCTTAGTAGACCTTTTCTATTTCAGCTGGTCTTCCTATTAAAACAATTTTCCTTAGTGCCATTTCTACCTCCATACACTATAATGTTAAGAGACCAAATGTAATGATTCTACTGTTCTTGATGAAGTAAGTAGTTTGTTCATTATAATTTTTTAAATTTATAAATCAATATGTATAGGATGTTGTGCTATGGAATGGTGGTGACAAAGCAAAACTTATCAATTATTCAATTATAGTGATTGAGTTTGACCTCAAAGAAGAGATATCAAAATTTATTTCTCCCCTTTGCAGAGGTAAGGAGACCAGATGTGAAATATTGCATATGTGGTTGGCTTTGATTGATGTGTTTTGCTGTATTTCTTCCTCTTTCTTTTTTATTATTTGTTATCAAAAATGACTCCTTGCTTGGCAGATAAAGTAGGGATATGTTGGAAAATAAAGTAATGTAAAAAAGTTATGAAAATATTTAAAAGATATTTTACAATATTTTTGTCTATTTGTTGTTCTCCTTGCAGTTCCATCCTAAGTACTCTTAAGGTGTCACTAATGTAAACTTTAAAATCATACAAGATTATCTAATAAATGCAACAATGTTTGTTCAACAAGTTCCTGATTATTAATATCAAAGGAGAAAAAAATAGGGAAACATATTTACCAAAGATGTTTACCACTGTCGTGAAAAGTGTTCACTGTATAAGCTAAATAGAAGTGCAATCATCCAGATGCTCCCATTTGCAGATTTTACTCATTGCATCAGACCCCAAAACATTGAAGAGATTGTCAAAGGAAACAAAATCAATTTTAAAAGTTGTTTCAAAACTATAAATAAATTAGGTGAACATAGAATGGTATACCTGTCAGATCTGCAGGAAAGGAAAGAATTTAAGACCAAGCAAGAGATAGAGAATATTACAAACTGTAAAAGGAATAATTTTGATTACATTAAATTAAAAAGGGTTTGTACAAACAAAATTAGAAGGGAAGCAACAAATTGGGAAAAAAATCTTTATAACAAAAACCTCTGACAAAGGTCTAATTTCTCAAATTTATAAGGAGCTGTATCAATTGTACAAAAAAATCAAGCCATTCCCCAACTGATAAATGGGCAAGGGACATGAATAGGCACTTTTCAGATAAAAAAATCAAAACTATCAATTAGCACATGAAAAAGTGTTCTAAATATCTTATAATTAGAGATATGCAAATCAAAACAATGCTGAGGTACCACCTCACACCTAGCAGACTGGCCAATAGGACAGCAAAGGAAAGTAGTAAGGGTTGGAGGGGATGTGGCAAAATTGGGACACTAATGCATTGGTGGTGGAGTTATGAATTGATCTAACCATTCTGGAAGGCAATTTGAAACTATGTACAAAGGGCTTTAAAAGACTATCTGCCTTTTGATCCAGCCATACCAGTGCTGGGTTTGTACACCAAAAAAATAATAAGAAAAAAGATTGGTACAAAAATGTTCATAGCTGTGCTCTTTGTAGTGGCAAAAAATTGGAAAATGAGTGGGTGCCAATCAATTAGGTAATGGTTGAACAAATTGTGGTATCTGATAGTGAGCGGATACTATTGTGCTGAAAGGAATAATGAACTTGAGGAATTCCATGTGAATTGGAATGACCTCCAGGAATTGATACAGAGCAAAAGAAGCAGAACCAGGAGAACATTGTACACAGAGACTGATACACTGTGGCACAATCAAATGTAATGGACTTCTCTACGAGCAGCAAAGCAGGACAATTCTGAGGGACTTATAAGAAAGAACACTATCCACATTTAGAGGAAGAACTGTGGGAGCAGAAACTCAGAAGAAAAACATATGATTGATCACATGGTTTGATGGGGATATGATTGGGAATGCTGACTTTAAATGATCACTCTATTGCAAATATTAATAATATGGAAATAGGTTTTGAATGATACATGTAAAACCCAGTAGAATTGCTTGTTGGCTCTGGGAGGGCAGAGGGGAGGGAAAGAACATGAATCATGTAACCATGGAAAAATATTCTTAATCAATCAACTAATTAATTAATTAAATGATTTTTTTTAAGTTCTTGAAAACAAAGTTTCAGTTTGTTCCTCACAAATCCTTCCTTTATAGAGGGTTGGAATCTGAATTTTCCAGGTAACTCTCATTTTCTATTCGTAGCTCTGCTTGGTTCTGACTCCATGAAACATCCTGCCCCTGCTAAGATTAAAGTGATCACCTGAAATCTCAATACCATAGTGACTAACTCAATCTTTAATACCTTTTGATCTCCTTCATCCCCTTATTCCCTCTGAACCTTTATAGAGGACTGATATCTGAACTTATCAGATAACTATTCATTTTCCATCAACAAATCTCCTTAATTTTTACTAAATGGAACATCATGCCCAGGTAAATTCATTTAGGTTCTCCTCTATTCTTTTAGCCTCTTGTGTGTTGTCTTTTCCCCTTAGATTTTAAACCTCTGGGCAGGTATTGTCTTTCTTTTTATAATCCATAGCCAAAGTACTTAATATGCTTCCTGGCACACAGGAAGTGCTTAATAAATGTTTATTGAATTGAATTAAATTAAATGAAAAGTTAAAAATACACACAGGGTAAAAGTAAATGAGGAATATCTAATATTTGGGCTATGGTATGGAGTTGGATGATTACATTTATATATATATATATACATATATATATAAAACTCTTACCTTCCACCTAAGAATCAATACAGTGTTCCAAGGCAGAAGAGTTGTAAGGGCTAGGCAATGGGGATTAAGTGACTTGCCCAGGGTCACACAGCTAGGAAGTGTCTGAGGCAGATTTGAACCCAGGATCTCCTGTCTCTAGGCCTGGCTCTCAATCCACTGAGCTACCCAGCTGCCCTCTACATCAGTATATAGTAAATTAAGAGTGCAGATAGTCAGTGAAAATGAAATAGGAGGAAGAGAATAAAGTGGATCAGATTGATAGAATTTTGCAATATGCTAAATGATTTCATACTTCTCCTGAGAAAAACCCATCTTTTGTAATAGTATTATTCTTTCAGTGATAAAAGGAAACATGGCATAGTGCATAGAGAAATTGGAATCTTGGAATCCAGAACTGAGTTCAGATCTTACTCTGACATTTTAGCTGTGTGATCCATGGCAACTATTTAACAACTTTTTAGTGCCCCCAGCAACACTCTAAAACTATTGTTTGTTGAGCAGTGCTAATTTTTATTGATACAAAGAGTTTCCTCACTGTGAGTTTCCTATGCCAATAAAATTGTTTGTCCCATTGAGTCCCTCCTTGCCTCTTCTCCAGAGAAAAATTTCCCCCAAATTGCAGTCTCCAAAGGGGAAATAGTGAATGTATCATGAGCAACAGCAATGTGAAAAGCAACATTACTCAACATTAATCACTTCTAGTTTACCAAAGGTTTTTCAGTTGATAAATTTAACGATCTTTTCTCATTTTTCTTCCTGGATCTTTCTATAACTTTTGACACAAGTCAATATCTCCTCTTTCTGGATATTTTCTCTCTTTTTTTTAGTAACATGAAGAGATCAGAACTGATGAATCTTGAGATGATAAATATGGTCAAAATTGAGCCTGATGGTCAAGGGACAGTTAAAGCAGAATATAATTGCAAAGGCAATTTTCTTGTTGTGATCATATTAAGAAATTCACAGGATCGATAAGTATTGAAATCTTCAATAAAAGAATTGATTTGGGGTTTACAGGCTAAATTCACAAGGTAGGAAACAAGCTTAATTTAGCTCTCTCAAAAAAGGCACACTCTCAACTCTCAAAATCCATATTGCAAACACACAATGAACAGCAGGAAAAGGACACCAAAGATAAGATACAGTTAGAGAAAGCTCAGTGAGGTCCCTACCACATCACACTTCCCAGGAAACAGCTATGTTTATTGTGACATATTTTTAGGATCATCAGATTTAGGAATGAAAATCCTATAAGCAAAAGTCTTGGCTTATCTTTGTGGAAACAGAATTTGTAACTTAAATGGACCATTGTGATGCTTATCAATGTGCTAATGAGCTAAAGAATTGTATTGTAAATAAAAGCAGAAGCCGGGAAGCCTGGGATTGAAGAGACTTCAAGACTCTTTCCAAAATCTGTGTGTCTTTCTGCTCCCTTTCTTTTCTCTTTCTTTTCCATATTTCATGTCCTCGGACTTCCCTCACAGGTTAAGAACCCAGGTCTTTTTATGTTGTGTGGGCTATAATTTTTATGTTGTGTGGGAATAAGTAACGTTATTCTCCTATGGTTTTTCTCTACCTGTTTGGCCAGGCTTTCACAGTTTTTTTTGTTTGTTTGTTTGTTTGTTTGTTTGTTTGTTTTAACCCTTATACTTCGGTGTATTGTCTCATAGCTGGAAGATTGGTAAGGGTGGGCAATGGGGGTCAAGTGACTTGCCCAGGGTCACACAGCTGGGAAGTGGCTGAGGCCAGGTTTGAACCTAAGACCTTCTGTCTCTAGGCCTGACTCTCACTCCACTGAGCTACCCAGCTGCCCCCTTTGTTTTTTTTTTTTTGAAAGAACATCGTATGTGGTTCTATCCCTTAATCACGGAGGACTCAAATCTCTCTTCTCTTTTCTTTACAATATCTCACCTAATTATCACTCAGCTCCCATGGGCTTAATTATTATCTCCACAAGGATAATTCCCAGATCTATATATCCAACCATAGTATCTCTTTGAAGCTACAAACTGACATCACCAAATGCTCATAAAATATTTTGTCTCATAGGCATCTCAAACTCAACACATCCAAAATGAAACTCTTTTTTTGAAAATTAACTTCTCTTATCAATTTTTCTATTAAATTTAAGGCCCCCAATATCTCCTTCTAGTCACTTAGATTCACAGTTTTGGAATCCTTTGCTCTCATGTTCCATAGTCAATCAGTTGCCAAATTTTGCGGCTGCATCTTTGGTATTTCTGTTCTTCTTTCCATTTACATGGCTACCACTCTAGTTCAGCCTCTTACCCAGAAAAATGAAATAGTTTCCTGATTGGTCTCCCTTTCTACAATCTCTTCCCTAACTAATATGTTCTCCACTCAAAAGTATATTCCTGACAATCTGGAGGATTGGATATGGAAAAGACGCTACCCACATTCAGAGGAAGAACTACAGAAGTGGAAACACAGAAGAAAAACAACGGCTGAAACACATGGGTTGATGCAGACATGATTGGGGATGTAGACTCGAAAGGACCACACCAATGCAACTATCAATAATATGTAAATAAGTCTTTATTGATGTTAAAACCAGTGGAAATGTGCGTTGGATATGGGGGGGGTGTGAAGTGGGAGTGAAGGGGAAAGTAAAAACATGAATCATGTAACCATGGAAAATTTTTCTAAAAAAAATAAAATATTTAAATTAAAAAAACCCCAAAACTAAAAACCTGTAACTGGCTTGGGAAAAAAAAAGTATATTCCTAAAGCATAAGTCTGATTATGTTACTCCTTTGTTCAAGAAATTTTAGTGGTTCTCAATTACTTCTAACATAAAATATAATCCCCACTGTTACATAGTTTAAATTCTTATAATTTGGCTCTAGTCAGTCTTTCCAGGTTTATTAAAATGTTCTTTTTTGAGAAATCTATATTCTAGCTATATATACTTTAAATATTGATTCCCATATACAATATTACAATTTTTCTCTCTGTGTTTTTGCACAGGCACTCCTCAATTCCCAGAAATGATTCTTTCCTCAACTCTACTCTATAGAGGCCCTAGCATCCTTAAAGGATCAATTCAAATGTCACATCTTTTATGGATTCTTTCTAGATTCCCTTCCCTCCTCTTGAAATTATCTATTTACTTTAACTGTTTTTTAAATACCTTATTGATATTAATTATTTGCATATATGTGGATCCCCCAAGACAATATATGCTCCTTAAGGACAGAGGACATTTTATCATTGCCATTGTTTTTCCAATGCCTAATACAATGCCTGACACATAATAGACAATAAATACTTGTTGAATTGTTAGATGAATATAAAATAACATATTTGAGTTATATTGTCAATAGGACCCTTTTAATTTTATGCGAATCTGTGATTTATTCATTCCTCTATTTAACAAGTATTTATTAAATTTCTTTTAATGCAAAAGAGGTGCTCCTACTTTCCTTTTTGTTAAATATCACCACTACTCACTAAAGTCCTATTCTAGTGTGGTAGTGACTGAGGAAAAGAAAGCAAAAGCTCTGGCTGGTCTAACCAAGGTAAAATAATTTTAATTATGGACCCAATAATAGGCTCAATCAATAGTATAAGGGTTGACCTAGCTAAATTTGGAGAAACCAGAAGGTTCACTACCAATTGATAGTTCTTTTTTTGCCATAGCAGCATGTAAAATAATCAACTAAGGCAATCAAGAACAGTGAATTGCCTCAGAGAGGAAAAAAGACACATCACTCATATCACAGATCCTTTAGAGCACTGAAATCACAACAAGCCAAAATAGCAGAGTAGTAGGAAGCTGCAAGGAGGAGCTTTCCCCACAAACACCTCTAAACAAATCTAGGAAATGCACTGGACTAAATCCTGAAGGGGAAATAAAAAAAAAAAGTCACAGCGATTATTCTTTTCAGTCCAGATCTGCATAAGGGGACACAGAGATCTGTGAAGGGACACTGAGAGCTGTGAAGTGGAGTCCTAGGTTCATACTGGGGGACCCTCAGACTCATACTAGGTTATCAGGACAGAGGCAAATGTGATCTGACAGTTTCATTGCCCATTCAGATGTAGGAAGGACCAAGAAAGAGACCTTTGCTTGCATGCCCCCTCCCATAGCATTCTTAGGCCTTAGGTAGCAGAGAAAGAAAGAACTTGGAGAGAAATAGGTTCAGAAACATCCATCCCAGGATCAGAGAGGGTAACAGTTCAAGCCTCTAACCAAGAGAGAAACATAGGATAGTAATCAGGGCAGAATTCCCAAATCAAAGAGGATCCTGCAGTTCTGTCACTCTGAATCAGCATAGCCTCGCAGCTGACTGATAAAGGCTGGTCTCATAGTGCTCAAACTCTAACCCAGGTCAGAAATATGGAGAACTCAGAATAGAGGAGTGGCAAAAATCAGACTTTGCCCTCAGTCACACTACTTTGGGATTGCTGAAAGCTTATAAATCCTGGAAGAACACAACATTCAATGCCCCAAGAAAACAGCAAAAGGACAAGTCCATATCTACCCTCTAAATGTGCACAGAGTCTGGCCCAAACATCAACTCAGATGTCAGAAAATTGGCTGAAAGAATGATCAAACAAAAAAAGGATCATAATATGAAAAGCTATTATGGTGACAAGCATGCTAATGACACAAATCCAGAAAAAAAGAATGACTCCAAAAACATCTGCAAGCAAAACTTCAAATAAAAAAACAACTTGAGCCCAAATTCAACTAAATTCCTAGAGGAGATGAAGCAAGAGTTGAAAAAAATTTATAATGTTTTTGTCACATGAAGTGTGAATGCTAGAGGGGAAAAAATTGGAAAATAATTGAAAGTTATAGAAGAAAAAGTTGGAAAGAGAATTAACCATTTGGCAGAAGAGGTACAGATCTTCTCACAAGCAACAAAATATCAGAAAATAAGAATGGATCGAAAAGAAGTCAATAACTCCATGAGTTAATAAGAATATTAAAACATTTAAAAAATAGAACATGTAAAATATCTCTTAGGAAAAGTAATTGACTCGTAAAGCAGATTGAGGAGGAAAAAAAGAATCAATGGATTACCTGAATGTCATGCCCAAATAAGAGTCTAGACATCATATTTCAAGAAATCTTAAAAGAAAACTTCCAAGGTTTCTTAGAAACAGAAAAGAAAAGCAGAAGTTGAAGAAATCAGTTGATCAGGTCCTGAGCAAAGCCCCTGAAAGAAAATTCCTAAGAACATTATAGCAAAAACACTGAGCTTCCAGGCCAAGTTAAAAAAAAAAAAACTATAAGCAAGAAGAAATAATTCAAGTACTCTACTCAGTAATCAAAATCAGAATAATATATAATTTAGCAAGCACCATTATAAAGAAGCAGACAGCTTAGAACATGATATTCTAGAAAGCAAAGGATATAGGCTTAAGCCAAGAATAACTTACTCAGAAAAACTGAGTATTATCCTGCTACAAAGATTTTGAATGAAGGTCTTCCAAACATTCCTGATAAAAAAAACCAGAGCTTTATAGAAACTTTGAGAATTATAAGATAAACATAAACAATGACAAAAAATTAAACAAGAATAAATTTCTTACATTCTAATATGAGGAGAAGATGCATATATACTCTCTGAACCCTAATATCATCATGTATCATAGAGGAAAGTCTAATAAAAGGCTGGAAGTGGTTTTGTTATATCTTGATAATCTTAAAAAGAATGGAAAGGTGGGGGCAGCTGGGTAGCTCAGTGGATTGAGAGCCAGGCCTAGAGAGGGGAGGTCCTAGGTTCAAATCTGGCCTCAGACACTTCCCTGCTGTGTGACCCTGGGCAAGTCACTTGACCCCCATTGCCTACCCTTACCACTCTTCCACCAAGGAACTAATACACAGAAGTTAAGGGTTTAAAAATATATTAAAAAAAAATGGAACGGGATGGAGAGAGGAATACATTGGGGTTCGGGGAAGGAAACATTAGGGAAAATTTTATCACTTATTCAGGGTATGAAAGTAGATATCTATACAAGCAAGGAGGATGGGGTGGAGTGAGCAATTGTCATTTGAACCTCACTCTCATCCAAATTGGTCAAGGGAGGGAAGACTATATATACGCAGTTATATACAAAAATACTTTTCACTCAACAGGGAACAACAGGAAACAACAGGAAAAAAGGGAGAAAGCGGAAAAGGGAGAAAGGGAAATGAGAGGGGGCATAGATTAAGGGAGGGATTAGTTCTAAGCAAAACAAATCCTAAGTATGTATGAAAATATTTAAAGCACTTTTTGAGGTAGCAAAGTATGGGAATTTGAGGGAGTGTCCATAAATTGGGGAATGGCTAAACATTATGGTAAAGACCCTAGTGCAAATATTAATAATATGGAAATAGGTCTTGATCAATGACACCCGTAAAACCCAATGGAATTGCACATCGGCTACGAGAGCGGGGTGGGAGATGGGGAGGGAAAAGAACACGAATCATGTAACCATGGAAAAATATTCTAAATTAATTAATTAAACTTAAAAAATTAATATGATGAAGTATGATTGCGCTATAAAAAATGATGGAAAAGGTTTTAGAGAAACCTGGAAAGACATATATGAATTGATGCAGAGTGAAGTAAACAGAAACAGGAGAATAATTTCTACAATAATTATGCAAATGTTAAAGACAAATAACTTTGAATGAATTCAGAACTCTGATTAGTGGAATGACCAAACATGATTCTAGAAAATTAATGACAAAACATGCTACCTGAAGGTGATAAAGGACTTGATGCCTAAGAAGACCCATTAAATAGAGACAGATAAAGATAGAGAGATACAGCTAATTTGGAAATTTGTTTTGACTAGACATGTTTGTAACAAGAGTTTTTTTCTTCATTCTTATGGGGGGAAGGGGGGAAAGTGAATTTTTGCTTGATGAAAAAATATATATAATTAAAACAAAAACAAAAACACCTTTACCAGAGCAGCTAGGTGGCTCAGTGGATTGAGAGTCAGGTCCAGAGACAGTTCAAATGTGACCTCAAGACACTTCCTAGTTGTGTGACCCTGGGCAAGTCACTTAACCCCCATTGCCTAGCCCTTACCACTTTTCTGTCAATTGGTTCCAAGACAGAAAGTAAGGGTTTAAATAAAAAACAACAGCCTTACATTCCATCTATTGGTTCTAGGACAGAAGAGCGACAATGTGTGACTTGCTCAGAGTCATACAGCTACAACTCTCTGAGGTCAGATTTGAACTGAAGGCCTCCTGACTTGAAACTTGGCTTTCTATGCCCCTGAAAAAAATGTATAAAATTAAAAAAAAAAAAAAAAAAACAATTCAGGGGGCAGCTAGGTAGCTCAATGGATTGAGAGCTAGGCCTCCAGACAGAAGGTTCTGGGTTCAAATTTGGTCTCAGACACTTCCTAGTTGTGTGGTTCTGGGCAATATACTTTACCCACATTGCCTACTCCTCACTATTCTTCTACCCTGGAACCAATACACTGTATTGATTCTAAGATGGAAGATAAAAGTTTAAAAAGAAAAGAAAAGAAAAGTTTAAAAAAAAGAAAAGAAGAGAAACCATCCCCACTAAAGGGGAAAAACAAAACAAAACAGCACATTATTCTTTTCTATGTCATTGTATTTGGATGGAGGAAGATACTAGGAGAGCAATTATGGGAGAGATAATACACCTATTTTTAGTTCTTGTTTAAGTTAAAGGAGCTTTTAAAGCCAGTGAATTAATTTGATTGTCTACATATTGAAAGATATTTAAGTTCTTTTCTTAAATTTTATTGCTTGGAACTTGCCTAAAGGTCCTCTGTATACTTAAATTAATCTTACTAATTTTCCTGGGTCTCTTTAGTAATGATGCTAAAATTTTTTTTTGTACAAGGAAAAGAAGAATGCTAGATGAAGTTATTACTTCTATCATGAGATAATTGCTTCAAGAATTGGATCAAATAAATTGTATATGCCTAATAAATTAACATCTGAGAGTTTGAATATGCAAAATACTCTTTCAATTAGAGTTTTATATTTAATTGTATTTTTAAAAAGAAGTTTCACAAATGACATGATAGTAGAACTAAATATGAAACAGGATACATTTGTGTTTAGTTTTGCATTGATCAAGGTCTTAGACATTTGTGTNGAAACAGGATACATTTGTGTTTAGTTTTGCATTGATCAAGGTCTTAGACATTTGTGTTTAGTTTTGCATTGATCAAGGTCTTAGACATTTAATTCTAATTAACTTCTTTTTAAAACGCTTACCTTTTGATTTAGAATCACTGAGGTGTATCATTTCCAAGGCAGAAGAGCTGTAAGGGTTGACAATGGGGATTAAGTAACTTGCCCAGGGTCATACAGCTAGTAAGTATCTAAAGTCATATTTGAATCTATGACACAGGACCAATCTCTAGTCCTAGCTCTTAATCCACTAAACCACCAGGTAGATCCCTTCAGTTAACTTCTTATGAGTTATTGTTGACTCTTTAAAATGTTAATGTAAAATAGTTTATAATATATAAATATATACCTCTTCCTTTAATTTTGGACTCATGTTAAGATTACTTCCTATATATATTATATGACATATAAGAGATATATGACATATAAGGAATAATATATGTATGGCATAATATATAGTGATTATATTATTATATTATGGATAATATAACCCCAATCCTCCAAGGAAAATTATTAACTGTAGTTAACATTACTTTCTGGTAAAGGAGAGAATCTATGAAGTATATTAGCTGTTGAATCATTCTAGGTACTGAGAGCTGGGGTTAGAGTAGAACTGACAAAGTTTCCACATTGCAATTCAAACCTTTCAAAATTAACAAGAAGTGCTTAACTTGTCCTACTGTATCTGAATAGGAATTTCTATTCCATGTAATAATTACATAAGTAGAATTCCCTTTGATACATTTAATCAATTTCTGGAAAAAGGAAGAAGTGGAAGAGGCTTGAAGAATATTAGTTTTATCTCAGAAATAAAATCTTTTGCTGATACTCCGGTATGTGAAAGGGTCCGATGGAAATACTACTTTCCCTTTTTGCTGGGACTTTTGATGTGCCAGATTTTTATTGTAATTCGACATATTTGCATAACAGGGCAAACAAAACATGTTTATTTGCTTGAGCGAGAATAGAACTAACTTACTTGTCAGGAAAGGAGAAGCTGCTGCTGATTAAGGGAAGTAGTTGCTAAGAACTGATTAAGAAGGAAAACTCAGTTAGGGAACCGCTGTCCCGTATTTATTTATAAAAAACCATTTAAGTTCTGTGATTGCACAAATTTTGTCTTTTGTGTTATGCAACTGAGATGCTGTGTCCACAGGCTAGCAGATTTTTGGAGCTGGGAAGATGTGGCATTTCGCTTTTATTCTCCGACTCGTTCAGCCCCAGACAATATTCCTCCTTGATTCTTTAGCCTGATAATTTAGTTCACAATATTTTCTACTCCCTCCCTTTCAGTCAAACCTGTAATAGTGGAATTCAGTAAAAATTCCAGGGATCCGTGTACATGGTTTTGGAAAACAAGAGAGAAACTTCTAGTAGTTGCTTTTCTTAATTTCTGTCAGCCCTCTAAGCCTACAAGCAAAGGATCACATGCAATTTGATCATCCCAGCAAACTAATTTCCCACACTACACAACCCAACTTGGAAATCACAATTAGCCAGTCAGGGCTGTACTGCATTTCAAGATAGTTAATAGGCTGGCTCTGACTCTTTAAAAACCTGGGCAAGCAAGTGCCTGGATATCCCCGGAGCAGCGACTTCTGGAGAATGAGCGGGCGCTGAAATTATAGCCAGCTGCTCTTGCTGCAGACTAGAATGAATAGTTTTAGGGACACACGTAGGCAAAGCTTCACCATGGACACCCACTGTAATTTCTCTCTGATCCCAGGGGTACCTGTATCTTAGGAGGGAAAACCCTAGAATTGTGCCTGCAAGTCCACCCAATTCCCAGACAAAAATCTCTTCCCCACAAATCTAGCCCGGCAACAATTACACTCTGCGAGGACGTTTGCGACATAGATAATCCCCTTTCCGGTAGTTCTAAGACCTTTTTGCCTCCCACGGTACACACACCTACTCCTGCGATTCTCCGTTCCACATACCCTCCCATATTCTGCTACTACTTAGTTACATGCCAAGAAGGTACCAGGGCAATTCCACTTACCAAACCTGATTACTTGCTGGGAAGTCTTAGAGATGCATATGCCTACTGAGCAAAAGAACCAGAGTCCCCAGCTGGCAAACTTGCTCCAGAGCCTGGAACCGCCAAGAATTGTGATATTCTCCATCTTTTTTCTCTTTTTAGTGTATCCCCAAATGTTGTCACTTCCTAGCACTCAGAAGCTTATCCACACTCCAAAAGGATCCTTCCTCATTCTCCTAGGGGGCTTCCTTCAATGTGCCTTGCCTTAGTTGCCTCTGTACCAGGAAAGAGACTGATAAATATAGAAATGCAGGTGAGAAAGTGGCAGGCAGTTGCTGTTCTTAGATCCTCACTTTATGCCATCACTTCTTCCTTCAGGGGCAGATTTAGAAGAAACAAAGCTCTTTTGAACCTGTGGTTAAGGGAATTTTAGTGGTGAAAGTTGTTCCTCTAAATAGATGAAAGGTCATCCACATCAGTTCTTTGGTCAAATGCAAAAGAAAGAAAGATAGGGAGAGAAAAGGGAAAAAGCAGGTAGAGAAGAGCAGACAGCAAGAGAAAAAGATGCCTCCTACCAGTTGTTACTGAGGTTCTGAGAAATTAAGAATTAGGATTTCCAATAGATTAAATGGGATTAGAGCTACCCTTGTTTCTCTCATTCTTTCTTCCTGCCTCATCCTTCCTTTACTCTGTGCTCTTCCTATTCTCAGAACACTCACTAATGCCCATTCCTGACCGCCAATTCTGGCTGTTGAATGGAAATCTACTTAAATCTCTGTCTCATAATGATGAAAGTAAATCTCATCGCTGTAAATCTCCAACAAGGAGGCGGCTTAGATTGAAAAAGAGGAATCTAGTTGCAAATGCCCCCGGAACATCAAGTTTTCTTCCTCCTCCTCCTTTATCCTCCTTCGTTCTCCCCATCTCCTCTTCCTTTCTCTTCCTCCTCTCTCTTTCCTGCTCTTTCTGCTCCTAATCCTCCTCTTTCTCTTCCTCTTCCTTCTTTTTTTGAGAGCTCTCTGTTGCCCCCAGGATTACCAAGAAGCTTGAACTGGAATTTAACTTCAACAAATATTCTCCCATATTCTATAATAGAGATCAGTCCTTACCTTTCAATCAGAGATAAATTCACTTGAAGGGGGCATTGGTCTGACTTTTGGTGCATTTGTAACTGTTGTGGCCAAAGCCTACCACACTCCTTGATTTAGGTCTATATGTTCATATGTAGGTAGGCCTCCTTGTTTGAATGTGATTTGTAAGTGTGTGGGTATGCGTGCATGTAGCTTTACTGATACTATTTTTTATATTACATTTACAAATTATTTTGGGAGAGATCTTTTGTGGCAACATAAAACAGTTAAGTAAAATACTGGTGACTACATCTGAAAGTGCAAGCAATAATTTATATCTGTAGTATTCCCAAATACTTTTAAAAATGAATAGAAACCTATTTTCTCTCTCACCCTTCCCATTCTATTGACAAAAAGAAAAATTAATTTCTTATAACAGACATTCAGTACCATTCTTTGATGAGAATAAGCATGTTTATTAAGTGTTTACTGTTAAGATATATGGATGTCCAAGGAAGACTAGCTTCACTGGTATGAGGGCTTGCTGAGTCGTTTTCAGGGCAACTCATCTTCTTTTGGTGTCTACCTGGCATTTAACTCTCAATTATAGTCCCAAGATTCTGTAGCATGCTTAGCAGTCACACCCCAATAAACAATTTTGGCAAATGGGCTAAACCAGATTGAGGGTAATCAGTAAGCCACAAACTTACCCTTTGGTAAGTTAGGGGTATATTTACTCCAAGCATGTGAAGACTTCTGGGAATGAGGGAGGGATGGGTAGATAAAAACAATTTGTTCCAATGGCCTGAAGCAGAGACTATGGAACAGTTCGAACTTTGGTCAGACATATAAAATGCAAAAATCATCCATTGCATCTTGGACCATTATTAGTTGTCCTAATTTTTGACTTGCTATTGAGCTTGGACGACTCTGGAAGAAAGAGTGAGGACAAAACTGCAATTCTGCCTCAAAGTTAATTCACAAGTCAAGACATCACCCCTTGATGTCATTGGTCCTATATGAAAATGAAAGACAAGCAACAATAGAAGCCAGGGAGGTCTGCAGTTGGGACAATGGAAAGAAAGTATTACTGGCATGGGGGACAGAGAAAAAAATACCCGGAGTTGAGAGATGTAATGAGTATCTTGTATGTGGAACAGGTAGGTGGCCATTGTCATTGGACTGAAGAGTCCATGTTGGGGAATAAAGTGTAAGAAGATTGGAAGGGTAGGATAGGTCCGGGTTATGAAGAGCTTTGAATGCCAAAGGAAGCATTTTGTATTTGACCCTGTCTCTAGATCTTTTTATCATCTCCAGATAATTTGATAATGATGATAATGATGGTTTAGTTGATAAGAAAGAAGCAGACGCATCTTTCTGTCAGCTCATGCTGCTGCTGCTGCTGTGTCTCTTGCAGCATGGAGTTTATTATATATACTTCAAGACTCACTTCACACAAAAGAACCCCCCCCAAAACTTCACATTTGCACAGAAACACAAATTACGTCATATCAAAACACAAAGATTCTCAATAGCTTCCAAATAGAACAAGGCTAAGATCGAACTTCGGCTGAGCCCTTATCAGAAAGCTGTGACAGGGAATATTTTCTCTGGGGTGAAATGCCCCTCCTGGAGGAATTTATGACCTTGAATGTCTGAACTACTTTTGAAACAAAAACAGTTGTACTTCTGACCAAAGGAGAGAATGTTAACCTCTTAACTGTTGGATTGCTAGGAGCTTAAAGCTTTTCATTAAGGAAAGGTGTGGATCAGCAAAGGAGTCAAAAGAGGAGTCTCAGATTTTTATCTATTTGAGACTGTTTCTCTTATTGGCTTCCCACAACCCTGGAGGCAACAAGAAGTTACCAGAGTTTATTCAGTGGGTGGGGGAACATGACTGAACCTGCAGTTTACAAAAATCATTTTAGTGACTGATGGAGGATTTATAGTAGCAAAGAACTGGAAACAACATAGGTTCCTATTTATTGGTAAATGGCTGTATTAGTTTTGGTTTGTGAATGTAATGGAATATTACTATGCTTTAAGAAATTATGAGGGGGCAGCTGGGTGGCTCAGTGGATTGAGAGCCAGGCCTAGAGACTGGAGGTCCTAGGTTCAAGTCCGGCCTCGGACACTTCCAGCTGTGTGACCTTGGGCAAGTCACTTGACTCCTATCGCCCACCCTTACCACTCCAGGGCTAAGGACGGTCCCTAGCCCGGATGAAAAAGGAGGAGGGTTGGGCATGGGGCTAGCAACCCCACCCTGTTAAAAAAAACAACAACATCTGCTAAAGAAACTGCAACCTAAAGTAGGGGCAGCTGGGCTAGCTCAGTGGATTGAGAGCCAGGCCTAGAGACGAAAGGTCCTAGGTTCAAATCCGGGCTCAGACACTTCCCAGCTGGGTGACCCTGAGCGACCCATTGCCTACTGGTTGTGGCCCTATGCTCCTAGAATGGAGTCCCAGGATAAAAAATTAAAAAAAAAAAAAAAAGAAATTATGAATGCAATTAATGCACAAGATATATAGAAACATCTACAAGAACTGATGAAGAGTGAAGTATGCAAAGACAACATATGTGGTCTACACATTTTAGACATGTATGTTGACTGTTCATCCTTCATCTTTGAAGAGGACCCATGACATCATAGGTGATATCTTGACTTGTGCCATGAATTGAATTTAAGTGAGAAAAAATTGCACAAATTTGTTAACTTCATTCTTCTTCCAGAATCATAGAGGTCCAGTGTCAATGAAGTCAAGACAACTGGTAATGTCCCAGGATTCAGTGGATGACTTTGGCATATTTAATATCTGACCAAGCTCTAAGTTCTCCACAACTCCTGCTTCAGCCTCTTTCATGGGCACTACAACAAATTATTCACATCTGCCCATTCTGAAAGGGAAGATCTTCACAAGCTTGGGATAGACATCTCCCTGACACAGTGGTCTGAATCTTCTGGTTATCTTCAACTTGATTTAGCCTTTCTGCCAAAATAGTTTCTCTAGAGAGGGGTTGGCAACCTTTTTGGCTGTGAGAGCCATAAACACCACATTTTTTAAAATGTAATTTCGTGAGAGCTGTACAGTGCTCACAGTGCGCACATGTTCCTGTAACAGTGCCTGAAAAAAATTGACTTTATGGCTTCTGCAGAAAGAGCCATATCTGGCCCTCAAAAGAGCCAGATATGGCTCGAGAGCCATATGTTGCTGACCCCTGCTCTAGAGTGTGGCTACTGTGCATACTTAGAGCCACAGGTAAGAGTTGGGTAAAAGGTAAACACAAAAGGTGAGTGAGAAGCCCTGAAAAGGACTTGGCAAACTTCACACCAGAGGTGCTAATTCTCCCTAAACATCCCACACACACGGTGACTACAATTACATGACTGGAAAGAACATTAAAAAAAAATGAAAAAAAAAAAAGAATGTGGCAAAATTCTAAAGAACAATAATGACACACAAAAAAAGCAATATGAGAGAAAATTCTCAACACCATCTTTTTGCAACGGTGGCAGGTCTATAGATATGCACATTATATGTGCTTTGGGATTTTTTTCCACCAATTGTACTGATTTTTCCCTTCTTTTCTTCTTTCTTCCTTTTTAAAAACTAACACTTTCTGTTACAAGGGGTGGTTCTCTGGGAGAGAAAAGGAAAGGATTCTGGGGGAAACTATGATGATATAAAATACAAAATAAAAAAATGAATTTTTCATGAAGAGAAAGTAGGAGTAAGATTTAGGATTTGAAAAATTATTTTCCCTTCAGAATGTTAACCCTTCAGGGGTTAAGACTTAGGTACCTGCAGGCTATTTATTTACTAAACATAAAGGATTTTAAAATTTTATTATTAAAATATGAAAAGTTATTTTAAAATATTAACTTCATTATTTAATTGTATTGATGTAATAATCTGCTCTGGCCCAATATGTTTATGGAAGATAGAAAGATCTGGTAAAATTGTCTTTTGGAGGGGCAGGTGGGTAGCTCCGTGGATTGAGAGCCAGGCCTAGAGACAGGAGGTCCTAGGTTCAAATCTGGCCTCAGACACTTCCCAGCTGTGTGACCCTGGGCAAGTCACTTGACCCCCATTGCCTACCCTTACCAATCTTTCACCTATAAGTCAATACACAGAAGTTAAGGGTTTAAAATTTAAAAAAAAATTGTCTTTTGGCTTGTGACTTACTAGAAGAAATTACAATAGTAATGAAGGAAGGATGAAGTATTTTTTAAAATTATCTTTGTTAAATATTTTATTTTTTTCTAACTACATATAAAAAGATTTAAAAAAAATTTTGCATTCCAAATTCCCTCCCTTTACCCTTTTCCCTCACTAAGAAGACAAGTGATTTGATATAGATTATATATGTGCAGTCATGCAAAACATATCAGTCATGATGCAGGGAGGAAAAAACAGATCATGAAGAAAAAAAAGACAACTGAAAAAAATTTATGCATCAATCTGCATTTAGAAAACTAAATAAATCATCAGTGAGTTCCCTAAGAAAAAATTCCCAGAACCAGATGAATTCACACATTAATTCTAATTAGGTAATCTCTTCTTTGATTTTCAAGATTTAAAATTTGGTCTTTAATTGGAGATTTTTAAATTGTTATTTTCCTGATTTTTATAGATGCATACACAATTCATTGATCTATTCTTTTTATATTTTATTGATGTAAGGGTTCAGAGATAGAATTTTTTTCCTAAGTACTGCTTTGGTTTCATCCCATAGCTTTTGGCATGCTGTCTCCATGTTGTCATTCTGTTTAATGTAATTATAGATTATTTCTATGATTTTTTCTTTGACTTGTCCTTTCTTTAGGATAAGATTATTTAGTTTCCAGTTAATTTTTTTAAAACATTTATTAATACTCATTTTTAACATGGTTACATGATTCATGCTCCTACTTTCCCCTTCACCCCCCGCACTCCCCCCCCCCCCATGGCTGATGCACATTTCCACTGGTTTTGTCATGTGTCCTTGATCAAGACCTATTTCCAAATTGTTGGTAGTTGCATTGGTGTGGTAGTTTCGAGTCCAGATCCTTAATCATGTCCACCCCGACCCATGCGTTCAAGCAGTTGTTTTTCTTATGTTTCCTCTCCTGCAGTTCTTCCTCTGAATGTAGGTAGCGTTCTTTACCATAAATCCCTCAGAGCTGTCCTGGGTCATTGTATTGCTGCTGGTACAGAAGCCCATTACATTTGATTTTACCATAGTATATCAGTCTCTGTGTACAATGTTCTTCTGGCTCTGCTCCTTTCACTCTGCATCTGTTCCCGGAGGTCTCTCCAGTTCGCCTGGAACTCCTCCAGTTTATTATTCCTTTTAGCACAATAGTATTCCATCACCCGCATATACCACAGTTTGTTCAGCCATTCCCCAAATGAAGGACATACCCTCATTTTCCAGTTTTTTGCCACCACAAAAAGCTCAGCTATAAATATTTTCATACAAGTCTGTTTATCTATGATCTCTTTGGGGTACAAACCCAACAATGGTATGGCTGGATCAAAGGGCAGGCATTCTTTTATAGCCCTTTGAGCATGATTCCAAATTGCCAGCCAGAATGGTTGGATCAGCTCACAACTCCACCAGCAATGCATCAAAGTCCCAATTTGGCCACATCCCCTCCAACATTCATCACTCTCCCCTTCTTTCATTTTAGCCAATCTGCTAGGTGTGAGGTGATATCTCAGAATTTTTTTGATTTGCATTTCTCTAATTATTAGAGATTTGGAACACTTTCTCATGTGCTTATTGATACTTTTGATTTCTTTACCTGAAAATTGCCTATTCATGTCTCTTGCCCATTTATCAATTGGGGAATGGCTTGATTTTTTATACAATTGCTTTAACTCCTTATATATTTAGGTAATTAGACCCCTGTCAGAGTTTTTCGTTATAAAGATTTTTTCTCAATTTGTTGTTTCCCTTCTGATTTTGACTACATTGTTTTTGTTTGTACAAAAGCTTTTTAGTTTAATATAATCAAAACCATTTAATTTATATTTTGTAATTTTCTCCAACTCTTGCTTGGTTTTAAAGTCTTTCCTTTCCCAGAGATCTGACAAGTATACTATTCTGTGTTCACTTAACTTATTTATAGTTTCCCTCTTTATATTCAATTCATTCACCCATTCTGAATTTATCTTGGTGTCCAGTTAATTTTTTTTTTAAACCCTTGTACTTCGGTTTATTGTCTCATAGGTGGAAGAGTGGTAAGGGTGGGCAATGGGGGTCAAGTGACTTGCCCAGGGTCACACAGCTGGGAAGTGACTGAGGCTGGGTTTGAACCTAGGATCTCCTGTCTCTAGGCCTGACTCTCACTCCACTGAGCTACCCAGCTGCCCCCTCCAGTTAATTTTTAATGTATGCTTCCATGGCCCTTTATTGAATGTAATTTTTATTGGATAATGATCTGAAAAGGATATATTTAGTATTTCTGATTTTCTGTATTTGATTGTGAGGTTTTTAATGTCCTACTACATTGTCAGTTTTTATATAGGTAGTATATACAACTGATTAAAAGGCATAGCTCTTTTCATTCCCTTTCAATTTTTTTCTCAGATGTCTGTCATATAATAACTTTTCCAAAATTCTATTCATTTCTTTAGCTTCTTTCTGGTTTACTTTTTTTTTTTTAATTTTAAACCCTTAACTTCTGTGTATTGACTTATAGGTGGAAGAGTGGTAAGGGTAGGCAATGGGGGTCAAGTGACTTGCCCAGGGTCACACAGCTGGGAAGTGTCTGAGGCCAGATTTGAACCTAGGACCTCCCGTCTCTAGGCCTGGCTCTCAATTCACTGAGCTACCCAGCTGCCCCCACTGGTTTACTTTTTAGTTAGATTTATTCATTCTGAAAGGGGCAAGTTAAGATCCTCTATTATTTATGTTACTGTGTATTTCCCTCTATCCTGCATTTCCCCCTTGTTTATACTTCTCTCTCTCTCTGTCTCTCTTCACATGGTGATTTCTTAAAAGGGTTTTACTTCTGACAACTGCCTACCCTAATCTGTCCTCTTCTATTAACACCTCTTCTCTAATTGTCTTATGCTCCTATTTCTCTATAGGGTAAGATAGATGTAAGAAAGATATTTATACCCAACTAAGCCAATTCCAATGAGAGTAAAGTTCAAATAATGGCTGCCACTCCATCATTTTCCTCTCCATTATTAAAGTTCTTTTGTGCCTCTTGCATTATTTGAGATAACCTACTGTAAAAATAACTGACTGTAAAAATAATATAAATGAATGACTGTAAAAATAATAGGTAAAGAATTGATTATGGATTATAAACTGATTTTAGATACTCTGCTTGCTATGCTCACAAAGTATCCTCAGTTTATATTAGTGAAGTGAAACTCATAAGTGAACTTCCCTTCAGGGCTAGGCGCAAGGTTGCTAAAGAGACTCTTGTTATAAAAAACAAACTATTTATTGAGAGTATATAAGGATAAAAATGATTTCTAACTCTAAGGGATTCTAACTCTACCCAAATAAAACTCCCTAGTTCTGCAAGGAACCGCTTCTCCTTTGTCCACAGGCTACACTGTGTAGAAAGGAAAACTGAATTAAAGTTTTGGCACTTTGGCCTACTGAGATGGATGCAAACAGCAGTTGGAATGTGACAGGAGGGGCAGTGACAGTTGGAGTGAGAGAAGAGGATTATGGGAAAAATTGTTAACTGAAAGGTCTTTGCCCTCTGAACTCTGTTGAGTGAGGAGCAAAATCCTGGAGCTCTAGATTCCCACCTGTGGAAAAGCCTTACCTCCATTTTCCCTTGCCCAGAAGAGAAAGAAGGTTCCTATAGTTGGAGAGCCTCCATTAGAGGAAGAATGAACAATTACAGCTGCCAAGAAGGGGCTGATCCCTTACTTCAGGGGGGTCACCCTGAAGAACCTTTCCTTCCCTTGACCTTCCCAAGAAGGACAATTTCCACTGGTTAAGGTAGGAGAGAGACTTTAATTAGATAAGAAGAGGATAGTTAAGTTGGATTGGAGCTGCCTTGGCTCAGCTGAAGAAAACAAGAAACTCCAAACAGGGTCTTCTCTTCCCTCAGACCTGTCCTCCCTGGATTTGTCTATCCTCTCCCTTCTCCAGCTACCTTATTCATCTACAAAATAAACCAATTTGCAGTCAGGTCAAGGAGAAGTCATTACATGAGGCAAAGAGGGGAAAAGGAGTTTGAGCAGCTGCTTTGCTCAGGCTCCATTTTGTGCAAGACCTGCGGTGCTGACATTGTCTGTGGGGAGGTTTCTGTAGGGAGAGAGTCCAAGCTTGATCAACCAGCATTATCACCAACCTCTCCAAATAGGAAAGCCTTCCCTTTAGCATCTGGGGCCAGCTCCTGTTTTCTGGACGCCCACCATTCCAGAGAAACCTCCTCTGTTGTCTTTAGTAAAAGTAGAGTATTGATAGGGGAGTTGACAGACATTCACACCAGGTCTGTCACTCTTTCCAACATCAAACCATCAATAACTATACCTATATTTTTACAACTGATCCTTCCTGATCTGACTAACCCAAAATTTTACTCTTCTAAATAAACTAACACTATTATCCTTAAAATTCTTAACTTCACCCCCAAGTTATAAAAGCTAGCTGGCTGAGTCTCAGCAAGAACCAAGTTGGGACTCTGAGCCTTAACAGACTCAGAGTCCAAACCAAAGATCAAGGTTTTTTTTTTTTTTTTTTTTTTTTTTTTTTTTTTTTTTAAACAATCTATTAAACAGTAATAGATAGTCAATAGTGTTTCCCAAGTTGCAAAAAGAAAACACTAAGTTCCTTCAGGTCTTTTCCTCCTTTCCTTCTACCTCAGACAATAAGAGAGAGAGGCAAAGATGTTATCTCTTCAAGCCTTCAGAGAGAGACTCTGTGTGTGTGTGACTCTGCCAACTGCCAGAGACCAACTGTCACACCCAGAAAGAATAACTATCACAGAAAAACCCTTAAACTGTCAACATTTGAAATTGACACTCTGTCTCATATCTGCTTCAAACTCCAATTCTTTCTCAAGCTAGCTTCTCTACTTCTTATCTCTAAACTAATATAATAACACTTATTTTTTAATATCATCTTTATAATTTCCCCCCTTTGAGCATATGGAGAGATGAAAATCTCTCCCCATATGCTCACTTCTATGTAATTCTAAAGCTATACCTAACCTTATTATTATTATATTTCCCCCCAATAGTCTTAATCTTATGCTTAACTTATGCTATTCTTATTGCTACACCTTATCTAAATCAAAGAAAAGAAAATTTCAAAAAGAAATAATCAATGAAAACATACTTACACAAATGCAAGTGCGAAACATACAATTACAGAAATTCAAAATGTAAAATGTAAACTTTTGAAAAAGTTTTGAAACAATAAAATACAGTTACAAAACCCAATTTAACTTATGTTTTAGAAAAAACTAAAGTTTATCTAAAATAATAACTATGCAAAACTCGTATCATAATAACTATGCAAAACTGCATTTTATAAATCCTATTTGAACAATTCAAATGAAACTTTTTACTATGCTAAGACCTTATCCTATCACTAATACAGAAAACCAAAACTAACTACATTAAAACTCCAAATCAACTTGCTATACTAATAAAATCAAAACTCTGCAATAAATTAACTATATACATATCATATAAATATACAGATCTGTACAATTTCTACACCTATGTATATGTTATGTACAAACTATTTACGTGTTGGAGGAGAAAAATAAATTTCCTCCCCTTAAGATAGCCTAAAAAAACCTTAAAGATTTTCTTTAGAAATATATGTATGTTCTCTTGATGTTATTTCCTAGGAACACATAAAGTCTTCCTGTGAGATAAGATCTTATTAATTTAATGTGTATAATTATTATTATCTTCCCAAGGTGATTTATCTCCATTCATTTCAATGAATATTCATCACCTGGTTATGATGTTGCAGAGTATGTGAGAAATGTGTCCTATATGTGTATGCTATTTTGTAGTGAATGCTTACCAAATCTTTAAAGTCACCTCCATTGCTACTGTCTTCTGTATTCATGCTGTTACTATGTAGTGTTTGTTTGCAACTATAGTGAAAGTGTGTAATGTTAGAATGGTGCAAAAATCTTACAGTTCATGTCCATAATCAGTGTTCCTCTTCTCTGTGTTGATTTTTTCTGCAATGTCTTTGTTACAGTTTAATCATCTTTTCAGCTGTCATCTTCTCTGTTTCTTCTCTGTTGTCTTCTCCTTTGTCTTGATCTTGATCCATGTCTTTATCTTCTTCTTCTTCTTCTTGAATAATTTCTCCTTCTGACATCTTTTTGACTGCAGTTCTGTTGTCTGATGTAATTTCTTCTGCTGCTGTTAATTTTTTTCACATGCGAGCAATGTAGTCATGATTCTTTCTCTAATATTTGAACAGCTGAAGGTGTTATCAAAATAATTTGGAAAGGCCCTACCCATGGGTTCCTCTTTTCAGGGTTACATGGGGTTCTGTGCTATTTTCTGGAGAATGGACAGGTATTACAGGAACTAACACACTAGAATCAGGAAAACTCAATACTTGTTCCTGTTCCTCATTTTCTAATTCTACACAATCTTATGTCTCCCTTCCCGCCTGTTCCAGTTCATCCATCTTATGCTCCTTTTAATTTTATTTTTTACATATTATCTCATTATAGCCAACATTAATACCTGTGTCCTCTATGTAGACTCCTTCTAACTGTCCTAATGATAAAATTGAGGAGTTAAGTATCTTTTTCTCATGTTGGGATATAAACAATTTAATCTTACTGAATTCTTTTTGAGCTCTTCTAGGGCCTAAAACCAGTTTATATTTTTCTTTGAGACTTTTCAGGTAGCTGCTTTGATTTCATTATCTTCTGAGTTTATGCTTTGATTTTCCCTGTGTATAATTTTCACAAAATCCGTGACTTAAAGTTTTTTGAGAAAAATTTCAGGAAAAGAAGCTCACTAACTCCTCGAATCAAGAAAGGGAACTATTGAAGAAAGTGCTGTAAAGAAACCAACACTGCATCAGAAGATCCAGAATGAACTTTGGGATGTAATTCATTGAACTGAAGGGGTTGAACATATTTATTCTGAATGTAAACTCTTATGCCAAAGGGGACTGCCCCCTAATTGGCTTTTTTGTTAATACGCCTAGCAAACATTGGTTTTGCTCTCTCTCTTTTATTTCTCTCTTATCTCCAACTATTATAATTTCCTCTTAGAAAGTACAATATGGTATGCACCTTTAGCTAGAATATCTTTAGAGGTATAAATTGGTTATGTTAAATGATTCATTGGGGAGACTAGTCTCCCAAAGAATCACAGGGGGGATTGAGAAGAGTGACTCAAACTCTCTTTGTCTATCAATCCACAACTTTTAAGTTAATCAATCAAAAATTTAAGTATCCTTACTTAGTACCTTATCAGTCACTAAGTATGAGAATTCACAAGTCACTTTCTATAGTGGGTAGAGCCACTGCCTCCCTTCCCCTGCCCTGGGCAGTGCTAGGCAAATTGAAAGACTGAGATTGGTTCCCATAAAGTGGGTAAGGGACTGGAAGTGATGTGGAAAAAGGACTATAAAAAGTTCTGAACTTCATAAGGGACTTCTCCTTGAGACTTCTCCTTTGGTGTTCTTTTTTGGAGTCTCTGCTCCTTGGATCTTCTCCTTGCCAAATATAAGTAGCAGCATGTTTCAATTCTTCAAGGTTCATGGAAAACCAATTCAGACAACTGCTTCTAAAAAAATTACTCACTGCAGGACAGGCATTTTTTACAAATTGTCGGTGTATGTGGCTGATTTTTTTCTTCATTTAGGATATCAAATACAAGTCATTTCTCCCTACAGTCTATTATCCTGTCCAAAAAGCTAGCCAGGATTTCTCCTGCCTCTTGTCTAAGCCTCTCAAACTTAGACCAAGTCCCAGGGCATTTTGAGTTGGCTTTCATTGTCTCTAGTATTGCCTCCCATGCCATGCCTAATGACCAGTATTCTGCAACAGATGAGTATTCCCATTCTGGGTCAGAGGTTGGCCAGTTGGGAATTGTGGGATTTTTGTTGCAATCATCAATTATCCTGTTTCTCTCATTTTGTCAGGGTCTCTTCCATTAAACTTTCAAAATCTTCCCAGGAGGGATCAAAGATCTTAATGATTCTTTTAAACTCTCACGATCTGCATAGGTTCTTCTTCATATTTTGGGACTCTTTTCTTTATTACCTCCAGATCTGCCTGGTTAAATCTCTTATGGGTCCTGACATACCAGATGCCCATGTCTGGTGACACCATAGGAATTTCTTTTAATGGAAACATATTAGCAGTGTTTGATTTCAGTGCCTCAGTTTCCAAGTCTAGTTTAGTAGGTGCATCATGTATTTTAGCACCCTGCCCTGGTACTCTTGCATTTGTCAGGTCTTTGTTTTGTGCTTCCATATTTTCTAATTTTGTGGTCAGGTGTTTTAGTTATTCCTTGATGTTATTACCAAAACCCTTATACCATCTCTTCACAATAGACTTTAACATTTTAATCATTGCCCATACACAGGCTAACATCAAAACTAGGATAGGCATATAGGATATAACTTTTTGTATTGTTAGAGACAACAGTGGCTTTAAACAATCAAAATCAATCCCACCGTGTATTGTTTCCAGTATAATTATAAATAGGAATGTTGGCAGAACAGTGATATTGAAAATATGGCTCCAGGGGCAGCTGGGTAGCTCAGTGGATTGAGAGTTAGGCCTAGAGATGGGAGGTCCTAGGTTCAAAGCCAGCCTCAGACACTTCCCAGCTGTGTGACCCTGGGCAAGTCACTTGACCCCTATTGACCACCCTTACCACTCTTCCACCTAGGAGCCAATACACAGAAGTTAAGGGTTTAAAAAAAAAGAAAAAGAAAATATGGTTCCACATCTTCAGTAAAATAATGCAGTAAGCTTTAAAAGGTTGGCTCATTGAATAACCTGCAGCTGACTAGGAGAAGGCTTTTGGAGCCTCCTGGAGTCTCTTGCATGGAAACTGAAGGCTGTCAGCAGCTGTCTGTGTTCTCTGTTTTCTGTGAGAATTTCAAGCTGACTCTTGTCTAAATAGATGGCAGTTGCTTCTCAAAAATGAAGTGTATAGGCTCTGAATTCCTGTAAACTCGCCAACTGAAGAAATAATGTTGATAAATTGGAGTTGTGAGGAGGATGATGTGATAAGATACTTTGTTTGGTATTTACAAAAGTATCTTTTAACTCTCCTTCCTGAAGGAAAGCTAGGGATGGCTTCCCTTCCCTAGGTCAGTATTGAAGGTTTTTGGAGACAAACTATATATATAAAAAGCTATTTATTTATGTTTGATTACATGGAAATAAGGATTAATAACAAGGAAAGCCTTAAACTAACAGAGAACTAACTTTCCACCTACTTTCTATGTCTGTTTCATGACAGAGCCTTCACTTCTTCTGGCTATGTTAAAACTGCCTAGCATTTAGTAAAAACTCCAAAAATGCTATCTGACTATAAATCTACCTAAGTCCTTAATTAATTAATTGATTAATTAATTAAAATTATTAATAAGCCCATGGGAATTCAGTCAGTCAAGATGGCAGCTGCTAACTGATAATCCGGCCAAAGAAAAGGAAGCTCACCCACCGAAGCCCAGTGAGTGAGTGAGTGAGAGGACCTCACTAACTGACCAGAATCTGTTCTTGTGTTCTTCCTTCCAAATTCTGGTCTCATGCACTGCTCTCTACCTTTCTTGTACCCTCAGATATCTCTTTATCAAATATCTTATTTTATTCAATATCTTAATCACTATCCTAATTTCCTCACTACAGTGGCAAAAAAAATGGAAGATGAGGGAGTGTCCATTAATTGGGGAATGGCTCAATAAATTGTGGTATATGTTGGTGATAGAATACTATTGTGCTGAAAGGAATAAAGAACTGGAGGAACTCCATGTTAACTGGAATCACCTCCATGAATTGATGCAGAGCAAAAGGAGCAGAACCAGAAGAACACTGAACAGAGACTGATACACTGTGGTACAATTGAACATAATGGACTTCTCTACTAGAAGCAATGCAATGTCCCAGGACAATCCAGAGAAACTTATGAGAAAGAATGCTATCCACATCCACAGAAAGAATTGTGGAACCAGAAATGCATTAGAAAAATATAAGGTTGATCATGTAGTGTGATAGGAATGTGATTAGGATTTTGATGTTAAAGGATAGCTGTACTGCAGATATGAATAACATGGAAATAGGTTTTGAACAATGACACATGTATAACCTAATGGAACTGCTTGTTGGCTTCAGGATGGGGGAGGAAAGAATGGGAGGGGGAGAGGAATCATGAATCATGTAACCATGGAAAAATATTCTAAATTTTAAAAAGGGGGAACAAATTGGGTGAGACTTGATTCTCCTCTAGCATCTGGGATAGGCAACATCTGATAGTGTTGTTCTAGGAAATTATGTCTTGTTATTAGAAACAAAATTTGGGAAAAGGGTTGAAACTAATCATTACTATTTCCTGTAGGCTTTTCCCTCTAGTCTATTTTTATCTTGGCCCCAGCTTTTTCCAAAGATTGGTATTCCTAGGATATATCTAATCATCAGCCCAAGGCTATTCTCATTGGAGATATTGAATTGGAAAAGATTAAGTATTCAGAGAAGGAGATAAGCAGCTTGAAGAGTTAATATTGCCACAAAGAGGCTTTAAAGGCTTGGCTGGTTCATTGATGGGTCCAGGAAGCAGATGCTGATTTATTTATTGAGGTTGAATTTCATAAGTTTGAAGAATTAACCCCCAAAACTCTTTATTGCAAAGCAATTTTGAACAGTATCTCTCTGTTCAAGTGTATTCATGTGGAAATCAGTCAGATTCTCTAAGGACCAGTGCCCTGCTTTTCCTTTTCCAAACTGGAGGCAGGCTAGATAGGGCACTTCCTGTATACTATGCTATGCTCTGTGCTATGAAAAAAATGGAGCTCTTCAGACCCTGTCTCCTTATGAGCCATCTGCTTCAGAAGATAGTAGTGCTAAGCTCTAGGAGAGTGCTCTTCCTGTCTAGCACTATAGCTTGCTGTAAGCCTTATCCCCACCTATCAGATATGCTTTTGAAATTTGTATATAGGTTGGGCCTGATGTACTTGAGTGGTATAGACTTCTCCAATGAACCATCAGGATTAATACCTTTTAAGACAAAATTACCTTTACTTGTATAAAGAAAAGGATTAAGTTATTGCTTTTACTACACTATCAGACTAGAAAGGGATCAGAAACCTTTGGCTTGGGTGACTGTTTTGCAGGGTTAAGATTTTTGTGGGTCTGTAGGATTCAGGAAGTCAAATGATTGTCATTTCTGAGGATTCCATTCCAGTTGGAGATGGAATTCCAGTGAAAGTGAAGGTGTTGGAAGTAGTCGCCATATGGGATAACCATTCTAAAGGTGACAAGACAATTGGTAATATATGCTCCTTTTATGATTATAATGAGACTGAATGTGTACATGAGAATAGATTTGTTGGGTTTGTGGAGGTTGGTCCCACTTTAGGCTATTGTATCATTTTGAGTCAGCTGATAACAGTAGAGAAAATTTATCAGAATCCCATTGATTTACTCAAACCTTTTAGGAGAGTGATGGGCAAACTACGGCCAGTGGGCCAGATGCAGCCCCCTGAAATGTTCTATCTGGCTTCAAGACATTATTCCTAATCTAACAAATACAATGAGTAGGATACAATAAGATGAAACTTCGAAAGAGTTGCCTTAGAAACAGACTGACAGATGAGCATTTCCTTTCCACCACTGGTCTAGAGTGATTTTAAATGGAGTTTCTCTAACTCCTGCTGCTGGGTTTTTTGGGAAAAATATAGAAATACTGATGATTTTGTGGGTTTATTTTGTACCCTGCCACTTTGCTAAAGTTGTTCATTATTTCCACTAGTCTTTAAGTTGATTTTCTGGGGTTCTTTAAGTATATCATCATATTATCCTCAAAGAGTGATAATTGTTTCCTCATTGCCTTCTTTAATTGTGGAAAGGAAAACTTCAATTTCTTTTTCTTCTCTAATTGCTATCGCTAGCATTTCCAGTACATTATTATATAATAGAGGTGATAATGGGCATCCTTGCTTTACTTCTGATCTAACTGGGAAGGCGACTAACTTATCCCTATTGCAGATGATACTTGCTGATGGTTTAAAATAAATACTGCTTTTTATTTTGAGAAAAGGTCCTTCTATTCTTCTACTTTCTGGTGTTTTCAATAGGAATGGGTGTTGTATTTCATCAAAGCCTCTTTTTGCATCTTTTGAGATAATCACATGATTTCTGTTGGTTTGGTTATTGATATGGTTAATTATTTGGATGTTTTTCCCAATATGAAACCATCCTTGCATTCCTGGGTATAAATCTCACCTGCTCATAGTGAATAATCCTTGTAATAACTTCCTTTAGTCTTTTTGCTAGTATTTTACTTAAGATCTTTGCATCTATATTTATTAAGGAGATTGGTCTGTAGTTTTCTTTCTCTGTTTTTGGTCTGCCTGACTTTGGAATCAATACCATATTTGTGTCATAAAAAGAATTTGGTAAGACTCCTTCTTTGCTTATTTTGTCAAATAGTTCATATAGTATTGGGATTAGTTGATTTTAAATGTTTGATAGAATTCACTTGTGGATCCTTCTGGCCCTAGGGATTTTTTCTTAGGGAGTTCCTTGATGGCGTGTTCAATTTCTTTTTCTGAGGTGTGATTATTTAAGTATTCTATTTCTTCTTTTGTTAATCTAGGCAATTTATAATTTTGTAGGTATTCACCCATTTTGCCTACATTATCATATTTATTGCCATATAATTGGACAAAATAGTTCGTAATTTCTTCTTCATTAGAAGTGAGATCACCCTTTTCATCTTTGATATTGTTAATTTAATTCTATTCTTTCTTTTTTCATTAGAGTAACTAGTACTTTATCTATTTTATTTGTTTTTTCAAAGTACCAGCTCCAGGTCTTATTTATTAGTTCAACAGTTCTTTTACTTTCAATTTTATTAATTTCTCCTTTGATTTTTAGGATTCCCAATTTAGTTTTTGTCTGGGGATTTTTAATTTGTTTTCTTTCTAGCTTTTTTAAGTTGCTTACCTAATTCATTGATCTCCCTCCTCTCTATTTTGTTGATATAGGCACTTAAAGAAATAAATTTTCCTCTGAGTACTGCTTTGACTGTATCCCATAGATTTTGACATGTTGTTTCCTCATTGTCATTCTCTTCAATGAAATCAGTAATTGTTTCTATCATTTGTCCTTTGACCCACCAATTTTGAAGAATAAGATTGTTTCCAATTAATTTTAAATTGGCCTCTCCATGAGATATTATGATTTTTATCATATGATCTGAAAAAATTGCATTTATTATTTCTGCTTTTCCATATTTGTTTGCAATATTTTTATGCTCTAGTACATGGCCAGTCTTTGTATATGTACCATGTGCTGCTGAAAAGAAAGCATATTTTTTTTTATCCCTATTCAGTTTTCTCTAGATATCTATTAGCTCTAATTTTTCTAACATTTCATTCACTTCCCTTACTTCTTTCCTATTTATTTTTTGGTTAGATTTATCTAGTTCTGATAGTGGAAGGTTGAAGTCCCCCACTAGTATGGTTTTACTATCTATTTCCTCCTTAAGCTCCTTTAGTTTTTCCTTTAGAAATCTGAGTGCTATACCATTTGGTCTATATATGTTGAGTATTTATTCATCATTTATACTGCCTTTTATCATGATGTAGTTTCCTTCTTTATCTCTTTTAATCAAGTACATTTTTACTTTATCTTTCTCTGAGATCATGATTGCCACTTCTGTCCTGTGCAGCCCAATAGAGGCTACTCCAGGCTCTTACCTTTACTCCATGCATATCTGCCTGCCTCAGGTGTGTTTCTTGTAAACAACATATGTTAAGATTCTGGTTTTTAATCCATTCTGCTATCTGCTTCTGTTTTATGCGTGAGTTCATCCCATTCACATTCACAGTTATGGCCACTGTCTGTATATTCCCCTCCATTTTGACTTCACCTTTAATCTTAACCTTTCTCCTTTCCTTCTTATCCTCCCCTCCAGTGTTTTACTTTTAGTCAATCTCCCCCCTTTCCCCTCCCTTATGTAACTCCCTTTCCCACCACCTCCCTTCTTATTCTCTTTTTACATTTGGACCTTTTGAATGCCCCTCAAACTCTTCCCCCCTCGCCCTTATATTATTCCCCTCCCACCATCCTGTTTCTTATTATCCTTTTACTTCCCTAGAAGGTAAGAGACAATTCTGTGCCCCAATGGATCTGACTATTCTTCCCTCTCTGAGCCAATTCCAATGAGAGTAAGGTTTAAGCATTACCTGTTGCCAACCTCTTCCTCCCTTCTATTTTATTGGTCTTCTACCCTCCCCCCTCCCCTGTGCTTCTTTATGTGAGATATTTTACCCCTTTTTGTCATTTCTCTTGGTATTATCATCTTCTTTTCACCTCTTTTATGTATTTTTGACATATCCTAAATAGTTTACTACTGCAGCTGCTATATATACTTCTCCTAGCTACTATGATAATAATAGCATTTTTAAGAGTTACAGATATCATCTTTCCATATTGGAATACATACCATTTGACCTTATTGAAGCCCTTAAATGTTTTCTCTTTCTTATTTACATTTTTATTTTTCCCTTGTATTTAGGTATCAAATTTTCTGTTTATGTCTGGTCTTTTTTTTCAAGAATGCTAGGAAATCTTCTATTTTATTAAATGACCATACTTTCTCCTGAAAGAATATAGTCAGTTTTGCTGGATAGTTGATTCTTAGTTGTTGACCTATTTCCCTTACCTACCAGAATATCATATCCCATGCCTTCTGGTCCTTCAGTGTTGGATGCTGTCATATCCTGTGTAATCCTAATTGGTGCTCCATGATATTTGAATTGTTTCTTTTTAGCAATTCGCAGTATCTTCTCCTTGGCCTGGGAGTTCTTGGGTTTGGATCGAGAGTTGTTAATTGGGGATTTAATGGCAAAGGTGATCTATGGATTCTTTTAGTTTCTATTTTACACTCATGTTCAAGAATTTCAGGGCACTTTTCTTAGATAATTTTCTGTAGTTGATGTCTAGGTTTTTTTTTTGGTCATGATTTTCAGATTGTCCAATAATTCTTAAATTGTCTCTTCTACATCTATTCTCTATTGCTTTTTCAATGAGGTATCTCATATTATCTTCAATTTTTTCATTCTTTTGTTTTTGTTTTAATATGTCTTGGTGTCTTGTGAGGTCATTAGATTCTAATTGCCCAGTTCTAATTTTTAAAGACTGAATTTCTTCAATGACGTTTTGATTCTCTTTTTCCTTTTGGTCCATTCTTCCTTTCATGGCATTCTTTTCTTCTTCTGATCTTTTTGCAACATTTTCCAGCAGATCAGTTCTGGATTTTAGTGCCTGTACCTCTGTTTCCAGATGACCTATTTTGCTTTTCAGGTTATTTTCGTTTTGACATTTTTCTTCAACATGTTTTATTTGATTTAAAAAAATTTTTTTGAGCTCCTCCACAGTCTACATCAAATTCTCTGATTTTTTTGAGGTTTCGCTGGATATTTCCTGGATCTTGTCCTCAGTCATTGATTCTATTCTTTGGTACTTACCCCCACAGAAGTTTCCAATTATAGCTTTTTTCCCTTTGTTTACACATTTTATTTACTTTTTTCTCCCTATGGACTATATAGATTTGCTCCTCTGCTGATTTGCTGAACCAGAGTGTTTGAACTGTTATTCCCTGAGGCTGAATATTTTCTTTTATCAATCCTCTGCTGGTATACTGGATTCATCCAGTTGAGCTAACCTGCTGAAGTGGCCTGCTCTGGGACAAAATTTTCACTGGAATTAAAAGTTGTTACTTTCAAAAACAAAATATACACTCATTTTGTTTTTGAAACAAACATAATTTTGAAATTCCAATTGAGAAACTAAAACATTTCTTTTTGTCATATGTTTAATTTCTCATTAATTTAATATTGTCCTTTTTTTCTGGCCCTTTTCAATGGAACCAGAATTGAAAAAGAGGAAAAAAGACATAAATAGATATTATTATTATCATTATCATTATTATTGTAACTTTTAAGAGTTTTACTTTTTTCCTGAATCTTTTCCTTCTTAGTTGATCAAGCTAAGTCATAAGCTAGGACTAATGAATAAGACACAGATAAATAAAGGAGGTTAGTACAAAGCACAAGTAATGGATTAGATTAGTGTATCCCCTCCATTTCCTTTCAGTTTTTAAGCTATCACTGCTCCTGCTGTTTTCAAACTCTTCTGTAATTACTTTCCCTTGGTATCTCTTAGGGAAAAAGTTGAAATATAGATCAAAAGCATAAGCAGATACAGACCAAAAGAAGTTGTAGATTTTGACAAAAGCATGCCCTTTTGGATGAAAACATTGAGCTTTAGGATTCCCTTCAATTTTCTCTCCCTTATTTTTTCAGGAACTCTAGAGGATTATGTTTCTGTCTTAGACTTAACAAACTGGCTCTTCTGTTAACATGGATTCTGACATTTGGTATACAGAAGTTGAATAAGACAATGGAACTCACATGGGTCCATGTGGGAGAAGGAATTTTAGAAAATGATGCCCAGGAGCTTAACTCTCCTTCCTGCCATAACTGTGTTACTGAAGTTTTGCCAAAGATAGTTGTTTCCTCTCCCAAGATTATTGCAAACCTCTCAGCTCAATAGCCTAGGATTGTGGTTTGTTCTTTTTTTGTTTGTTTGTTTGTTTGTTTTTTTTTGTTTACTACTTCCTTCCTACTCCATGAGGCACTTATTTATAAGTTTATGTCAGGAGCCTATCAAATCCAGCCTGTATGACATTGTCACAGGTGGAATCTTGAGGACTACAAAGCGGCCTCTGGAAGGATGGAAATACTCAGATTTCCCCAGGTAACCCCTCTCTTACTAATACACTCTACTATTGGAATTATAATGACACTACTTAACCCCAGGGAAATACAAAAGAATAGCTGAAGGCTGCCTATGGCCTCTATAGACTCCCAGGAAAATCCCTCCCTTACATGTAATGATATAGAAATTCCCCTAAAAGTCACTTCATAACAACCCAGCAGATAGTGAGTTAATGCTAAAGATTTTAAACCTCAACAAAACTGTACTTAGATTTTTCACACCCATGTACAGGAGCTTGCATAATAGCAGGTCAGGACTGTTTCCAAGCCTCCCCTAATTCCTGAGTCAGAATACTAAAATAGGGGGGACAATGGATGAAATATAGAAAGTTATCTTCCAAGAGAAGACTGACACATTCCATTACACTGGACTGTTTTATTAACCCATAAACTAGAGAACACGTCAAATATACCTTTGAAAAACATTGAAAAATGATAGACTCTTATTGGAATAAAACTCAGGTTAATTTTATCTTTTGAAATCTGATTGATTGTGTAGCTGGTTAAGTGTAGTGAATAACTATTGATTAATTATGTAATTGAATAGAGTAAAAAATAACTATCCTTAGTTTAATTGGTGATTGTAAAGAACCATTCTTCTTAGCTGAAACACATGACCTGTGCCTCACAGATGGGTGAAAAAATAATTTCTGGTCCAATTACCAGCTACCCCCATGATGAGAATATTTCCTGCAAAGCTTTGCATCTTTTGTTTAATCAAAGAATATAGGATAATTATAATGTCAATCAAACAATTTTGCAATTTAGTGAAAGTTAATGTATGACTTAGCCATTATCTACAAGAAAAGATGTGCATTGAAAATGAAATTCTATGCCAAACATATGTGTTATCTTTAAAGTGTATAAAAATAAAGATAGCCCAAGTCTGATTGGAGCAGTCTCTGTGATGCCCAGCTGAAACTCTGTCTCTCATTTTTCTTTCTTCTTTCACCAATGCTGTCATGCTCTGAGAGACTCCTGGTCCTGTGGGAGCTTGTCTCCTGCAAGTTTATATACAATATATCTGACTTTTATTTTGTGGGCACAAAATCCACAAGTCAGAGGTCTGCAGACACATTCAGTTTTTTTAAAACCCTTAACTTCTGTGTATTGGCTCTTAGGTGGAAGAGTGGTAAGGGTGGGCAATGGGGGTCAAGTGACTTGCCCAGGCTCACACAGCTTGGAAGTGTCTGAGGTCAGATTTGAACCTAGGACCTCCCGCCTCTAGGCCTGGCTCTCAATCCACTGAGCTACCCAGCTGCCCCCAGACACATTCAATTTTGTGTGGTATGAGACATCCAGGTTCCAGATCCTATGGATTTTATAAGCATAGACAATGACTCAATAAAGGTCATGAATAGAGCCAGGATGTTCTGAACAGGAGTCCCCATAGGGTTGATGAAATGGATTTTAAGAAAAGATTCCAGTAATAGGGGATATGGCCAGGTTATGCTCCTGTTTCTTCTCCCTTTCTAGGGAGACTTGATGATGACACAGCAGGGCGAGGAGCCTGGTTTCCCCATGTCATAACCTCCAGAATGTGTGGCAAAGTAAGGGGAAGTGAATAGGTACTTTCATCATTCCTATATATTGTTATAAAGAAATAAAAGACACTACTAGGGGGATATATGGATACTGGTGAGGGAAGCTGTGTCTTTGTATTCCCCTAGGTTGCTGGTGCCTGGGGAACACCAACCCAGTCACTTTTGCTTGATGGTATAATTCCCTTATTCTAAATAACAGTGCCCAGGTAGGACTCTAAATGGTCAGGTGGATGGGTAACCCTTCAGGTCTCACCTGGGGTTGGATCAATTATTAAAATTGGGCTCTGATTAGCTTTGGATCACGTTGTTCATCTGACTGTGTTTGCTCCCTCCCCAAGGGTCTTGATGTAATGACCATTCAGGAAGGTACTTATTAAATATTTTATCTTTGATCTTAATTAGGGAAAGTATTATCAGGATATGGATTGGGGATTGGAGACCCTGTCACACTATTATCTATAGGCTATAATCCCTCAGGACTGGAGGCTTATTGATCTATAAAGCTGGAGCTATTGTTCTTCACAACCCCTCTGATTCAGCTTGGCCAATGCCAAACCAGAGAGACTGCTCTGCTGGATGCACTGTATTGATTATTTCTCTCTCAGCTTCCTATTGTCAGTTTGAGATGTGTTAGCCTTCACAGCCTTCAGGAAGTAACTACCCTTAAAAAACTACCCTTCTTCTTCTTATACCTCCTTCCTCCCAGTCACCACCCGGGCCCAGAGATCTAAATAGCTATGATGATTCAGATGCCTAAAGATTTAGGGAGATTCAGAGAAAACCAATGACCTATGGTCAGAGGCCCACAGATCAATGGTCAAGGACCAAGACCCCAAAGATCAATGGTCAAAGGCCCCTCCCAGATGGCTGTTGGGGTATTTATACTCTCAGGCCAACTGACTTTTGCTCCTGGCTCACGGCATCTGGGAACATTCCGATGTCTTCAACTGTCTCCCTTGTCAATCAAGATGAGACCCACATTTTCAGGGTTTGAACATAACAATATCTTATTTAAATCACACAGTTACAGTCTATCAAACTATGATTGAGGAATTCTTATATAAATTAAATTTCTTCTTGCAGATTAAAATACACATAAATCATAATTATTTCTGCATATTACTGATAAAGTTTAGCAAGAAGATAGAAAGAAAAATTCAATTTAAAATAATTGTAAACAATTCAAAATACTTGGGAGACTACTCTCCAAGACAACCAAAGGAACTATATTAACACAAACAAAACACTTTTTATGCAAAAAAGCCAGATGTAAATAATTGGAAAATATTAATTGCTCAATTATTTTCTGAGCAAATATAATAAAATGACAATTCTTCCTAAATTATCTCATTCAGTATCATACCAATCAAATTACCAAAAACTATTTTATACAGCTAGAAAAAATAAAAAAATTAACCTGAAAGAACAAAAAGTCAAGAATATCAATCAAAAAAATGTGAAGGAAGGTAGCTTAGCACTTGAATTGCATTACAAAATAGAAATCATTAAAACGATCTGGTACCAGCTGAAAAATAGAATAGTGGACCAGTGGAATAGATTAGATATTAATATACAGAAGTAAATGACCATAGTAATGAAGTGTTTGATAAACTCAAAGATTCAGACCTTTGGGATAAGAACTCATTATTTGACAAAAACTGCTGGGAAAAATGGAAAACAGTATGGGAGAAACTAGGCATACTCTAACATCTCATACCATATACCAAGGTAAGGTTGAAATGTACATATGATTTAGATATAAGCAAATATATATATATATATATATATATATGTATAGATATAAGGGTGATATAAGCAAATCAGAGGAATATGGAACAGTTTACTTGTCAGATCCATTGATTAGAAAAGAATTTATGACAAAACAAGAGGTATATATAAGATATAAATGGATAATTTTGATTATATTAAATTAAAATTTTACGTAACCAAGATTAGAAGGAAAGCAGAAATTGGGGGGGGAGGGATTTTTTATAGCGAATTTCTCTGATAAAGGACTTATTTCTCAAATATATAAAACAGAGTCAAATCTATAACAAAACAAGCTATTCCCCAATTTATAAGTGGCCAAAGGACATGAACAGGCAGTTTTCAGATGAAGAAATGAAAGTTACTTATAACCATATGAAAAAAAATGCTCTAAATCATTATTAATTAGAGAAAATGCAAATTAAAAAATAAATCACTTCATACCTATCAGATTGACTAATGTGTCAGAAAAGAAAAATGACAAATGTGGGAGGGGATGTGGTAAAATTAGGACATTGAAGCAATTTTGTTAGAGTTGTGAACTGATCTAACTATTCTGGAGAAAAATTAGGAACTATGTCCAAAGGACTATATAACTGTGCCATACCCTTTAACTCAGCAGTACTGACTAGGTTTATTTCTCAAAAGATTAAAAAAAAAAGGGGGGAAAGGCCAATATATACAAAAATATTTAGCTCTTTTTGTAGTGACAAAAAATTGGAAATGGAGGGAGTACCACCAATTGGGAAATGGTCTACCAAGTTGTGGTATATGATTGTGATGGAATATTATTATGCTTTAAGCATGATGAGTAGAATGGTTTTAGAAAAACTTAGAAAGAGTTATATGAACTGATATACCTGATATATGAACAAAGTGAATAGAACGAGAATACGGTACAAAGTAACAGCAAGATTGTTTGTTGATGAACTGTGAATATCTTAGCTATTCTCAGCAATACAGTGATACGACACAATTCTGAATAACTTAAGATAAAAAAAATTCTTTTCACCTTCAGAGAAACAACTGATGGAGTCT
>NC_058132.1:421212546-421345627 GCF_016433145.1 Gracilinanus agilis | reverse complement strand
TGTTGAATGCCCATACTTTTCCCTGGAAATATATAGTCAATTTTGATGGGTAGTTGATCCATGGTGGCAGGCCCAGCTCTCTTGCCTTTCTGAATATTGTATTCCAAGCCTTGCGATCTTTTAGCATGGAGGCTGCCAGATCCTGTGTGATCCTGATTGGTGCTCCTTGATATTTGAATTGTTTCTTTCTGGCTTCTTGTAAGATTTTTTCTTTTGCTTGGAAACTCTTGAATTTGGCAATTATATTTCTGGGTGTTTTCTTTTCTGGATCGAATGTCGCAGGTGTTCTATGAATCCTTTCAATGTCTATATTGGCCTCTTATTGTAGGACTTCAGGGCAATTTTGCTGGATTATTTCTGTTAGTATGGAGTCCAGGTTTCTATTAATTTCTGGTTTTTCTGGAAGACCAATTATTCTCAAATTGTCTCTTCTAGACCGGTTTTCTTGGTCTGTCACTCTCTCATTGAGATATTTCATGTTGCCTTCTATTTTTTCAGTCTTTTGACTTTGTTTTATTTGTTCTTGTCTTGAGAGATCATTATGTTCCAATTGCTCAATTCTAGCCTTTAGGGATTGGTTTTCGGCTATAATCTTTCGGTTTTCAGCTATAATCTTCTGGTTTTCGGCCATAATCTTCTGGTATTCCTTTTCAATCTGGTCATTTCTGGTGTTCAATTTGCTTATCAGTTCATTTGGTTTCTGAGCCTCACTTTCCAATTGCAAGAAAACTGTTATTTTCTTGCCAGATCTCTTCCATTTTCCTCAAAATCTCAGTTTTGAACTCTTCCATAGCTTGTGAGGAGTTTTCCTTATTTGAGGAGGGTACGAATGCTTGTTTGTTCTCCTCCTCTGTTTGCTTGGTTGTCTGGATTTTCTCCGTGTAAAAGTTGTCGAGTGTTAAAGACTTCTTTTTCTTGTTGTTAATCTTTCTCTTCTGAACTTCCTGAGACTGGGTAGCCATCCTTAGCCCAGCAGCTTCTCAGGTTTATCCTTGCTCTCAGGTTCTGTCCGTGGTCTATTGGCTCCTGAGGTCTGTCTGGTTTTTTCCAAGGTCAAGCCCCCTGGTGGACCCCCTTGCTTGATCCTCTGCCGGAGGTTACTTTACAAGTCTCAGGGCGCTGCTTCCACAGTCGTATGGCCGTCTGCACTGGTTCCCCACTCAGGGTTTCAGAGCTTTAGCTCGTGGCTGTGTCTGCCTCCACCCAAGCCTCCACCCGTGCCTGTGCTCTCAGCCCGTGCTCTGCGCCCTGCGTCCGCTCCCGGCGTCCTGCTCCCGCGCTCAAATTCTGCGTGCGCTCGCTAGCTTCCTGGGGTCCCAAATCCTCCCGCTCTCAGGAACAGGCCCCGGAGCCGCCAATGACTCAATGGGTGCCCCAAACTTGCTCCACCTCTTCCTAGCTGGCCTCGGCGCTATAGGTGTTATGTGTGGAGGGGGTGGGGGTGGGGTGGTTGCTCAGCTCGCGATTTAGTGAGAGCTGTTTCATCCCTTTATAGCATGGAAATGCCTTGATTCCACGTACCTTCCACACTGTGCCCTGTTGTGGGGTTCCTCCGTTCGTCTGGACTTGTTTTTATGTCCCCTTAAGGAGTTTTGTATGTTTCGGTCAGGAGAGGTTAAGAGTTGCTTCTTACTCTGCCGCCATCTTAACCCGGAACCCGAGACTGATATATTTTTAAAAATCCTATTTAATTGTAACTATAAGAATAAAGGGAAAGGTTTATCATACATTGTTTTGCTAATGTCACTTACCCCAAGTCTATTCCACTGATCCTCTCTTCTGTCTCTTAGCCAGTACCATATTGTTTTGATGACTGCTGCTTTATAGTATAGTTTAATATCTGGTACTGCTAGGCCAGCTTCCTTGTAACATGGAAATGGTAGGGTGGAATTCCTGCAAGATATAGGGTCAAGCTCCACCCAGAATTCCATGGGTCCCCCCCTGGAGAACTCTGGGTGAGAGGGCGGTTAAGGCAGTTGGTTCCTAGGGGGGTTGTGGTGAGCTGATCACTCTGCTTGTTGATCCCAGTTATTGATTGCTTTGGAGGCCATTGTGGTAAAAGCCAGTTTGGTTCTTCTCTGCCGTTTGCCTGTTTAGCTGAATTAGGCCTTTCCTGCAATGGCATTATAGTTCCAATTAGTTATTTAGATATTAGAAGTGATAATTATAGGCTTTGAGGGCAAGCTAGTTATAAAGTCTGCCACTCCCTCCTGAGGAGGGAGGGGCTGTTTCTACAATAATTTAAGGCTTCCCAGATCTTATCCAAATCCTTGTATCCTCTCCCTTCCTTCCCTTCCTTGGTTTTTATCAGTAAAACTTCATCTTTGGGTAGCTATGCCTGGCTATAATTTTGGGGATACACACATCCTCTATAAAGCTTGGTTCCTTTCAGTTGCCATGGCCCATACAAGTCTGATCCTCGTTCTGTTCCTGATAGCTACTAGACATCAAGCTTCTCCTATCTTCCCTAGTCAAACCTGTGGGGAAATAAGTTGAGAAAGTGAACATCTTGAGGGGATTAGCCTTGCGCATCCCTAGTCAGTGTATCTGATCAACCTCCATTTTCAACTGATTCTAACTGCTTGGTGGGAGGGGTGAGAGTAAAGGAGTACTTAACCCTCCCTACTCACTCAAGCCTGTGTGTGTGGGAGGAGTGAGTCCTGCAGGTTTCTGGTTTCTGGCCAACACTTCAGCTTCCCCAATATCTCCATTAAAACCAATATAACACCTTCATGTTTTTTTTTTCATTATTTCCCTTGAGCAGTCAATGTTTTTCCAATTGTTTAGATCTGGTTTTAATTGTTTGGAAAGTGTTTTGTAGTTGTGTTCATGTGTTCATGTGTTCAAAAACACATAATTCCTGTGTTTGTTTTAGTAGATAGATTCCTAAGTATTTTTTTATCTTTTTTTTTTATTTTTATTTTTTAACATTTATTAATATACATTTTTAACATGGTTGCCTGATTCATACTCCTCTTATCCCCTTCACCCCCCCCCCCGCACTCCCCCTACCCATGGCCGATGCGCATTTCCACTAGTTTTGTCATGTGTCCTTGATCAAGACCAATTTCCAAATTGTTGGTAGTTGCATTGGTGTGGTAGTTCCACACCCTCAATCATGTCCACCCCGACCCATACGTTCAAGCAGTTGTTTTTCTTATATGTTTCCTCTCCTTCAGTCCTTCCTCTGAATGTGGGTAGCATCTTTACCATAAATCCCTCAGAATTGTCCTGGGTCATTGTATTGCTGCTGGTACAGAGGTCCATTACATTCAATTTTACCACAGTATATCAGTCTCTGTGTACAGTGTTCTTCTGGTCTGCTCCTTTCACTCTGCACTGGTTCCCCACTCAGGTTTTCAGAGCTTTAGTTCCTGGCTGTGTCTGCCTCCACCCATGCCTCTGCCAGTGCCTGTGCGCTCTGCGCTGGGCGTCCACTCTCTGCCCTCGCGCTCAATAAGCTCTGGCTTATTGGGGTCCTAAATCTTGCTGCTCTCAGGAACAGGCCCCGGAGCTGCCAATGACTCGATGGGTGCCCCAAACTTGCTCTATTTCTTTTTAGCTGGCTTCAATAGATTTTGTGTGTGGAGGGGGTGGGGGTGGGGCGGTTGCTCAGCCCGCGATTTAGTGAGAGCCCTTTATAGCCTGGAAATGTCTCGATTCCACGTACCTTCCACGCTGTGCCCTGTTGTGGGGTTCCTCCGTTCGTCTGGACTTGTTTTTATGTCCCCTTGAGGAGTTTTGTGTGTTTCGGTCAGGAGAGGTTAAGAGCTGCTTCTTACTCTGCCGCCATCTTAACCCGGAAGATTCCTAAGTATTTTATATTGTCTAGGGTGATTTTAAATGGCGTTTCTCTTTCTAACTCTTGCTGCTGTGATGTGTTGGAAATATATAGAAATGCTGATGATTTATGTGCATTTATTTTGTATCCTGCAACTTTGCTAAAGTTGTATATTATTTAGAGTGCAACTTTTGGGACAAAAATCCACTATTTGACAAATACTGCTAGGAAAATTGGATAACAATATGGGAGAGATTAGGTTTAGATCAACATCTCACATCCTACAACAAGATAAATTCAGAATGGGTAAATGACTTGAGTATAAAGAAGGAAACTGTAGGTAAATTAAGTGAACACAGAATAGTATACTTGTCAGATCTCTGGGAAAGGAAAGATTTTAAAACCAAGCAAGAGTTAGAAAAAATTACAAAATGTAAAATAAATAATTTAGATCATATTAAATTAGAAAGGTTTTTTTAATCTAAAAACAAAAACAATGCAACCAAAATCAGAAAGGAAACAACAAACTGGGATAAAATCTTTATAACAAAAAATTCTGACAGAGGTCTAATTACTCAAATATACAAGGAACTAAATCAATTATATAAAAAATCAAGCCATTCCCCAATTGATAAAATGGGCAAGAGAAATGAATAGGCAATTTTCAGATAAAGAAATCAAAACTATCAATAAGCACATGAGAAAGTGTTCTAGATCTCTAATAATTAGAGAAATGCAAATCAAAACAACTCTGAGGTATCACCTCACACTTAGCAGATTGGCTAAAATGATAGCAGGGGAGAGTAATGAATTTTGGAGGGGATGTGGCCAAATTGGGACATTAATGCACTGCTGGTGGTGTTGTGAACTGATCCAACCATTCTGGATGGCAATTTGGAATTATGCCCAAAGAGTGAAAAAAGAATGCCTGCCCTTTGATCCAGCCATACCATTGCTGGGTTTGTACCCCAAAGAGATAATAGATTAACAGACTTGAACAAAAATATTTATGGCCGCACTCTTTGTGGTGGCAAAAAACTGGAAAATGAGGGTATGCCCTTCAATTGGGGAATGGCTGAACAAATTGTGGTATATGCTGGTGATGGAATACTATTGTGCTCAAAAGAATAATAAACTGGAGGAATTCCATGTGAACTGGAATGACCTCCAGGAATTGGTACAGAGTGAAAGCAGAGCCAGAAGAACATTGTACACAGAGACTGATACCCTGTGATAAAATAGAATGTAATGGACTTCTGTACTAGCAGCAATGCAATGACCCAGGACAATTCTGAGGGATTTATGGAAAAGAAAGCTACCCACATTCAGAGGAAGAACTGCAGGAGAGGAAACACAGAAGAAAAACTACTGCTTGAACACTTGGGTTGATGCAGACATGATTGGGGATGTAGACAGGAAATGACCACACCAATGCAAGTATCAATAATATGTAAATAAGTCTTGATTGATGACACATGTTAAAACCCGTGGAAAAGGCAGTTGGCTATGGCATGGGGGGGTGGAGTTTCAGGGAGTGAAGGAGAAAGTAAAAACATGAATCATGTAACCAAGGAAAATTTTTCTAAAAATAAAATAATTCTATTAAAAAAAATAAAGGGAAAGGAAATGAAGGATGAAAAGGAAAATATGAAATATATTCTTATATTATTTATATATTTCCTTAAATCTAATACATTCTAACTGGATCCCAAACCCCAAAACTAAAATTCCATGAGGAGCGTCTTCTGCCTGAAACCAGGCCTACTCTAAGCTCCTTAATCTATCTAAATATATTTTCTACGCATATACTCTACACTAATTATAAAATTCCTTATATTATGTGTTCAAAGGTCATTTAAGATTTTTCTCTCTCAGTCTCCAGAATTCTAGCTGTGACAAGAAAACAGTCACTGTAGGCTCACAGACTTGAGTTGCCCTTTTCTGCCCCCTGCTGAATAGAATCAGGGAAGCAGTCAGAGTACCACTGAATTTTCTCCAGTAATTTTCAACCATGAGATATTATTCCTAATCAACTATATCTCAAATCCTCAAGGAATATCCAAGAGGAAAATGCCAACCAGCCTCTCTTGAGCTTCAAACCCAAAAGTGTGTCCGTTATAATCCCAACAGTCTCACCTTAGGCACTTCTGGGAATTCTGCCCCTCTGACCTCTTAAACATTGCATAGAAATCTTAAAGTACCCTCCATAAATCTCAACTTACAGCTTTGATACAGCCTATATCTGATTACATTCTATTTTCACCTAGGCTAAATAACAAATAACTCTTTATACTCTCTACCTCTTTATCTCACACCATTCATATCCCTTTTGCCACTATATCTCTTCCTTTACTCCTGTCTCATATGAAACATGTGGTCCTTCCCGGCAAGGCTAATCTCTCTACATGCACAAGTGATGTAATTCCATTTCATTTTCTCCAGCAGATTAGTCCCTCTTCATTACCCTTACTCTCACTTATCATCACTTTCTCCCTATTTTCTGCTTTCTCTACTCCCTACAAACATGCCCAAGTCTGCCCCATTTCTAAAAAAATAACAAAACTCATTTGATCCATCCATCCTTGGTATTGTCCCACATCTCCCCAGCCTTCTGTGGGCTAAACACCTGGAGAAGAATATCCCTAACAGGTGTTTCCACATCCTTTCCTCTTACTTTTTTAACTCTCTGCAGTCTGGCTTCTGATTTCATCATTCAAATGAAACTGTTCCCTCAGAAGTTACTAATGGCCACTTAATTGCCAAATCTACTGACCTTTTCTCAATACTCAGTTTCTTGGCCTCTCTTCAGTCTTCAATATTGTCAATCACCCTCTTCTCCTTGATATTCTCTTCTATGTTTTTATGATACTATTCTTTCCAGGTTCTTCTACCTGACAGCTACTTCCTAGTCTCCTTTGCTGGCTTTTCATCTAGGCCATGCCTGATAATTATAGGTGTTCTACAGGGCTCTGTCCTAGGCCCTCTTCTGTTTCCTTCTCCCTATATACTATTTCATTTGGTAAACTCATAAACTCTCATAGATTATATATATATATATAGATATAGATATAGATATAGATAGATAGATATAGATATAGATATAGATATAGATATAGATTCTGAAACCTGCTTATCCTTAATGTCTCCTGCAACTTCAACTGCCTGCTGGACATCTCAAACTGGATATTCTGTAAACAAAATATTTCTAACTAAATAAACTAAATATTTCCCAAACTGAATAAATTATCTTTCCCCTAAAACCTTCCTTACTTCCAAACTTCTCTATTACTGATGAGGGTATTATTATCCTGCTAATATTCCAGGCTCATAATCTCAGTGTGATACTCAACTCCTCACTCTCACTCCCCCTCCTCATATATATATATATATATATATATATATATAATGTGATGTCAAGGCCTGTCACTTTTACTTTCATAACATCTCTCACATGTGTTCTCTTGTCACTGTGACACTATACTGTTACAGACAATTATCACCTAAAGTTTGGACTATTACAATAGACTTCTGATTGATCCGCCTGCCATAGGTCTTTTCCATCCCAGGCCATTCTCCACTCAGATGTCAAAATGATGTTCCTAAAGCACAGATCTGATCATGTCAACCTCTTACTTAATAAATTCCAGGATCTCCTTATGACCTTCAGGATCAAATATAAAATACTGTTTGGTGTCCAAAACTCTCCATAACCTCCCCCATATCTCATGTTTCCAAACTTCTTAAACCTTTCATTTTCCCCCCTTATCCTGACAGATACTATATGGTCCAATGACATTGACCTTCTTGCTGCTCCCACAATATATTCCCAACTTCCTGCATTTAACCTGGTGTGGGATCCATATTTCTGAGAGGGGTTCAAGCTGCATCACAGAATTCCATAGTGGCCACCCCCCCAGAACTCTAAGAGAGGGGGCAGTTAAAGGCAGTTGGAGTCCTGGTATAAAAGCCAGGACACCCCTCTTGCAGGGGGTCCTGACTCTTTGCTCTTGGCTCTGAGCAGAGGGACAATCTGTATAGCTCTGGGCTGGGACATTCAGTCACTGACAGCCAGGGCTGCTTTACCTTGATAGCAACCTCAAAGACTGACCCTTCAAGCAAAATCACAGTCTACCTTCAGTTTAGCAGTTTAGGTTTTAGAAGGAAGATTATTTAGGGGTTTAGATTAGAGCTCAGCCATTCCAGATACATTCCCACCCACCCCCTTGGGGGGATGTGTTGTTAGCCTACAGTTTTAGCCAGGTTACCTTCCCTCCTCTTTCCTTAAACTGATTCCCTTTCCTGTTCCCTGAAATCATTAAATACATTTAGTTTGTGAAAAGACAGAGTTCAGTGTATAGTTAGCTGGGGAATATACTTACAACCTTTCTTTCACCAAGCCAAGTATTTCATCTAGCAGGGGCTGTAACTGCCTTTGCCCTGGGGGTCTGTGGTCAGTTTTGCTGAAGACTTTAACCTCCTACATTTCCATCCTGTGAGAGAGTAATTCAAACAAAGAAAGTTAACATCACAAAGAGTTTAGTCTCTATCCACTTACCATCTTGGCCCAAAAGTTACGAAGCTAGAATATCCTCCATAACCAGTTAACTGATTTCCAACTGCTTACAGGGTAGGGGGAGGTAAAAGAGTACTCCACAGACTCCTGCCCCTCCCATCCAGTCAAGTCTGCCTGCTTCTTCAAAGACCAGGGATTGGGGAGACTCATTTGTCATCTGACCCCTAATCTCACAGTTTCCCTAATCTTACACTGGTTGCCCCCTATCCATGAGATGCCTTCCCTCCTCATCTCTGCCTCCTGGCTTGGCTTTCTTTACATTCTAGCTAAAATTCTCTTTTCTACAGGAAACCTTTCCTGATCTATCTTAATTCTAGTGGCTTCCCTCTGTTAATTATTTCCAATTTTTCTTCTACATAGCTTGATTATACCTGCTTACTTGCATTTGTCTGCCCCCATTAGTTCACGAACTCCTCAAGCACAGGGATTGCTTTTATTTTTATTTTGTATCCCCAATACTTAGCACAGTGGCTGGTTTAAGGTGCTTAAAAAATATTTACTGATTCTCAGGGTCTTAGTTTCCTGATTTGTTCCATGAGACAGATTGATTAGATGATAGGATTATAGATTTGAAGGTGGAAAGGACCTTAGGAGCCATCTAGTCAAACTCCTTCATTTTACTGTTAGAAAATGAATACCATTTATTTTTTCATAGAAGAGAATTGAGGTCTGGTGTCTTGCACAAGGTCTCACAGGTAGTAAGCATCAGAGACAGAAATGGGGAGACAGGGCCTCTAACTCCAGAGTCAATTCTTTTTCTACTGAGGACCTCTGGCATCTTCTTGTTTGGTAATATAGTAGTCCCTCACTATATCGTGGTTTACTTGCTTCACTATATCATGGGTTTTTAAAAAATATATATCTAATTATGTATTGTGAGGTTTTTGCTATATTGTGAAATTTTGCAGATGAATATTGAACTGTATATAATGGAGAAGCAGTATGCCACTACCATTTACACAAGTTTTCCAAAGTGAGATTGTACATGATATGCTATTGGCTGCTGGAACGAAAAGCGACCAACCTATAGCTCTGTGTTCTGTATCCTGGGTGCTGATTGGTTCAGTTTTTATAAGAGTGTGGGAAAGGTTAATGAGTGTGGAAAAGGTTTAAATGTGAGTGAAAGGGTTTACAAAGCCTTAATATATATATATATACACATATATATACATATATATATATATGTAGATTTGTTAGTTAGAGGCCCTGTCTCCCCATTTCTGTCTCTGATGCTTACTTCCTGTGAGACCTTGTGCAAGACACCAGACCTCAATTCTCTTCTATGAAAAAATAAATATATATATATATATGTGTGTATATATATATATGTGTGTGTGTATATATATGTGGGTATATATATATATATAATAAAATAAATATAATGCCTCTATTTCACAGATTTTCACATATCTAGGGGTTCTCTGTAATGAAACTCTCTCAATAGGTGAGGGATTGTTATTCTATTCATATTGTGGTCTATTCCTTGGCATGAAGTCTAGGTAAGCCTTCATTCACAACTGGCAAAAGGGAGAGTAGCTAGGAATAAAGTAGGGGTATACAAACACATGAACCTTTTTTTTCCCCACTGAAACCTTGAAATGGATACAGATTATGTAGTAAATATGGTGAGAATCATCTTATTTTCTTTTCTAATTATCTTTTTAAATTTTGAAAGTCATACATGCCAAATAAAATGGGCATTTCCATACACAAAGAAAAAAGGACCAATGACCATTATATAATAAATTCAACGTATATCTTTCAGAATTTTCATGCTTGCCAGTAAGTCTTTTTTTCTTTTTCTTTTTAATTTTAAACCCTTAACTTCTGTGTATTGGCTTCTAGACAGAAGAGTGGTAAGGGTAGGCAATGGGGGTCAAGTGACTTGCCCAGGGTCATACAGCTGGGAAGTGTCTGGGGCCAGACTTGAACCTAGGACCTCCCATCTCTAGGACTGACTCTCAATCCACTGAGCCACCCAGCTGCCCCAAGTCTTTTTTTTTTTTCAATCTTGTGTTCTCTGTGCATTTAAAAACGCTTTAATGATACTTTTCCTTCTTTTTTCTTTTTGGCTTGTAAGGGTTAAATTAGGAGTTTTGACAAAATAAGAGAGTTTTTTTTTTAATAACTTAAGGTTTAATGAGAATATAGTAGAGTTGTAAATTAATATTAACCCTTTAAGGCAGAGAAAACTTCTAGCAGTTTTTAACAATTAACAATTTGGTTTTATTAAAATAGAGATAGTAAAATGAATATAGTAAAATGAATATAATAAAGGAAAGAAATATAGAAAAGAGGTAGAGAAAGAAATTGCCTAATACCTAACTAGCTACCCTGTAACTACCTATAGCTGCCATTAGAGAAAGTCCAGCTGATTACCCTTCACCTCAGCTCACCAGGCAGAAATATATATATGTGTGTGTGTGTGTGTGTGTGTGTGTGTGTGTGTGTGTGTGTGTATACCCCAATCGCCAACTAACAACCAACCAACAACTAATCACCAATCTATACCACCAGCAACCTACCCCCAATGACCAACTACCAACCACCTCCCAACCCCCCCAAAAAGGTCAAAAAGTCCCTCTCAGTCCTCTCGCTGGCCTTTTATATCCTCTTCTTACCTCACTTCCTATCTCTCTGGTTTCTATTTCCTTTCAATGTGGGCTGGTATATCTTTATACATCTCTATGCTAAAAGGAACTAAAGGTCCCCAGTTAAATTAGAAGAAAGGGACTAAGAATTCCCTTTTACAGGCTACTCTAACCCTAGCCTCCCTCTAAAAACCAAAAATCTTATAATACATAAGTTTAGTCAAGAAAAACAAATTCCCACATTGGTCATATTAAAAAATGTCTTTTCTCACCTCTGGAATCTATCATTAATATATTGGTCATGGGTTCTTAAATTTTTGAAAGTTACCTGTGTTTGTCATGCTCTTGGTATGATAAAAATGGTTTTCCTGGTTCTCCTTACTTCATACAAGTTGTTATAGGTTTCTCCAAAACTGTCTGTTTCCTTTTTTCTTTGGTGGTAATAATAATACATTACAATTGGGCAATGGATAGTATTAAACTTGGTAGTCTGCCTCTGATACCTGTGAAATCAGGCAAATCAACTTCTCTCAGCCTCAGTTTCCTTGGCTAATTGTGTTAGTTAAAATCACCTGGGATTCTATTTGGAAGGATTGAACCTCAATATAGAGTTTGACAAACTTCTGTGGACCTGTGGGGGTCCTTAAAACTACATTTCCCGTGGTCCAACGGGTTTCCTGGGTTTCCTGTTTTGGATTACGTATTCAAGGTGAGGGACTATTTTAAATAGAGGGATGTGACTTGGAACTTCCTCTTTAGCTATCTGAGCTAGCAGGCGTGGGAAGGTACAAAAGGTAAAATGGCGGAGACAGTTTGAATTCTTACCAGCGCATGGTCTAATGATTTTATCCCTATCAGCATGGCTTTAACTAAAATACTAATTTCTATAATTATAGCAGCCTTTATTATTTTTAATCATAACATATTAGATAGAAATAATAGGACCTACCTCACAGGGTTGTTTTGGAGATCAAAAAGGAATGAGGAATAAAGTGCTTTGCAAACCTTAAAGTACATGGAAATGCTAGTTATTTAGAATGATTTTGTGTTATAACAAAAAAGAGGTGCTATAAATTTCTTTGTACCCATGTAAGGAATTAAATTTAGGGGTTTGACTAAAATATGAGAATTTTAAAGTAATATTGTGGTTACCAATTAAAAAATATTATAGTTCAAGTCAAGTGACTTTAAGTAGCTTTTATTTACAAATAGGTGGAAATAGTGAAAGTAGAGAAACGTAGGAAGAGGGTAGAGAAAATGTCTAACCTATCACACTAAATGTTGCTCCAGTGTCCAGCTCAGGCCCGGCAAGACTTGTTAATTCTCAGTCAGAGGACCCTGTGGTGTCTTATGCAAAGGTTCCTCCAATGCAGCCTCCTCCAGGAAAAGGAGGCCTCTCTGGAACTAATCTCTCCAGAAGCCAGGAAGGGAAGGCCAGTTACTCACTCACTCAAAACAAAGTCCAAAAGAGAAGATCTATAGCCACCTCCAAGAAGCAGTCCAAGAGCCAAGGTCCCAAGTTGAAGCCAAGGTCCAAGTCCAAAGGCACCTCCAAGAAGTAAGTCACCAGACAAAGCTTCAAGCTAAAGACCCCTTGTTATAGCCAAAAAAGCTTATAGAAATATTATAGCTTATAGCTTATAAGAATATTATAGCCAAAAAGCTAAACTTGGCAATTAAGCAAGGGGTTTTTGGATAACGTCATGCCCGGCTCAAGCAGGGCAGTTATCTCTGACTCACAGTCTCAGGGACAACTCCTGGCTAGAAGCCCCAAGGCCCCTAGATGAAACAGCCTTGAAGATTCCTAGACAGAACAGCCTTGAAGATTAAGAATCATATCCTGTGGCACCTGGAAGCATCCCTACTCCCTCTGTCTAGCTATTAGCTAACCCTAAGACAAAGGCACCTATATCCCAGAAACATATATATATTCCTTATTCTGAATGCCCCCTCGGGACTCTCTTTGCTGAGTTTCCCCAGTGCATACTGGCAATAAAGCTTTCTCCTGCTTTGATTGCATTGTCTTGTGTGTTCCTCTGGAGGCCACCCATTTTGAACCCTTAACACCCTTGGACAGGAAGTTCAGGGCTTTTTATGGTCCTTTTTCCACATCACTTCCTGTCCCTTCTTCCACTTTACAGGAACCAACTGCAGTCTTTAAATTTGCCTAGCGCTGCCCGGGGATAGGGCAGACACCTCTGGGATTGTCACTTACTTTTAGTAAATGACTTGGGAACGCCCTTATTTAGTGTTAAGGACGGATGTTTAAGCTTTTGGTTGATTAATTTAAAAATTGCTGATTGATAGACAAAGAAAATTTGGTTTACTCTTCACATCTATATCAGCTCAGTAATAATTAGTCTAATTTGGAAGCTCCAAAGTGGGAAACTTTCTTTCCATGACTGGCATGTTCTTCACAATTTAGTACTTCACTTTCCTAAAAAACAGAGTCTTCTAAGGGTAAAATAAGCTGCTTCAGAGCCATTTGCATGTGATATAATTTGCTTTGTCTTCCCTTTAGTGTATTTGCACAGGCTATCTGTTCAAAATTCTGTGAGGAATTTTCCTAGCTGTGTGACGCTAGGTAAGTCACTTAACCCCAATTGCCTTGTCCTTACCACTCTTCTGCTTTGCAGCTGATATTGAGTTTCAATTCTAAGACACAAGGAATGTTTTTTTTTTAATTCTGTGAGGAATTTCTAATGTAATCTATAACATCAGATATTCATGCAAAGATTTTGTCAGGTCTTGTTCTAAATAGCAAATGAGTTGTCATAAGGTTGTAAAGATTTTTGTAAATTTTAAAGAGCTATACAAAGAAGTACTAAACGGGGAGATGAAAATAAAAGTGAAAATTTCTTAGAAAACTCCAGGTTTACAGGATAGAGACAAGATGGTGGAGAAGGTACACAGATCCATCTGATCTCTATCAAATTACTCTCCAAAAAAAATATGCCTCAAAACAAATTGTGGACAAGAAATCATTAAGGAAAACTACCCTGATATTCTAGAACCAAAGGGTTAAAAAGAAATGGAAAGAATCCATTAATCACCTCCTGAGATTCCAAACAGATAACTCCCAAGAATATTATAGCCAAATTCCAGAATTCTTAGGTCAAGGAGAAAATATTGCAAGCAGCCAAAAAGAAATAATTTATATATATGTCGATCTACAGTCAGGATAATACAAAATCTAGCAGTTTCTACATTAAAAGGATAGGAAAGCCTTGAATATTTCATAGGGAAAAGGAGTTCAAACAAGAATCACCCAGAAAAACTGAACATAATCCTTCGAGGTAAAAAAATGGGTATTCAATAGAGAAGACTGAAACTGAATGAAATGAGCAGAACCAGAAAAACATTGTAAAATGGGTAAGAATACTGCTGAATGAACAACTATGAAAAACTTAGCTATTCCTAGCATTGCAATTGTGGAACCTAGAGTCAGAATTGACATTATGGTGAAACAGGCATGTCCACAGGAATTCCAAACTTGTAGACCTCTGGTCTCCAGAGCTTAACCTTATCTACCTTGCAGACCTTCCCCTTATTTGCAAGAACTCATCCCTGCAGACATTCTCCTTATCTGCAGGATTTCCCAACCTAAAGACATTCCCCAATCCTGCCCCCTGCTGCCTATAGACATCTCCCTACCCCACCCCCTGCTACCTACCACTCTATAAAAACCCAGCTCAGGCACAGTTCAAGGTCACACATCAGCCTTTCAATGTGAGACCCTTGGATTAAACCAAGACAATAAAGTCCCTTTGCATTTTGCATTGTTGGTTCAGACTCATTTATGGGGATAATTCTCCTGGCACTACAGCAATGATGCAAAACAATTCCAAAGGACTCACAACAAAAAGTGCCCTCTGCTTCCAGAGAAAGAACTAAAACTCTGAATCCAGATCAAAGAAAACTTTTTCCTATTCTGTTTTTTGGTTTGAGTTTCCTTCCACAAAAGGATTAACATGAAAAAATGTTTTTCATGATTGCATCTGTAAAATCTGAGATTGCTTAACAAGGGATAGAGGGGAGAGAAAACAACTCAAAATTCTTTTTAAAATGTTGGAAACGGTTTTTAAATGTAATTGGTGGAAAAATTAAATTAAAAATGAAACTCCAAGTTTATTGGATAGACTCCAAATTCTTGGGCAACAACTTGTGAAGACACATTTTCTAACTCAAAGAAGGGGGGGGAACCCTAAGTTGTCAAGGCAACTGTCACAGAAAAGCTAATGGTGCTGTCTTGTTGAGATTGGATATGGAACTCATCAACAAAACAGAGGATCCCCTGAAAGCCTCCCATTCCTATTTTTAATTGAAAAATTTCTTCCATAAAATTCCCTAGAAATAACTCATTGGCTTGAAGACCTGAAGTGTTTGCGGGGATAGGGTGTAGCATTATCTTTCTACGCCAATTCAACAAAATTATGTATATAGTTAATGGAATGCTGCTATTTGTTTTCCTCAGGGTAGGAAGGCTTAAAAGTTGTGATACAGTAGCCAAATCCCAGAACCGCGAGTCCCCTATTCCAAAAGCTGGATATGGCTATAAAGGAAAGTCCTTCCGGGCTGAGCCGGATGGGATCGCTGCGCACGCGTGCGCACTTCACGTTCTTTAAGCCCCTGGAAAGGTCTCTTCCTTGTCTTCAAGCTCTCTTCTCCACCCCTTCGGGGGCTTGGCGGGAGTTTCTTAGCGTCGCAAGGGGAGGAGTTTTGGCGATGCCGAGGTTGGAGTTCAGTTTTTCCCCAGTTGTCGGGTTCTGGAACAGCCTGTGGGCCCTGGAGAGGTTTCAGCCTTTTGCTTGAGGAGGTGGGGTGTTGCGCCGGCTGGAAGCCTACGGAGTTCCGCTGGTGAGATGGCGGCTACCTTCTTCGGGGAGGTGGTGAAGGCGCGGTCCCGGGCAGTGACCGAGGAGGAGGAGGACGATGAGGAGGACTCCTGGGCCCAGGATAACCACGAGGATAAAGAAGTCCGGCGAGAGCTGGAAAAAAAGAGGTAAGTCCAACTGCTTTTCCTTTAGAGCTGATTCTCGGCTTTGCAGCGCTGGCCCCTGCGCCCGCGGGGCTCGGGCGGTCTTTGTGGCCGCTTTTTCTAGCTTTATCCGAGACATCCTCGTGTGCCCTTGTGGTGATTCTCTCTTGAAGGGTGCTGGCCTTGGGAACAGAGGGCAAAACAGACCCTTTGTCTAAGAACTCCTTGGGTGGGAGTGTCTTCAATTGTGACTAGGTAAATATAGAGCTGGAAGGTACAGCTGCGCGCACGTGTGTATTTCTGTTCGTGTGTGCATGCTTCAGCGTGTATTCCTATGCGTATGCATGTTTGTATGTGTGTGCATGTGTTTGCGTGTGTGTGTATTTTCCTCATGTTTAAACATAGGTTACTAGCAAAAACTCACCCTCCGTGTGTTTGCCATTTTGCTGTTGTGGAAGACTGACTAGAGCTGGCAAAGAACCGATTTTTTAGAATTATAGCTTGCTACAAAGCTCAGTGGATAGAGCTCTGGGCCGGGAGTCTGGAAGATCTGAGTTCAGAAGTAGCTCTGAGTCACTTAATTAGCTGTGTGACCCCGAGAAAGTAATTTAATTCTCTTTACCTTAATACATTGGAGAAAAAAATGGCAATCACTCCAGTATCTTTGCCAAGAAAACCCCTTTAACATTATTGGTGTGCTGTGACCACAGGGTCTAGAAGTCTGTAGAACACGCCTGAATAACAGTACTTATATAGCGGTTTAACACTAGAAGAGGTAGTCCCTTAAGATGTGAAAATTTTATTATATTCTTACTTTGAAATACATTTTTTATCCTAACTCTATACTTTGCCTTAAGGATAAAAAGGGTCCCTTCACCTATTCTTAAATCCTAGGCCTTAAGATTTGCAAGCCACTTTACAAATAATCCCATTTCATCTTCACATCGGCCCCAGAAAGGTAGGTATTATTGTCCCTTTCTTAAAGATGAGGTAACTGAGGTTAAGTGAATTGCGTTAGTTTTTACAGCTAAGAGTCTGAGAGTGAATTTGAACTCTGGTCTTCCTAACTTCATATCCAGCGTTTGGCCATAGTAAGGAGTTACAAAGCGCCCTGTGAGGCCCTATCTGTTGTCTTTCTACAGCTTTGATGCCGCCTTTATTAGTGATATTGTCATGTCCAGGGTATGAAAAAGGAAATTAAGATAGTCCCCAAAATATTATTAATAAAACATTTTTTAAATGTTGGGGAGAAAATAAATACATAAAGGTCCACAAATAGAGCAATTTTGTTGCTACCTTGTTAAATGTAATGTATTTCTTAAGAAAAAGAAAACTGTGACAGGTTCCCTGTTTTTCAATGGAATCCTGTCTCTTGTCCATTATATATATCTGTTGATGGTTTTTAATCTCACTATAAAAAAGAAAATTTAAAAAAATTGCAGTATCTTAAATATTGGCACATTTTCATTAATGCTAAGGAATAAATTACTTTTAAAGTTGACTTAAACTTTAACTGTGCAACAGTATTTGCTGTATAAAGAACAATATGCTAGGCTTAGAGCACATTCAAAATCTGATAAACTATATAGATCTTTCTCAGTTTACAGATTAGTATGGGAACATCACAAACTCATATATTTATAACAAGGGAAAGGATTAAGCATTTATATAGTACCTACTATGTGCCAGTACATGCTTTTTATATATATTGTCTTATGTGTGTTAGGCATAAAACAAAGTACTTGGTGAGGTTTGTGGGGGTCACATCTGAGTTCCTGTCTTTCTTGTAGGTTTACAGGATTATGTGAATTTGACTTTTTTTAAGCCAGAGATTCTTAAACATTTTTTGTGTCATGAGTCATTTTGGCAGGCAGGTGAAGCCTATAAACTCCTGGGCAGAATAATGTTTTTAAATGGATAAAATAAATAAATGGAATTTAAAAAGAAACTATATTGAAATAGGTACCAAAGCATTTTAAAAAATCTTTTCACAAACTTCATGTTAAGAATTATTTTCAACTCTCCTCCACTGCTGGTCCTTGTATTCTTTAGAACACATGAAGCCACCAAGTCTTTTTTCTATGCAGGTCAGGTCACCATCCATATAAACTTATAACATCAATACCCTGTATTCTGAATTTCTTACTCTCTTGAGTACCACTAGGGGCCAGTTGAAGTGAGCTCCCTTTTTTCCAGTTCATGGTCTTTGCCACTGCTTCTTCTGTAGGTTGTGTCATTTATTTCTCTATTCTTTAGAGGAGAGACTGCTTTGAGGATGTCTGAATGAGAGCAAACTTCAATGACTTATTACTTCCAATACCAAATATAAAATACTCTGGCTTTTAAAGCCCTTGGCCCTTTGTCCTTTCCAATATTCTTACACTTTATTCTGTTCTCAGTATTCTGGCATATTTGCTTTTCTTCACATATAATACTCTGATCTCCTGATTGTGCCTGAATTTCACTGACTATTTTGGCATTTGTTCTACAGGTACCTTTTGCCCATGTAGGACAAGTATGGATTCTCCTCTACTTCCTGGTTCCCCCTTCCAGGTATAAATTTTTGATATAATCAAGGCAGTGCTGGCATTTCTCAGATGTTAGCCATTTCAAACCAAGTTGTCCCAGGTATCATTGGAAAACCACTTACCCCTAGATTTCATCAACAGGCTTCCAACTGTAGCAACAGATACCATAGTTCTGAAATATTAGCAATTTAAATGGCATCTCTGATAGCACAGCAAGTTTTCCTATTGGCTTTGTGATCCTGTGGATTAGATTTCTGACTTCCTTTAAGACTCAGATCAAGTTTTGCATTGTGCCAGAGGACTATCCCAGTTGCCCTACCTCTCATTTACAATGTATATATTTTCCCATTTACACTGTATATATTTTGTATTTATATAGTAGTTTGTGTGTTGTTCATAAGTAAAGTCCTTGAGGTGACAGTGATGGGGAATCTATGGCACAGGTGCCAAAGATGGCACTCAGAGTGCCCACTGTGGGCACATGACTGCTGCCCTTCCCCCCCCCCCAATTTTTTACTAGAAAGGCCAAGGGTCTCAGGCAGAGCTGCTCCCCTCCCCCTCTCCACTGTGCCTAATGACATTTTTTTCATATCCCCCACTCCTCTGCCCAGCAGACAGGGGTAAGGTGGGCAGCTCACAGGCAGCAGAACTGAAGGGGAGCAGAGCACTCAGGCCACTCCCCTCCACCCTCTACATTTGCTGAGGACATTACTCACTTCACTGGCCTCTCTGCCCAGCAGCCCCCTTGTGTGTGGTAAAGAGGGGGACAGTGGCACTCAGTCTGGAGAGTGGGGTGGGGGCAGGGCCTAGCACTCCATCTCTAAGAGGTTTGCCATCACTGTCCTAGAGGCTCCGGGCCTGGAGACTGAATTGACTGGCTGATTGAATTGAAGCTGATTGTCAAAATTTCAAGGGATTACATTTATACCTCTGAAATGAGCAAATTCTACTAAAGTGGACTTTATTTTTTTGTTGATTATCTAGATTTGGTCCTCCTACACTGGCCAATTTTTTATGGCCCAAGAGACAACACATTGCCATCATTGCTTCACACTGTTGCTAGTTGCACCTTAAATCTCAATGTCTCTTTAATAACTTGACATTTTTTAAAAAATACTATCGCCCATACCCATTATGCCAAAAAAAAGAGAAGAAGAAAAAACAAATTTTAATATGATTTTTTTGGAGCCCAGGGCCAAGATTGAAAATTTTTCAAACAAGAACTGCTCTCAGTGATTATTATCAAATTCTGAATAACTTTGATAATTAAATTTTGCTATAGACTCAATAATATTTCTTATGGAATTTAATGTAAAATCAACTAGGCAAAACAGCATTTGTGTGAAACTTGTACTGTAGTAAAGTCAATTTGATAACTAATGCTATTTGAATCACAAATAATGTCAAATAGTGCTGTCAAAAGTTAAAATAAGAAGCAGATTTTCCATTCCATACAGATTTGCAGCAGATAAATTTTCCAGCCTCAAACTTAAGTTTCAGAAGGGTATTTTGGATCTTGATTCAAATACAAAAGAAATCTCCACATTTCAAAATCTGGTTAACTGTGCATACAAGAAGCATTCATCTAACCTTCAATAAGTAATGATTAATCTGCAATATTGCCGAATAGCAAATATCAAGAGAAAAATAATAGAATTCTATAAATGCCTTCTAAGTGATAAAAGTGCATAATTAAAATCATATGTTTGTGGGTTGATAACAGTATTTTGGCAATATCTGTGTGAAAAGATATTTTGAGAAATTAAATATTTAACATTTTATTATAAATCAGCTTTAATAGATGAACATTTACAATCACTTTTGATGAAAGAAAAAGTGACTTTGGACCCCATTGTCTCTAGAGCCACAGTTTATAGTACTCTGGGAAAATTAAAGTCCCAGTGGTCCAGGTAACTTTCTCAAACACAGCTGTTTTCAGAGGTTTTGATCTCAGAATCCTCTTATATTCTTAAAAATTAAGGACCCCAAAGAGCTTTTGTTTGTGTCAGTTTTATCTATTGATTTTTTCCATTTTAGAACTAAAACTGGTAAATTTTAAAATGTTATTAAATAATAAACCATATGCAAACTCATGTTAATGTGTTTTTAGGAAAAATAACTTTTCAAAACAAAATGTGACAAGAGTGGCACTGTTTTTTATACTTTTGCCAATCTGGATTCTCATCTACTTCTGCTTTCAATCTTTTGTGATATGTTTTTTTGGTTGAGGTACATGATGAAAATCTGGCTTCACACAAATTTGTAGTTGGAAAAGAGATGAGTATTTTTTTGAATGCTGAAAAGAACCAGATTATTTATCTGAAATCATTCAAATGATTTAGCTCAGTTTTGACTAGCCTACTAAGTAGCTAGTGACAAATCATGGTTTATATCTCCTGGGTTTTTTTCCTCATGCAAAACATTTCCGTATTAGCCATGTTATTAGGGGAGGAAGTTTCAATAAAAAGCAAGAAACTTAAAGTGAAAAAAAGTGTTTTGATCTGCACTCAGAGTTCATCAGTTCTCCCTCTGGAGGTAGATAGATCCCCAAAGTAATTTGTTCCATGGTCCTCTATTTTCTTTATAATGTGACCATTTATATCTAAGTAATGTACTTATGTTCAAATGTTTGTACCTAATTTTCACCAGACTACTTTCCAAATTTCCCCACAGATTTTTTGAGTGAGTTTTTAAACTATAGTATTTGGGCTAGGGGTACTCAATTTAATTGCTTTGGGATCTTGTGCATCCATCTGTTATGCTGATCAATATCATTAAAAAAAAACTACTATGCAAATATCAATAATATGGAAATAGGTCTTGATACACATGTAAAACCCAGTGGAATTGTGCCTTGGCTATGGGAGGGGATGGGAGGAGGGGAAGGATAGAACATGAATTCTGTAACCATGGAAAAAATGCTCGAAATTAATTAAAGAATAGCATTAAAAATAAATTTAAAAAATTAGTACCAATTTATTTTAATGATTACTGCTTTTTGGCATAGTTTGAGATCTAGTAGGTAGACTTCCTAACTTTTTTTTTTCATTTTTTTTTTCTTTATTTCCTTTGAGATTCTTTGACCTTGTTTCTCCTGATGAATTTCATTATTCTTTTTTTTCCTACTCTTTCTGAATCCTTTTGATTGAAATGACACTAGATAAATAAAATTATTTTGTCAGTATTTTTATTTTTATTATTTTGGCCCAGCCACAAACAATATTTTTCCAGTTACTTAGGCCCTCTCCAAAAAGTGTGTTGTGGTTGTATTCATATAGTTCTGGCATATGTAAGTTGAGTTCTTGACATTTTAAACATTCTGTAATTATCTTCCTGCTGAGTTTTATTGATAATATACAGAATTGCTGATTTGCATGTAGTTATTTTGTAGCCTGCAGTTTTGCTGGTTATTGTTTCAATTAAATTGATTCTTAGGTACTCTAAGACTGAAGCATTTCATTTGCAGTCCTAATCAAATTAAAATATAATTGGGAAATGTTTAACAAAACAAAAACTGATATCTAATAATGTGTAATTTGTGGTTTTCCAAGTAAATTTACAACATGACAGGTCTGCTTCTTTTTTAGTTTGACACCACTGCTCTAAAGCATTATTATTATCTAAAAGAATCCTTTTTGTTTATTCTCTTATTTTTTTTGATTGCCTTACCATTATACTAATATTCTAGCAATATTACAGATAATAGTGTTAATGTTAGACGTCATTTCTTTACCTCTTATTTGAAATATATTTTGTCACTGTTAGATATAATGCTAGATTTTTATCTTAGGTAGTTAACTTTTTATCATATGAAGGATTTATTATATAATTTTCTTTCTCTGTTTAGGTTCTTCTTGTTTTAGATATCAAGACCATATTTATATTGTCAAATATAATGTATTTGATAAGATTCCTTATTTTCCAATTTCCCCCCAAATAGTTTGTGTAGTATTAAAATTAATTTGTTCTTTGAATATTTGATAGAAGTAGCTTGGTAATCCATCTAATTCTGGAATTTTTTCCTGTGGAGGCTCATTGAATTTTAAATTCTCTAGTTCTTATTTTGTTAATTTCAGAATTTTATATTTTTTGTAAATTTTCATTAATTTCATTTAAGTTGTCAGTTTTATTAGTAAGTAGCAGGGGAAAACAATTTCTAATATTCTTTTTTTAATGCCCCTTTTTCTTTATTAAATCATTTGGTTTTCCTTTTTTGAAAATTAGGTTATGTAGCAATATATATTGACTCCCACCCTCACTGGCCTCCCTCTTGCCCCCAAATAACTATAGTACTTGTTTTATTTATTTATTTATTAATTCCCTGGGGTTATTTTGTTTTCATTGTTGTTAATCTTTTTTTGAGTTAATTTTCTAGTTTTAATTGCTTTTGTAGTTGCGTGTCCAATCTCTTTCTCTATTGGTTATGATTAGTAATATACAATTTTCTCTAAGGACTATGGCTTCATATCTCAAATTTTGTTATGTCGTGTCATTGCCATTGTCTTTAATGGCATTTTTTATTGTTTGCTTCATTAGGATTAAGTTATTTAGGCTTCAGTAAATTTGTAATCTTTTCTTCAATGGACTTTCTATTGAATATAATTTGTAATGCATTGTAATCAGTAAAGGGTGTGTTTTTTATTTCTCCTTTTCTCTTTTTGTTTTTGAGTTCATGTCTTAATACAGTTTTAGTTTTCTGAGAATATTGTGGAATGCTTAGAAATAGGTACATTCTATCTCCAGAGATGTGATTTCTAATTTTCCTAAAATCCTATATAGTTCATTAGATTTTTTTTTAAACCCTACTTTCTGTCTTAGAATTGATATAAGATAGGTGATTTGCCCAGAGTTACACAGCTAGGAAGTGTCTGAAGCCAGATTTGAACCAAGATTCTTTCAAATTCAGGCCTACCTCACTATCCACTGTGCTACTACCTAGCTGCCCCTTGATTCATTGACTTTTAAAAAAATTATATTTGTGTCTGAAGAGTAGACATTGAGATCTCTATTATAATTTTTAACTATTTCTTTTTATGACTTAATTAGATTTTCTCTAAGTATTTTAATATTTGTGCCATTTCATAATTTTATGTTAATTCATTGTCTAATTTTTTTTAGTTTCTTATCTTTAAATACAGTTATATTTTTGTTTTTGCCTTGTTTGAGATCATGATTGCTACTCTGGCTTCTTTTTAGGTTTTAGGTTTGCTCCATTGACTTATTTTAATTATGTTTTAACTGTTTATGCCTCAGGTATGTTTCTTATAAACAACATTGTTTGATTCCATTTTCTAATGAATACTGCTATCCTTTTCTATTTTATTTATGAGTTCATCTCATTCAATTTCTGTTACAATTATTAATTGCATATTGTTCTCCATCTTAATCTCTTAAGAGAGAATTGCCCCATTACTATTTCTTCCCCCAATTCTTTACAGAGAAGAAAGTAGCAAGATGCTGAGCCCCTGTGATCAGCCCTTGATTCACTTGACTGCTGTTTTCCCTATCCGTCTTTCCTGACTTCAATCACTGGTCCTTTCCTTTCCTTTTTCCCTTTTAGAGTTTTACTTTGCTTATTTTCCTCTTGTTCTTCCCTCTCTTCTCCCAGTTCCCTCCTGTTTCCTTATTGAATTGAATGTATTTCTACACCAAACTGTATATGTGTGTGTACATGTTCTTTCTCTCTGACCCCAGTATAGAGGAAAATGTGGTTCAAGTTATGCCAGCTGTCCCTTACCCCTTATTCCTTATGTATAATCTACTTACATATAATTATTACATGGTATTCTCTCCCTTTCTTCCCTAGTGAATTTTTGTATCCTAATTCTAATTTCCTTCCCTCTGTCTTTTAAAATATAAATTTAAATTTTGAGATAGAACATATAAAGGTTATTTCAACACCATTTGTTGTTATTCAGTCCTTTCACTTTTATCTGACTCTGGATGAATTTGGGGCATTCTTGACAAAGATACTTGGAGTGGTTTTGCCATGCCCTTCTGAGATAAACAGGATTAAATGACTTATCCAGGGTCACACAGCTAGGAAGTATCTGAGACCAGATTTGAGCATAGGACCTTCTGCCTCCAGACTTGACCTCTAGCTGTGCCACCTAGCTATGCCTTGCCCATATCTTTTAATCATTTATCATTTGAGGAATGGATCTTATTCTTGTCGATTTGTCTTCATTTCCTTTGTATTTTAGTAATAAGACCTTTATTAGATAAACTTGCTTCAAAGATGTTCTTAGTTTCCTGCTTGTCTTCTAATTGGTTTTGATTGTGTAAAAACCTTTACATTTTTTATAATCAATATTATCCATTTTATATCATGTATATTATATCCTCTCTAGCTCTTGTTTGATCCTGAACCCTTCCCCTAAACATAAATTTAATAGGTAATTTCTTTGATGCCCCCTTAATTTGTTTATATCGCACTTTATGGCAAGGTAAGTTGAAAACTGGTACATGATTTAGAAATACAATGTGAGATGTTGATCTATGCCAATTTCTACTAGACTTGTTTATAGTTTTCCCAGCAGTTTTTTTGTCAGATAATTTTAGTCAGCACTAGATTACTGTGTTCATTTGCTTCCATATATTGTGTACCTAATCTCTTCCACTGATCAGTCTCTTCATTTCTTACCCAGTTCCAAATTGTTTTGGCAGTTCAGCTCTGTAGTATAGTTTGAGATTTGGTACTTATGGGCCCCCTTCTTATTTATTTTTTTCATTGATTAGCTTAATATTCTTGACTTTTTGTTCCTCTAGATAAATCCTCTGCCCCTCAGTCTATATAGTAATTCTTTGCTAGTTTGTATAACAGCAAATAAGTAAATTTATTTGTGTTCCTATCATTGCTGTATGTGTGTCTTGGCAGTGTTTTTATACTGTCTACAATTATTCTAAAGGAAAAATTTCTTTCTTTTTGCTAGATTTTTATAGAAATGTTGGTGGTCTCTGTGGATTTCTTCCCTATTCTGGAACTTTGAAATTATTTATTAATTATTTCAATAATTTTTAGTTGACTTTCTGGGTTTCTCTACATAATCTGTCAACATACTTTTCAAAAACTGATAGTTTTTTTTTTCCTCATTGGTTATGCTTATTTCTTCTATATCTTTTTCTTGAATCTTATCTCTGTGGCCAGGAGTTCTAGTATTTGAATAGTGATGGGATGATGATCATCTACCTTATTTTCTTTATTAAAGATTACCTAAGCATTAGTATGCTTGTCCTTGGTTTTTAGATTTTACTTATCATTTTAAGGAAAGCTCCATTTATTCCTAAACTTTCCAGTGTTTTATTTTTTTTTTTTAACTCTTACCTGTTGGAGTCAATACTGTGTATTGGCTTTAAGGCTGAAGAGTGGTAAGGGGATTAATTAATTAATGGGGATTAAGTGACTTGCCCAGGGTCACACAGCTGGGAAGTGGCTGAGGCCAGATTTGAACGTAGGACCTCCTGTCTTTAGGCCTGGCTCTCATTCCAGCTGACCCCCTTTTCAGTGTTCTTAACAGGAATGGATGTTATATTTTTTCCCTGCATCTATTATATTAATCATGTTATTTTTTTGTTGCTTTTCTTATTGAGATGATCTAGAATCAGTCCTGAATTTTTGTTATAAATCCAACCTGATCATAATGTATGATGTTAGTGATACATCACTATAATCTCTTTAGTAGTAGTTTTTTGTTTTTTAGTAGTTTTTTGTTTTAAATTTTTGCATTAATATTAACTAGGGAAATAGGTTTATAGTTTTCTTTCTGTTTTGATTCTCCTTGGTTTATGTATCAAGATCATATTTGTATTATAGACAGAATTTGGTAGGACCTCTTTACCTTTTTCTAATAGTTATGCAGTATTGGAATTCATTCTTCTCTAAATGTTTGTTCAAATTTGCTTGTAAATCCTGGAATTTCTTTCTTAAAAGAGACTCATTTATGGCTTCTTAAATTTCTTTTTCTAAGATAGGGTTATTTCAGTATTCTGTTTCCTCTTCTGTTAATTTGAAAAGTTTGTTTTCATAAATATTCATGTTTTATTTTTTTAACTTTCAGTTTTGACAATCTCTTTTCATTTTCAGACTTATTTTTGGGGGGGTTTAATTAAGAGGTTTTAATTTGATGTTTTTCTAGTGGGTTTAAAAAAATTTTTTTTCCGTTTGTATAGTACAAAGAATTAGGAGATAGCTGGTTTAAATCCTGTCCCTGATAACCTTTTTATCCTTGTGAGCAAGACAAGTAACCTCTCAGAGCTTCAGGCTCTTTGTATCTTAGGAGTAATCTTAATTATCATGCCTACTTACCAGGCTTGTTGTTAGGAATGTCCTTTGTGAATATGCTTCATGTAAATGTTGCTTTTATTATATCATACTGTTTGGTGAAAATGATAAAGCTGCCTTTATTTTTCTTATTAACAGGGAAGTAGAAGTCCTTCAGACACAGACAAATGTATCTTTGGAAATTCCCCTGCTAGAGCAGTACCCGTGTTCAAAGTTTATAATAGCCATAGGACATAATGCAGTAGGTAAGTGAAAGTATAGCAAACTAAATATTTTGAAATTTAAAAAAATGCACGTTTGTATAAAATTACTATGAGGGCAGCTGGGTAGCTCAGTGGAGTGAGAGTCAGGCCTAGAGACAGGAGGTCCTAGGTTCAAACCCGGCCTCAGCCACTTCCCAGCTGTGTGACCCTGGGCAAGTCACTTGACCCCCATTTCCCACCCTTACCAATCTTCCACCTATGAGACAATACACCGAAGTACAAGGGTTAAAATAAAAAAAAAATTACTATGTATCATTATAAAATTAAAAATTTTAAATATACTTACATGGATCTGCATCTCATATACATCCCATTACTTTTTCATGTGTATTTCTCATCTGTCTTTTCCATAAATCTTCCATTGAGTATTCATCCCTATACACTGAAGACTTCTTTTGGGTTTTTATATACCTCATAGCTATACATGTATCCATTAGGCCAAAGTTTTTAAAGTTTGTTTTGGTTATGAATCTCTTTGGCAGTCTTATAAATAGCAGACTTTTCTGAGCTAAAGAATTGAAGAAAGTGCTAAACTTTAATTAGACATTAATGAAAATAAAGATAATTTTTTTCATTCCAAGTTCACAGATTACACTGAATTTATTAAGTGCCAATTACATGCCAGGAACCGTACTAAGTGCTAGGGATACAGATAAGAAAAGGAAAAACAGTTCTTGCCCTTAAGGAAATTACAGTCTAATAGAGGCAGATATTGAGAATGAAAAGGGAGGGACACAGAAGGTACCCAGAATGAGAGTAATGATAATGGTGGTAAGAGTTGGAAGCAAGCAGAACAGCTGGTAGTAAATGAAGAGATAACTAGGATTTTGTGAAAGGGAGACTGTGGGTAGAGTTGGAGTTGGTTCTTTTGGTTGTTTTGTTTTATTTTTTTTGATGGGATAGGAATACCAAAGCTGGAGTAGAACCTCTTCATTAGGCTGTCCAGCTATTGTATCTCCTGATTATATGACTGACTCGTTTCTTTTTCCTTTTTCCTTTTCCTCATGTGTGGCTTCTTTCATCTACCATGGGTCTTTCCATTGTCCTTTGGAGTACCTGAAGTTTGGATTCTTCTGAAATCATGACATTCTGTAATTAAGGCAACATAGTAAAGTGGAAAAAATATTTGGAGTGAGAGGACAAGATTGAAAGTCATCACTTTGACTAAGAAGTTGGTGACAAAATAGAGGCCACTGGAGTTTTTAGTTTCTCCTCCAATTCTCCCTTAGGTTCCTTCACCCTAATAAATAGACCTATTCACAAATGGAATGGACTGCCTTAGATGGTGAAAAAATGTAAATATGTGGGGAAGGGGACTAGATGGACAAATGGGTGCCAGCCAGGGAATAACACAAACTGGGGACACACCCACACCCTACAAGGAAAAGGATTAACTAGGTAACACTGAATAACACACAAGGGATGTAGGGAATGGGGAATGACAGTGGACAGTTGAACTATCCACCAAACAGCCAGGTATACCAGTGATGTTAAGGTAACTCAATAGTGGGTCCTTGTTGGTATAGAGGAGACAAAGGAAGTATAATAGAACAGATTTTAATGTTGGTAAACTGGGAAAGTAGGTGAAAGATTTATAACACTAAAGAACCAGCCCAGCTGCCGTTAAGGGGTCAGCTGGCTTGTCTCTGCTACACTAGCAGACAGCTGTAGCTATATAGGAGAGCACTGGAGATTGGGAGTCTCACTGCTCAGGCTCTAGCTGCTCCAGGATGATATCAGGAACCAGGAACAAATCCTTGACCAGCTATTAAGCCCAAAGGAAGTTCTGGGGAGAATAGGCTATCTGACAGCTGTCTACCAGATGCAGACCTGAACCATATCTCTACCTAGGCTGAGTTGATTGATGAACTATTCAATCTTCTGTAAATCCCAAACTTTACAGCTACTTGAATCTCAGCAAGCTGGACCACAGATACACCCTCCTCCCCAGCTTAGCCAAGAAATCCATTCTCCTTTTTCAAACCTTTGGCTTCATTCCATCCTGGAATGTCCATCCATTCAGCCAAGGCTTGCTTTAAGCTGTCAGCTTTCTGTCCTAACAAATCTATATCTACTCTATAACTTCCCTATAACAATGGCAGTAGATTCTTTATTGTTAAGCAAAGACTACTTAGGGACCTAAGTACAACAACTTTCTCTTCCATTTGGAATTGCTTCACTCCAAAGGTTTATATAATTTTGGTTCTCTAAATTACATATTAAAGAATTGAGCTCATCATGGTAATTTGTACATATTGTTATTGCCTAATTACATAGTATTGCTATAGTTGCATAGCCATGTCAGATGTATTATAGAAAAGATTCTTGTTCATGTATGCATTTGATTGTACTAAAAGGCCACTGAGATCACTCCTACCTTCCCAATTTTATGATTGGCTTTCTTAACCAAGTAGAAGAGTTCCTATATGGATTATGTGGGTCTGCTCTTTAATGGCTCAGTGCTGTTTACTTTCTAAAATTTGCTGGGGCTTACCTATAGTGGTGTTATATGGCTAGAGGACTGTATTGCTCCTTGGAAGATCAAGTTCTCTAGAAAGGGTAGAGGTTACATGTTACCTTTCTATTAATTCTGAGTAATTTACTCTGAAATTGGAGAGGGAGAGAGGAATCACTAAGTTTCAAAGATTGTATGGGTTCTTGAGGTATGTAAAGACCTTCCAGCGAGGGATAGAACCTTTATTGTTATTTTGTTGGCCTCATATTCATAGCTTAGGTCTCATATTCATTTTCTTTGTTTGCAGGTTATGAGACATAGGCTAACTTAGTCTACATAATCATCTGGGAGTTATAGAATATTAGAACTGAAAGGGCTATTAGGGGTCATCTTCTCTAACTTATTTAGTTTTCAAATGAGGACCCTGAACCTCACAATAATATCATGGTAATGAACTAGAACTTAGGTATCTGGACCTTTAGTTCATTGTTGTTTCTAGTGTTTAATCCTGCTTCTCATATATTTTATCTTATACTAAGTAAATAATTTGTTTTTAAAACTATCACAGTGTGGTAAAAAATATTAACAGTTATAAAGGTAGTAATTTGTATTAATTTTTTCTTCCCAGCATTTTTGTCTTCATTTGTTATGAATTCAGGAACTTGGGAAGAAGTTGGATCTACTAAGCTGTGGAATGAATGGTGCAGAACAACAGATACAACAAATCTTTCCCCAACAGATGCCTTTTGTGTGTTCTACCGTCTAAAGTCAGACCCCACTGTAAGTGAGATATGTGTTAAAATGAAAATTTAAGTGCAGTTTAATAGAAGCATAGAGTAAGAGATTCTATAAGAAACCTTAAAAATTATCTAGTGTACTTTATTTTATACCCAATAAGGAAACAAGTCCAGAGAGATTTTATAACTTGCTAGTAGTCCCATATCTTGTGGTAGCATTTGGATTCTGAATGTGTATATGTACACTCCACAATTCTGGTTTATTTTAGATAAGTTTTCTGTCAAGCAACTCCAGGTTATGGATGTGTCTTGTCCATACACATACAGCAGACATTACCTTATCCAGTGAACTTCTGGTCATAAACATCAGGCGTGGTATAAGACAGGAAGATATATGTTTACCAAAGGTGTTCATTGTAATGTCCAAGTTGAAGGATGGTGAAGTCTTCCAGTTGTATCAGATGTAGATAATACTGTGCTAATTAATTGCATTCAGCCCCAGAACATTACAAAGCCTCCTGCAAGATATATGGAATGACTCAAAAGGATCAAAGCAGTAAGGGTCACACTAGGTTACCTTTGGAAAAGTTAATTTTATGATTCCCAAGGTTCTCATGAAAGCAAAGGCTGATCTCTTAAATTATAACATTGTACCAGTGTTTAATGTGATAGTAAGATATGGAGTATAAATCTCCAAATAAAATTAATATCATATGGAGAACAAAGATTCTGAATGGGTTTGAGTTGGCTCTCACATAATACCCATGAGGAATTCCTAAGAATAATGAGAGTAAAAGATGTCATCAAGGAATTATATGATAGAGAAAATGAACCAGATGTGATGGGGCAAAAGGAATGACAAATAGACAACCAGAATGTTCCATTGCTACTCTCTCAGAATAAGAAAAAGGTGAGAAGAGCTCCAGGATGTTGGGTAGGGCTCTCGAAGTGAATTTATGGCAAGGCATAGGCAACCATCAGTAAGTTTCACTCAGCATTGCCACAAATTCCCAAATCAGTGAAATTCCAGATCCATAGGATGTTTTTTATTTTTCCTCCTGTGACCTGCTTTGGTTCATAATTGTTTGACCTTAAGGGGCTCATGGCTAAGATCCTGTGAATCTTGTGACAGCTCAATCAATTGTCAATGGTTAACATTTCTTGGAAATTTTTGATGATGACAATGATGATAACTAACATTTATATAATTCTGTGTGCCAGGCATGAGGATTTTACATTTATTATGTCATTTTAAACTCACATTAAGCTGGGAGGGAGGTGGTGTTAATTATTCTCATCTTATAGTGAGGAAACTGAAGCAGGTAGGTTAAATGACTTGTCCAAGGTCACACAGCTAGTGCATGTCTGAAACCATCTTTAAGCATAGGATCATAGATTTATACTTGCAAGGGATATAGAGGTAATCCAGTCTAGAGAAGTGATGTCTGAAGTTTGAATCTAAAATGATCCTCTGATTCCAAATTCAGCAACTTTTTACTCCCACTAATGTTAGCTTTGAGTTTCATGTATATTGCAGATTTTATTCTGTATTGATAAAACAAGAATTGGCAATATAAGAAAAGAACGTTGAATACTAAGAATCTAATGCTAACCTTTCAATGGGGATATGGTAGCTTCACATAGTTAAATATGCTCACATAGTTAATGTTTTGGACACAAACATATCTAGAACTTTATTTCCTAAAATGAACCCATCTACAACAAGCATCATTTGTTTCTTATTGTTGCCATTCCAGCTGTGTATTGCTTGCTCTTCTGTCATCAATCATGTTTTGGAATTTAAAATGTATCTCTGTTGATTTTCTCTTGATTCCTTAATTTTAATTTAGATCAACAAAATAAAAATTCCTAATAGCAAACTTGAGAAAATAAATTTACAAGCTAAATGCTTTATTTCTTTACATTTGGCATCTGTTTTTGGTACTACCTATTCGTAAGATCACATAATACAAATGAGTTGACAAAACCCTTTGAATTTGTTTAGGTTTTATTGTGCCAATGCAGTTGCTATGTTGCTGAAGATCAACAATATCAGTGGCTTGAAAAGGTAAAGTTATAGGAAAAAATTATAATTTTTTTGCATATCTACTGTTTACTCAGCATTGTGCTATGACCAGTAGAGATAAAGAAATATAGACCATCATGTCTGGCCTTAAAGAGATAGGATCTTTCAGTATGAAGACATGACTAATTTTAAAATAGATTTCTTTTACACAGTACATGATGGGGGAAGAATTACCTGCATGAATAGTGCATTTCCTAATTGAGATATTGCTGTAAATATTTGTGTGTTAATTATATTTTTGTTTTTTTTTTTTGCAAGACTGTGAGAATAAGGAAATTAATATGCAAGTCATTTTATAATAGTAAAGAAAAATCCTTAAATTTACTACTCCTTTTAATCATAATTTGCAAATTATCATATTCTTTTTTGTATGTGTAAAAATTATATCCTTTGTGATCCATAAGTATCAAAGAATATTAGAAATTTAAGAGTATGGAGAGGTCACTTGTTCCAACTCTCATTTTCCAGATGAAGAAAATGAGACCCCTAAAGCAGTTAAATAACTTGTCCAACATCATAGTAGTATACCAAAAATACAGGTCTCTCAATAGGCTATAATATCTTTTTTTTTTTTAATGATACTTTTTTTTTTTTTTAACCCTTGTACTTCGGTGTATTGTCTCATAGGTGGAAGATTGGTAAGGGTGGGCAATGGGGGTCAAGTGACTTGCCCAGGGTCACACAGCTGGGAAGTGGCTGAGGCCGGGTTTGAACCTAGGACCTCCTGTCTCTAGGCCTGACTCTCACTCCACTGAGCTACCCAGCTGCCCCCGGCTATAATATCTTTTAGAAGAAAAAAATTCAAAAGACATCAGAAACCATATAGCTATGTAAACAAACACATAGTACATACAACTAGGTACACAATAAATAATACATTTCTGAGTTTTCTGGCAAAATATGATTATGTTCATATTAATAATTTTCTGTGCCAGGTTTTTGGTTCTTCTCCGAAGAGAAATTTACAGATAACTATTCTTACATCTCGCCATGTAACTGACTATAAAACTCCAGAATCCTGTTGCAACCTTCCTTCTCCCTTCCTGAAAGCCCTAAAAACACAGAGTTTCCAAGATGCTGCCTATTGTACGCTTTTAGAACAGCCAAATATCGTACATGATCTTCCTGCTGCAGGTGATTTTTTTTTTAAATACAGTTTTTAAGGTTTTTTGTTGTATTGCTAGCTTGATAGCCCAGGAATGTTACATTGTTTGTGATCTATTGAGTAATGGAAAGTTATTGATATTAAGCCTTTAATATAATAATAATATAAATCTTTAATATAATATAAGGTATTAAAATTGATATTTTACATACAAACTGATCTTGTGGCTTAGGTTAAAATTAATCGATATTCACTTTTGTGAATTTAGATTTTACAAAAGAAACTGTTCTCATAGTAAAACTTAGACATCTCTACCCCTTAGCTTTTCCTGATTTCTTCAACAACCAGTGCTTCCTTCTCCCAAAAATATTTTGTATTTTCTTTGTGTATATCTTGTAATTTATTTCCCCATATATGTTTTTCCTCAAAAAAAAAACAAAACAAAAAAAAAAAAACAATGATCAGTGAGGGAGAGGGCTAGGCCATTTCATTTTTGATTTTGTATCCCCATCAACTGGCACAGTTCATGGAGATACTTAAAAAAAAGTTTATTGATTAATTAAAAGCATCAACTTGATATTTTAAGCAAGGTAGCCTATTTTCATTACTCAAATTGTTTTAAAATTAATATGGATTATATTTCAGGCTTAATTATTTTTAATTTCCAAATTTAAATTATATTGTCTTAATTTACTATGAGCTGATAAAACTTCCCATGTATTGTCTTTTAGTTGTAATATACATACTTTGAATTTTGCTAGCCCTAAAACTACTAACAAGTGGTGCTAGTTACTCTTTGTGAAATATTTGTCTATTAGCAGCTACACAAAGCTAATAATGTTTTAATTAGCTTAGTTGCTGTCATATGTTAAATTTTGGTTTTTGCTTTAAATTTTAAGAGTACTTTATTGTTGTTTAATTGTTTTCAGTTGTCTTTGTGACCCTTTCTGTAGTGGTTTTCCATTTCTTTCTTCAGCTCAATTTTATAGATATGGAAACTTTGATAAATGGGATTAAATGACTTGCCCATTGTCATACAGCTAGTGTCTGAGGCTAGATAGGAACCCAGGAAGATGAGTCTTCCTGATTAACAGTCTAAGCAGTCTAGCCACTATGCCACCTAACTGCCCCCAGAGGATCTTATAGCTATTGGTACTTTTGCCAGAATATTATTGGAGTAAAGATTACCATTTTCTATTCACTAAAGCTATCATTTAAATCTATAGTTGGAATAGTTTATAATTATTAATCAACTTTTCACTGAGTCTTGAAAAAAATGATCTTAGAAGTCATCTATTCAAATGTCATTTTTTTTAACATGATAAAAAACTTCTGTGGGGACAGGTAGGTGGCTCAATGGATTGAGAGCCAGGCCCAGAGATACGAGGTTCTAGGTTCAAATCTGTCCTTAGATACATCCTAGTTGTGTGACTCTGGGCAAGTTACTAACCCTTACTGCTAACTAGCTCTTACTGCTCTTTGATCTTAGAAGAGTATTGATTTTAAGGCAGAAGGTAAGAGTTTTTTAAAAAAAACCTTCTAGTAGCTTACTCTTGCCATTTTGCATCAGTGCGACCTAATTTTAAAATTTTAAAATACTTGCTTCCACTAATAATTAAGAGGATAAATGTGCTGGGGGGAAAATACATATTCTAAAGTAAATAGAAATTATTTTAATTTTTTGAGCTAACATATATCACAAAAGTAACAGATTTCATTGACTTGTCTTTAATTTCCATAAAGTTTAATTTTAATTAAGACTTCTTTCCTTTTTTTCATTCTTTTTTGGTCTTCTTGTTTTCATTTAGTTCTGAGTTACTGTCAAGTGTGGAAAATTCCAGCAATTCTATATTTGTGTTACACTGATATAATGAAACTAGACCTAGTTACAGTTGAAGCTTTCAAACCAATTCTTTGTTCAAAAAGCTTCAGAGGATTAGTTAAGGTAAGTTATTGGCTTGTTTATGTAACAAAAATATATTTTAATCTTATTTTAATATGCTATTAAAAACAAGCTGCCCATGCTAAGTCACTTCTTACTAAAGATAATCTTCCTCTTTTGGATATTTAATTTGCTCGCACACATACATATACTCACAAATAAATGTACATACATATGTACATATGTATAAAATGAATAAATACAAGTTCCACAGGTACTCTCTCTTTTCCCCCTGATGCATACTTTATAGTTATACTAAAAATAACTTATTCCACAATGTTCATTCAGCTATTGACTTTGGATATTTTAATCCAAGATCATCTGATATACTTTTAAGAATCATCTTGGCAGCCAGTAATGTATGCTGTTAATCAATTGCTATCAGAAAGCATTTAATTGTGCATAGGCTTGTGCTTTGACTCTTTTTCCTCTTTGTGAAAACAAAGAAGAAAGAGGCAGAGTCATTTCTCTGATGAGGAAGAAAGTAGATGACTGGGATCGAGTAACTTTCTGAAGTTTTGTCATTTCTGTCTGTCTTCTTTCGTTTTCTCAAATTGATTATTTTACCTGCTATACCATCAATCATGGTGGATCTCTTCTAATGCAGTGGCAATGATGAGCCAGAGAAACATTAAGAACATCAGAACCATCGCACACATAGTGACATGTCTAGTATAGTCACAGATTTCTTTTCCTGATGTGAGCTTGTAAGGATGAGCAGGAGCAGCTCTAGGAACACCAAGGCCTTAGCAGGGACTCTTCTGGCACAGTCAGCAATTCTTTATCGTGAATCAATGTCATCTGTAGTGAAGTGGCTGAAAGTTCATACAACCTATCCCAGGATCCAAGTTAATAAATACCAAGATACTTCCTCTACTGCTACCCACTGGCCCTAGTCTAACTCTGAAAACTTCCTCAGAAGAATGATAAAAAATCTTTTCCCATTTTAGAGTCCTCTATGGAAAGGATACTCCTTTCTTCCACAGTGGCTAAATAAAGACTCTTACTCACCTTCAGCTCTTGACTTAAGAGTAACCATCAAGCCAACTAAGGAATCTTCTAAGCAAATAGACACATACCATAGTTATGTAACAATGGTTTCAGCTTTCCCCATGCTATTAGAAATCAAAATGCCTCCCATCAGTACCATTCCTTGATCTCCCAAGAGCTTTCTGGGAAAGAATTCTCTAAACCATCCCAAAAGAAAAGTAGTCTGCCAGTTGAGGGGAACTTGAGCTACTTTTCCAGGATAGAACTCTTCCCATCTCAGAGACTAACCCACTTAAGGTGTTTAACCTCAGATGCTATGCCTTTGACGAATCAATGTTACTCCGGAAAGGAGGATGTACAGGGTGAAGACTAGTACTTCTGGTGTGAGGGCTTGCTCTTTTCAGATCATCTTTCTCTTTTAATGTCCATCTACCACCCAGCTCTCACCCATGGCTCCAAGAAGCTGTATGATGTCCAGGCCTGGGCCCCAGACCACTTGGCCAGACCCATGGCCACTGCCCAGTAACTAGTATAAATGAAGATCATTTTTCTCTCCATTCCTCAGGCCTCTTTCACATACCAACTTTGCAGTCCAGAGCTCACCCACCTTGAAAGACTTGCCAGTACCCCATTCTGTAGTGCAGTGATGGTGAACCTATGGCACATAGAGCACACTCTGTGGGCACATGGCTACCCTCCCGCCACCCCAGCTTGTTAAAGGCAGAGGGACTCGGTGGAGCTGCTCCCTTCCCCCTCTTCATAGTGCCTGATGACATTTTTTCACTTACACACACACACACACACACACACACACACACACACACACACACACACACCCCTAGCCAGCAGTTAATGGGAACGCATGGGGGTATGATAGGCAGTTTACAGGTGACCAAGCTGGAAGGGAGTAAAGTGCTTGGGCCACTCCCCTCCTCTTCTTTACACTTGCTGAGGACATTCCTCATTTTTCCTACCCAGCAGCCCAGTGGGAAGGCTTCCTTTCATGTGTGAGGTTGAGGTGGGGGTGGGGAACAGCACTTGATCTGAGGGTGCTTTGGGGACGGGGCCTGGACTCCATCTCTGAAAGGTTTGCCATCACTGCTCTAGTGTATCTCCTGTTATTAGATTATTTGCTGTTGAAATCCAGTGAACATTTGAAACACTGCCAAAGAGAAAAGATAGTTTATCAAATTATGACATGCTTTTTATTCTTAACTTTTTTTTCTTTCCAGAATGTTTCCCTCAGTACAGAGGCACTAAAGAAATTGGTGACAACAAATGAAATTCAGAGCAACATCTACACATAATTTTGCATTGATTTTTTTGAAATCTTTTTGTTGAGGGGCAGAAGAAATATTCTGTAATTCTAATTTACCTAGTGGAAGAAAGCAAAATAAAGAGTTTATTTTAAAGTAATCTGAGTTTATTTAATTATTTCAGTGTGGAGTTGAATTTATGATTAAAACAAATCATAAATTTTTCTGACACTAGGTGGGAGTATTGTCTTAATAGCTTACCTTAAAATTATTTTTAAATGTTTGTATAATAAACTTAATCTTTATCAACAAAAAATAAAAAGGCATTATAAGAAATATTCTTAAATAAAACTCTTGGCTTTCAACAAAGTAAAACAGAACATTAGTAGCAAATTAGTAAAACAAAAATGCCTTTGTTCTGTGTCCATATAAATTTCTTTTAACTTAGACTTTAAACAAACAATAACCTCCTCCCTCCATTTTTAAAACATATGTGTCATTGATCCAGACCTATTTCCATATTATTGATATTTGCACTAGAGTGCTTATTTAGAGTCAATATCCCCAATCATATCCTCATCAACCAATGTGATCAGGCAGTTGTTTTTTTTTTCTGTGTTTCTACTCCCACAGTTCTTCCTCTGAATGTGGATAGCGTTCTCATAAGCCTCTCAGAATTGTCCTGGATTGTTGTGTTGCTGTTAGTAGAGAAGTCCATTACATTCGATTGTACCACAGTGTTTCAGTCTCTGTGTAGAAGTTTCTTCTGGTTCTGTTCCTTTCACTCTGCATCAGTTCCTGGAGGTCTTTCCAGTTCACATGGAATTCCTCCAGTTCATTATTCCTTTGAGCACAACAGTATTCCATCACCAACAGATACCACAATGTGTTCAACTCCCACTTCATTTATGGGAGGTGTCAGAAAAAGTATAAGAGATAGTTTGGTGCCTTTTCGCTCTTTCTAACTAGAAGGGTCTGCTCTGGAGCCCAGAGGCTCTCGGATCCTGAGCTCTCTCTCTTTTTCCCTTTTTCCCTTTCTGTCTACCTCTAGTTTTTCCTAGACCTTTCCCTTTCTAATTTAAATAAAACTTAGCTTTTCTAAACCCTAAAGTTGCTCTCTGATCTTTTATTTGAGCCCCAAAGGGCTCTGATCAATTTCCCTCGCCGGGGCTAGGGATCACTACCTTCCTTTCCCTTCCTCTACCTTCCTCTCTCCTTTCTCCCATTCCTCCAATTCATCCCTTCACCCCCTTACAGTGACCAGATCTAGTAAAGTTCAAATTCAAAAGGAAATTAAAAAAATTTTTTTTAATTCAAAATTGAAATTTGTGAATTTAAAAAGAAATAATATTAAGGGCCTTCATCTTGGGACTACACAAAAAGACAAGCCTTCTGGCACAGGAAGGGAGTCCCAGAGAAGCTGGTACAATAACAGGAAGACAGACTAGAAAGAAGACAATGTTTTGACTAATATAAATATTAAAAATAATAAAGGCTGATATAATAATAATTATTAGTAATTTAATTAAAGCCATGTTGATAGATAAAGTTATTAGACCATACGCTTATAAGAATTCAAAATCGCCACCCTCGCCATTACTGTCTCCTGTCTCCTCTCGAGTCTGCTGGCCAAGAGAGAGAGCCTCCCTCCTAACCCAGGAGATTATAAACTCCTCTCTGCGTCAACGTAGGCCTCCCCACGCCCAAAGAAACGGAAACCCATTGGACCACGGGAAATGTAGTTTGATACATTTCCCAAATTTCACTTTTACACTAAGGACATTTTAAGGACACCTGAAGCTTACAGCACTCTTGAATGGCGTGGTGGGGGAGGGAAAGGAGTGAACTGAGGAGGAGGAAGAAACCTATGGTGCTCTGACAAGAAAGCTCCAGGGGTATGAGAAACTTGCAGCACTTTGACCAAACATGTTAGAATATTGGGCTGGAGATTGAAGTGCTTTGATCCATGATCAAAGGTAAATGAAATCTGATAGAGCTCTTGGTTTGGACAGTCTAGAGCAGTGGTTCCCAAACTTTTTTGGCCTACCGCCCCCTTTCCAGAAAAAATATTATTTAGGCCCCTGGAAATTAATTTTTTAAAATTTTAATAGCAATTAATAGGAAAGATAAATGCACCTGTGGCCATCACCGCCCTCTTAGATAGCTGCACCACCCACCAGGGGGCGGTAGCACCCACTTTGGGAATCATTGGTCTAGAAAAAGTGGAAATCTAGGAAACACATCTGGACCAAATAGGGCTGAATACTCATCCAAAAGTGCAAGAGTAAGGCTGAGCCTGACCCTGAATAGTCTTAAGCCAGCAACTGTGGCTAGAGTTAGCATTAAACAACAAAAGAAGGCATCAAATAAATACAAATGGGGACACTCAAGAGGTAAACTCGAATTAACTCCATAAATATAAAAACTTGTTTAGACCCAAGGACTTCAAGAATAACTGGAAAAATGAAGCAAGAGATTATGAAATGATAAGTTAAAAAATCTGTAGAGAAAACAATTGGAGAGACTACTACCTTAGAACAGAAAGTAGAAAGCCTTCTAAATAGCACACTTCTTGTAGTAAACAACATAATAATTCTAGCATACAGCAAGAAATGTTAAAATTGAGGGGAAAATAGGAAGAGAATTCTCCTATCTAAAAGGAGAGGGTAGATTGGATAGGAGAACAAATCAGTTAGAAGGATCAGGAAATGCTGCTGGTTAGTCTGAACCATGAAGAAACAGGGATACTACAAAGTGAATTCCAGGCATGGGGGATGGCCAGTGCCAATGCATAAAAATGGGAGATACAATGTGTATGAGCAAGTGAAAGATGACCAGAGTGCAAGATGAGAGTAATGTAAATGAAGCTAAAAAGATAAGTTCGGGTTAGATTGTAAAATATATTAAAAACATATATATAGGGGGCAGCTGGGTAGCTCAGTGGAGTGAGAGGCCTAGAGACAGGAGGTCCTAGGTTCAAACCCGGCCTCAGCCACTTCCCAGCTGTGTGACCCTGGACAAGTCACTTGACCCCCATTGCCCACCCTTACCACTCTTCCACCTATAAGACAATACACCAAAAATTAAGGGTTAAAAAAAAAAACATATATATGTATGTGTGTTGGTATGTGTATATACTAGAAGTAATGGAAAATCACTTGAGGTTATGGTGTACAGTAAATAGTATTGGTAAATTCTTAGAAAATATTGTGCCAGACATCCAATGCCAAGATGGCTGAGTAAGGAAGCCACCCTCCTATCCAAATAACACTAAACAAAAGTCTAAGAGAATTTTGGAGGAGAAAATCAGTTTACCAGACCAGAGCAACCTAAAGGAACAGCCCAAGATGTCTTGTCTCACTTGGTAGAAGGGGAACAAAGTCTGAGGAGGCAGTAGCAAGGGCAGACCATAGTCCAACTGGAACATGAGGTCTCTCCCTTAGCAGTGAGATCCCAACCTAACCCAAACCTCCTTCAGCCTCCGCTCCGGGACCAATCAGCAACAAGATTCCATGTCTAGGGCCACTCAGAACTGAGGCTCTGCCTCTGAGGCCTGGCCAACAGTGAAACTTCACCTCTTGCAGCTGGCCAGCAGTAAGGCTCTGTCCCCAACGATGTCTAGTGCTCTGCTATTGGAGTTGTCCACAAAGGAGACTCTGCCTTTAATATTAGCCAGCAATGAAGTCTCTCACCAGTGTAAGCCAGTAGAGAGACCACATACTAGTGAAAGCCAGCACCTAGATCCCAAGGACTGATGGAGACCAGAAGTAAAGCCCCAAGCTTCAGCACAAGAAATGTGAGACACCACTCTCCAATTCACAAACAGGGCTTGACTTTATTATATAGTAAAAAGTCACAAAATAAACATGAAAATGAAAAAAAAAAAGAATTTGACTCTAGTGAGTTTCTATGGTAACAGGGAAGACCAAGATACAAAAAGCACTGATAAATTAGTGACATGTGAAGCATCAAAGAAAAGCAGAAATTGGTTTCAGATCCCAAAATGGGTCTAATGGAAGAGCTTCAAATGGAAGAGCTCAAAACGGACTTTAAAAGTCATATGAGAGAAAAAAAAAAAAAAAAAAAACTAGGGGAAAATGAGAGTGTTGTGTTGAAAGAAGGGAGGAAGGAGGATGGGAGAAAGGAAGGGAATTAGAAGGTAGGGAAGCCAGAGGAAGGGAATGAAGGTAGCCTGGGGTAGCCCCCAGCCCTGGTGGGAAATTGACCTGAGCCCTTTGGAGGGTAGGCTAGGATCTTGAGGTAGAAAAAAGTCAGGCTTGTCTCTGGGGGTATTTAATTGGATTTTATTTAGGTAGTAAAGAAAGGTTAGGGAAAGCTAGGGAAATTAGGCTCTCCAGAAGTGCTCCTCCATCCTCAGGGCACTGTGGGGGGAAAAGGCATCAAAACTTTCCCTCTCTCTTCTTCTTTTACTTTCCTTAGACACTTCCCACAAAGGAAGTGGGATGTGTTTGAGGAAGTTATGGCAGAGAGTCCTGGGAGACTTAGAGCCATTTTAAAATGCACATTCCCCCCTGTGATCCTTTGGGAGACCAGTCTCCCCCAATGGATCATAACAAACATAAATTTACAATTACAAAAGAATAAAGGGTATATACATCAATACAAGGGAGGAAATGGCAACAACTTTTACAACAAAATAAATACTTGGCACTTTAAAAAAAAATTAGAGGGCAGTCCCCTTCTTTCACAAATATATATATATACACACACACACACACACACACACACACACACACACACACACATAAAACAAATGCATTTAAACAAAACAAATGAATTTAACAAAACAAATGAATTTTTAACAAGACAAATGAATTTTTAACCCCCCAAAGTTCAAATTTTGCACATCTGGTTTTTCTCTCAGGCTCCTGGATCAGCATGTGGTCTTTATGAGCATCTCCTTCTGGATTTCAGGAGGCAGATTCCAGGAGGCAGTAAACTTCTTTCACTAAAATAACTTAAAGTCTTTTCATATGAAATAAAAAACATTCTCTCCTGAGGAGGAGAGAAACATGAAAATCACACAGGGATATATGGCTGAGGCATGAGGCATATGAATTACTGCCAATTAATATCAAAAATAGCACAAAACATCCAAATAACTATTGGATGAAAAACTTTAAACATTCAATCCTATATTTTATATGGAAAAAATTCTAAATAAGAAAAAAGAAAATCACACTAGATCTTCAAATAATGCCCAGTTAAAGTAATCTATGTCTGACATCATGTACTTACCGACTCAGTAGCCAGGACCATAGCCAACCACCCTAGCAAAAAAATTAAGAAAAGGGACTAGGTTTTTATTTATTGGTCTGATATCTCATTGTTTCTTCTTTTGTTGTCGTTTCTCAGGGATAGAATATGGAACCAAAACAGCCAATTGTTAGATACTTGATATAAATTTCACAAGCAGTGTAGTAAAAGGAGTGCTTCATCTTACATATGTTAAGCTCTGCAATCTCAAGTCTCACACTAGGTTCAAATCCTTTTTTTTTTTATTGGCATAGAAGTCTCAGAAATCCTAGCAGGATTGGTTTCTCTTTTGACCTGTGTGCTCTTTTGGCATCATTCAGGTTAAGTATGTGCTTCTGTGGCACTGTGTAGATATCCGTGCATATTTGGCAATGTGTAGATGAGGTCTGTGCTCCTTTGTTGATCTCATTTCTTTGAATCAGACATATGTACTAAGTCCCATATTAGTTAAATGCCAATGGCAGTTTCAGTAGTCCAAGGCTTTGGGGCAGGCAGTTACAGTTAGAACTAATGGATATACTAAACCTACACTAATCTAATAATTAAAAAATCTTTCAATTTATATAGATGATATGTGCTTAGGAAAAATCAAATTGCACGTGCAATTATAAAGAATGTGCTAAAAATTCAAAAATATATATCCTATAATCAGTGACAATCAAAAAAATATATCTTACAATTTGTGTCCCTTAAGGAGGGGTAGAATATAAAGGTTCTTGCCCAAGAATTTAGATGCATTTCCTCTTAGCGTAGATGTGGTCCACAGTGTTAGTGCAAATGTAGATAGATAAAACAATGGAGGTATAAAAGCAATAATACATTGAAGAAAATACAAAAATTTCACAAAAAGGCACAAAATGTAAATCAAGTCAATACAGGTTTCCTTCAAGACAATATAGGTTCAAATCTTCCAAATACACAAAATACACAAAATACAACTTTTCCAAATTATCAACACAAGTTGTTATGGACTTCTGAAAAAGCACATGTCAAATACAGGATGGCACAAATAAAGATAAGGGGGTAGACAGGCACTATATTGCAAAATTCTATTTCTTCTTCTTTGTTATTTGGGAGAGACAACAAAATAACAAAAGCAATAGGGTTTAAGGTATACCACCTTGTACTCCATGTGGAGGGGCAGTAGCACCCTGAGTAGTTTGGGGTTGAGCTCCGCTTAAAAGATGCTGTTGTGTGGTCATGTGGTTTGAGTTATCTGCTTGATTTATGTTCCTAGAATTATCATTCCTAAAATTGTGAGTTGTGAAAGTATTGTTATTATTTCGATAGTTGTTGTTCCTGAAATTATTATTTCTATAGTTGTTGTTCCTGAAAGTATTATTATTATTACAGTAGGTATTATTCCTTATTGCCTGGAATAGATTTCTGCAATTCATCATTTCATGGCCCTTCTTTTCACAGAAGTGGCAGATCAAGGATGGATTATTAGATTCTCGGAGTGGTATTGGTATAGTATTATGCCCTCTTTCCTGTTTATCTATTTTATAATGTAAAGATTTCAGGTCCTTTTATATTGTTTCCAAGAAATCATTAGTTTTTGCTGTTTTCTCTGCATGTCCTTTTGAGACATACACAACAGTTCTCCTCAATTCTTCAAGATCCATCTCAGGTCATTTTGGGCAATGCGTGTTAAAATAGTCTTGGACCACCCTGCAAGAATTATTAACGAATTGACATTGTATTTGTCTGATATCTTTTTCATCAGAAAGATCTAGGTCTAGGTACCTAGCTCCCAGCTCAATGAGCCTATCCATAAATTGGGAGGATATCTCATCATCAGATTGCGTAAGGCAGTCAAATTTTGTCCAAACCTCTGGTCTTTCAGTGAATTCTCGCATCGTTTTTAGAATGGCATTTCTAACACTTTAATTGTAAATATTCCCTGGGAACATTATAGTCCCTTTGAGGGTCTTGAGGTGACCAGTGTGCTACATCGCACCCTTGGGCTTTATTAATATGAGAGATGATTGTATTTCTCTCACATTTCATCAGAAGGGCCTGAAGTAATTTTTCAACATCCTTATAAGAAGGATCATATTGGAAGAATATAACCATCATTTTTTTCATTATGGCAATGGATTAGTCCTGAAAACTGGAAGTATCTTTTAAAAATTCTTTAATATCCTAGGGTGCGAAAGGAGTATGATGTCTTAAGTTTATCACATCCCCAGTTTGTCCTATTGTGGGCACTTCCCTTAAGGGGAAAAGGCCATCATAGGAATCAGTTTGTGGTCTTGGTTTCTTTTGAGTTGTTTGTGTGCCTACTGAGGCAGTATGGGTAGGAACCAGCATGGTCTGGGCTGGGGTTGGTCATGGGCTGGGAGAAGGAACATAAGAGGATGGGGTGTCAGGAGAAGGAGCAGGGGAGGGAGGGTTGATCAAGAGATACACAACATGAGAGAGTAGTTACTTCACATCCATCTCCTCTATTTCAGGAGAAATAGGATTTTTCTTTCTCAGTAGTTCTGGAACAGGTTCACAAAATTTTGAATTAGATATCTGAATTGGATCCTCCTTTTCCACTGGATTGTACATAGAGTATTTGAAATTTTCCAATCAAAGTTGTACTGCTGCTTGGATTTTTGCTTGCAGTTCCTATTTGCAGCCTTTTGTATTTTCACATTGAATATTAGAAAAAGAAGATTTCCCAGTAGCATGAGGAAAAGGAGGCATTCAGAAACTGTAAAAGTTTCCAATTTGGCAAAAGCCAAAAGGCTTTCCTATATGGAAGTGATTTTATTGCAAGGTTTCTTATTCTCAACTCATTTGGCACTCATTTACTTATTTTTGCTTTCATTTATTTATTTATTTGTTTATTTTCAGCTGCAAAAAATTTATTAGGTTTTTTGCTATATTATTTATTATTATTTGTGCTGCCCTCTAGTGGCAGAAAGGTTGCTCTTCAGCTTAGAAGAAAAAAAAAGAAAAAACTGTATGCCGTAGTACTACAGGGAGAGGAGAAAATTGCTGGTGGGGGAAGTGAGTTGGAAAGGGAATTGTGAGTAAGAGGGTGGAGTTAAGGCACTGCTGGAAACCAAAATGGAGGAAGGGGGTGGCCCTTTTTGCAAAGGTAAGTAAGGTTTTGGGCTTTTATTTTTTCTTTTTCTTTGCCCCTTAGCAGGTAGTTAGGGGCAGGCAGGGAGTTTTAGAATTAGGCTGGGGTGGGTGAAAGTAAGAGAGGTACCAGGTGTTTTTTTTCCAGACCCCTACTGAGTTTTTCAGTCAGACCTCCTACTGGTTTTTTTTTTTTTTTTTTTTTTTTCTGGCAGGGGTGAGGAGGGTTAGGATTAAGGCTCCTGGGCTGGGTGAGGGAGATTAAGATCTGGAACCCCTGCTGAGGCAGAAGAACCTGGCAGCAGCTTAGTAGGGGAAGGGACCTCAGCAGGGCTGGGTTCTTTGGGTGGGAAGTTTCTTTTAACTTATCAGTAGGCAAAGCAGGATGGCAGGGAGGCAGACAGGTTCAGGCTCCAATCGAGGTCGCCATTAAATGTTGGGTTGAAAGAAGGGAGGAAGGAGGATGGGAGAAAGGAAGGGAATTAGAAGGTAGGGAAGCCAGAGGAAGGGAATGAAGGTAGCCTGGGGTAGCCCCCAGCCCTGGTGGGAAATTGACCTGAGCCCTTTGGAGGGTAGGCTAGGATCTTGAGATAGAAAAAAGTCAGGCTAGTCTCTGGGGGTATTTAATTGGATTTTATTTAGGTAGTAAAGAAAGTTTAGGGAAAGCTAGGGAAATTAGGCTCTCCAGAAGCACTCCTCCATCCTTAGGGGGAAAGGTACTCTGGGGGAAAAAGGGGCCAAAACTCTAACTCTCTCTTCTTATACTTTCCTCAGACATTTCCCACAAAGGAAGTGGGATGTGTTTGAGGAAGTTATGGCAGAGTCCTGGGAGATGTAGTCTCCCAGGGCTTAAAGCCATTTTAAAATGCACAAGAGGGGCGGCTGGGTAGCTCAGTGGCTTGAGAGTCAGGCCTAGAGACTGGAGGTCCTAGGTTCAAATCCAGCCTCAGACACTTCCCAGATGTGTGACCCTGGGCAAGTCACTTGACCCCGATTGCCCACCCTTATAACTCTTCCACCAAGGAGCTAATACACAAAAGTTATGGGTTTAAAAAAAATAAAATGCACAAGAGTAATGCAGGAAAGCCATGAAAAAAAGAATAGCTTGGTAAAGGAAGCAAAACAATGGGAAAATACATAAAAAATTTTCCAAGGAAAAGAACTCCTTAAAAAAGTAGAATTGGCCAAATGGGAAAGGAGGTATAAAAAGTCACTGAGGAAAACAAATTATCAAAAAGTAGAACTAGCCAAATGGAAAAGGAGATTAAACAACTACACAAAAGAAAATAATTCCTTAACAATTAGAATTAAACAAGTGGGAGGTAATGATTCCATCAAACAAAAGCAACAGAATAAAAGAATAGAAAAAAAATTTTTTTATTGGAAAAATAACTGACTTGGAAAATAGATCATGGAAAAATAATTTAAGAATTATTGGACCTCTTGAAAATCAAAAACAAAAAGAAATGAACCTGGATATTCCATTAAGAGAAATTATCCAGGAAAATTACTCTGACATCCTAGACTCAGAGGGCAAAATAGAAATGGAAAGAATTTACCAATCACCTTGTGAATAAAATCCCAAAAGGAAAAATCCCAGGAATATTGTAGCCAAATCCTACAGCTCCCAGACCAAAGGAAAAAAAAAAACACTTCAAGCAGCTAGAAAGAAATAATTCAAATATTATGACACTATAATTAGGATTACACAGGATTTAGCAGCTTCTACTTTAAAGGATCACAGGGCTTACTATGTGATATTCCAGAAGGCAAAAGAACTAGGATTACAACCTAGAATCACCTACTCACCCAGCAGAACTTGAAAAACACTTAAAAGAAAAAAAATGGATATTTAATAGAATTGAGAAATTTCAAGAATTTCTTGAAAAGAGCAGAATTTCATAGAAAATTTGACATTTTTTCCTTGAAGACTACAGAGAAGCATAAGAAGGTAAACAGGAAAGAGAAAACATAAGAATTAAATAAGTTTAAATTGTTAATCTGTGTATATTCTTGTATGAGAAGACATAAATTATATACCTATAAATGATAAACATTATCATTATTAGGGCAATTAGAAGGAATTTACATACATAGTGTGGAAAGAATTTTCTATAGTGGAAAGATATTTAAAAAAACAAAATTTAAGGAGGAGAAAAAGAATGCACTGGGAGAAGAGAAAAGGGAGAGAGAATAGTATAAACTCACATAAAAGAGGATCAAAAGAATTATTACATAGGAGGGAAAGATGGGAGGGTGGTGGGCAATACTTGAATCTTACTCTCTGGGTTGTAGGGGATGGAGAGTTAGATTTGGATGATGACCTACAGGGCTTCAGAATCACTCAGATGTGAAGAGTATGACCAGTTGTGAGAATCATCACAGAGCAGAGAGCACCATTCCTCTTTCTAAAAGAGTATGGAAATTAGGCTAGATATAAGTGCAGTATAAGATAGCCCCACTTCACTATTCTTTTTCCTTCTAAAAGGCAAGAGATGGAATTTGAACCTAAACTGGAATAAAAAGAAATCACTTTCCCCACCAGCTTCTTTCTACAACTTCTCTTAAAGAACAGGCACAGCAAGAGATAGAAGACTTGAGCGAAAAGGAAAAGTTGTCCCTCTTTGCATTAGAAGTTTTCCACATCCTGTCCACCTCAACCCATGCGTCCAAGCAGTTGTTTTTCTTATATGTTTCCTCTCCTACAGTTCTTCCTCTGAATGTGGGTAGCTTTCTTTACCATAAATCCCTCAGAACTGTCCTGTGTCATTGCATTGCTGCTGGTACAGAAGTCCATTGCATTCGATTTTACCATAGTATATCAGTCTCTGTGTACAATGTTCTTCTGGCTCTGCTCCTTTCGCTCTGCATCAATTCCTGGAGGTCTTTCCAGTTCACCTGGAATTCCTCCAGTTTATTATTCCTTTGAGCACAATAGTATTCCATCACCAGCATATACGACAATTTGTTCAGCCGTTCCCCAATTGAAGGACATACCCTCATTTTCCAGTTTTTTGCCACCACAAAAAGCACAGGTATAAATATTTTCATACAAGTCTGTTTATCTATGATCTCTTTGGGGTACAAACCCAGCAATGGTATGGCTGGATCAAAGGGCAGACATTCTTTTATAACCCTTTGAGCATGATTCCAAATTGCCAGCCAGAATGGCTGGATTAGTTCACAAGTCCACCAGCAATGCATTAATGTCCCAATTTTGCCACATTCCTTCCAGCATTCATTACTCTCCCCTTCTTTCCTTTTAGCCAATCTGCTAGGTAGTGAGGTGATACCTCAGAGTTTGTTTTGATTCGCATTTCTCTGATTATTGGAGATTTAGAACACTTTCTCATGTGCTTATTGATACTTTTGATTTCTTTACCTGAAAATTGTCTATTCATGTCTCTTGCCCATTTATCAATTGGGGAATGGCTTGATTTTTTATACAATTGATTTAACTCCTTGTATATTTGAGTAATTAGACCCCTGTCAGAATTTTTTGTTATAAAGAGTTTTTCCCAATTTGTTGTTTCCCTTCTGATTTTGGTTGCATTGTTTTTGTTTGTAAAAAGCTTTTTAGTTTAATATAATCAAAACCATTTAATTTACATTTTGTAATTTTCTCTAACTCTTGCTTGGTTTTAAAATTTTTCCTTTCCAGAGATCTGACAAGTATACTATTCTGTGTTCACTTAACTTATTTATAGTTTCCCTCTTTATATTCAAGTCGTTCACCCATTCTGAATTTATCTTGGTGTAGGGTGTGAGATGTTGATCTAGACCTAATCTCTCCCATATTGTTTTCCAAATTTCTCAGCAGTTTTTGTCAAATAGTGGATTCATGTCCCAAAAGTTGGGCTCTTTCGGTTTATCATAGACTGATTTGCTGATGTCATTTACCCCAAGTCTATTCCACTGATCCTCGTTTCTGTCTCTTAGCCAGTACCATATTGTTTTGATGACTGCTGTTTTATAGTATAGTTTAATATCTGGTACTGTTAGGCCCCCTTCCTTCACATTTTTTTCATTATTTCCCTTGATATTCTTCATCTTTTGTTATTCCAAATAAAATTTGTTATAATTTTTTCTAATTCAGTAAAGAAGTTTTTTGGTAGTTTGATAGATATGGTGCTAAATAGGTAAATTAATTTGGGTAGAATGGTCATTTTTATGATGTTAGCTCATCCTACCTATGAGTAATCAATGGTTTTCCAATTGTTTAGGTCTAGTTTTATTTTTTTGGAAAGTGTTTTGTAGTTGTTTTCATATAATTCCTGTGATTGTTTTGGTAGATAGATTCCTAAGTATTTTATATTGTCTAGGGTGATTTTAATGGTGTTTCTCTTTCTACCTCTTGCTGCTCTAATGTGTTGGAAATATATAGAAATGCTGATGATTTATGTGCATTTATTTTGTATCCTGCAACTCTTCTAAAGTTGTTGATTATTTCTACAAGCTTCTTAGTTGATTCTCTAGGATTTTTTAAGTAGACCATCATATCATCTGCAAAGAGTAATAGCTTAGTCTCCTTGTTGCCTATTTTGATACCTTCAATTTCTTTTTCTTCTCTAATTGCTACTTCTAATGTTTCTAGTACTATGTTGAATAATAGAGGTGATAATGGACATCCTTGTTTCACTCCTAATCTTATTGGAAATGCTTCTAATTTATCCCCATTGCATATGATGCTTGTTGATGGTTTTAGGTATATACTGTTTATTATTTTTAGGAAAGGTCCTTCTATTCCTATCCTTTTCAGTGTTTTCAATAGGAATGGATGCTGCATTTTGTCAAAGGCTTTTTCAGCATCTATTGAGATAATCATGTGATTTTTGTTTGTTAGATTGTTGATATGGTGAATTCTATGGATGGTTTTCCTAATATTGAACCATCCTTGCATTCCTGGTATAAATCCCACCTGATTGTGGTGAATGATTTTCTTAATTACTTGCTGGAGTCTCTTTGCTAGTATTCTATTTAAGATTTTTGCATCTATGTTCATTAGGGAGATTGGTCTGTAGTTTTCTTTCTCTGTTTTTGGTCTCCCTGGCTTTGGAATCAGTACCATATTTGTGTCATAAAAGGAATTTGGTAGGACTCCTTCTTTGCTTATCATATCAAATAATTTGTATAGTATTGGGATTAGTTGCTCTTTGAATGTCTGATAGAATTCACTTGTGAATCCATCAGGCCCTGGCGATTTTTTCTTAGGGAGTTCTTTGATGGCTTGTTCAATTTCTTTTTCTGATATGGGATTATTTAGGTATTCTATTTCTTCTGCTGTTAACCTAGGAAATTTATATTTTTGTAAATATTTATCCATATCTCCTAAATTGTTATATTTGTTGCCATGTAATTGGGCAAAATAGTTTTTAATGATTGCCTTAATTTCCCCTTAATTAGAGCTGAGGTTTCCCTTTTCATCTTTGATACTGTCAATTTGGTTTTCTTCTTTCCTTTTTTTTATTAGATTGACCAGTACCTTGTCTATTTCATCTGTTTTTTCAAAATTCGAGCTTCTAGTCTTATTTATTAATTCAATAGTTCTTTTACTTTCGATTTTATTAATTTCTCCCTTGGTTTTTAGTATTTCTAATTTAGTTTTCATCTGGGGATTTTTAATTTGCTCGCTTTCTAGTTTTTTAAGTTGCATGCCCAATTCAATTATCTGTGCCCTCCCTAATTTGTTAATATATGCACTCAAGGATATAAATTTCCCCCTGAGTACTGCCATGGCTGCATCCCACAGAGTTTGGTAGGATGTCTCATCATTGTCATTCTCTTCAATGAAATTGTTGATTGTTTCTATGATTTCTTCTTTGACTAGCTGGTTTTGGAGAATCATATTATTTAATTTCCAATTAGTTTCTGATTTGCCTGTCCAGGTGCCCTTACTAATTATTATTTTTATTGCATTATGATCTGAGAAGGTTATATTTATTTTCTGCTCTTTTGCATTTGTTTTCAATGTTTCTATGCCTTATTACATGGTCAGTCTTTGTGAATGTACCATGTGCAGTTGAAAAGAAGTTGTATTCCTTTTTGTCCCTATTTTTCTCCACATGTCAATTAAATCTAATTTTCCTAGGACTTCATTCACTTCTCTTACCTCTTTCTTATTTATTTTTTGGTTTGATTTATCTAGATCTGAAAGAGGAATATTTAGATCTCCCACTATTATGGTTTTCCTATCTATTTCCTTCTTGAGCTCTGCCAGTTTCTCCTTTATCAATTTGGATGCTATACCACTTGGTGCATATATATTGAGCAGTGTTATTTCCTCATTGTTTATACTGCCTTTAATCAGGATGTAATGACCTTCCCTGTCTTTTTAAATTATATCTATTTTTACTTTGGCTTTGTCAGAAATCATAATACCCACTCCTGCCTTCTTTTTCTCATTTGATGCCCAAAAGGTTTTGCTCAAGCCCTTAACCTTAAACTTGTGTATTGTTATGATGATAATAACAGATAATTTGGAGAAGCAGATAAATGTGTCAGGGCCAAATAGAGCTTCAAGTCAAGAGCCACAGATTGACAGGCTTCAGTGAGGAAGGAGGGGGTAAAACACTCCTGAATCTCAAACCCCTCCCCCCTAAACAGTTGCTGATTTAAGTTGGAAGATAGAGACTGAATAAGATTCTTCTGGTAAGTTTCTGTTATGGCTGAAACCCCAATGATGTTCCTTTCTTTAATTTATATTCCTCACAGGTCTGATAGATGAGTAAACAGAAGCTAGCTATATAACTGTTGAGGACAGAGATGATCTTCTTAAAACTGTCAGCAGACAGGATTCAAGCTAGATGTCCAGACTGAGTTGTGAGTATTCACCCAAATAAATTCCCAGGCACAGATATTGAAGGTAAAGGTTATATTAGGAAATAACAAGGTAAACTAGAGAGGTTAATGAGGGTTTTAGGATAATGAAAGTTGACCCTAAACTGTTAGGTTGAAGCTGTCCTTCCCCCCTTCACAGGAGGGGATGAAGGCACTTAACTAAAACTGGCTCTCTTGCTATTAATGAATATCTTTACTCTCTAACCACTAAATATTTGTTGTAATGAAGTTGATGTAAACTAACCCTATTAAACAGGCTAATCCTTATGTAGTAACCACACTGGCTATGCCACTATGGCCTCTCAAGTCAACCCCAAGTTTGGAGTAGTAAGCAGGGTGTCTGCTCACTTCAACCTCCACAAAGTAACTGCCAATTCCTCTCAACTGCCCCCTCACCCAAAGTTCTCCAGGGGGTTCCCCTGGAATTCTGGGTGCGGCTGTCCCTGTATCTTTGCAGGGATTCCATGCTTTCCATCTCCACATAACAGTATGTCCACCCACCTCATATTTGTTTCTTGTAGACAACATATGGTAGGATTTTGGTTTCTAATACACTCTGCTATTTGCTTCCATTTTATGAGCGAGTTCATCCCATTCACATTCAGAGTTATAATTATCAGTTGTGCATTTGCTGACATTTTTGTATCCTCCCCTAGTTCTACCTCTTCTTACACTATTTCCTTTTAAACCAGTGGTTTGCTTTAAGCCGGTAACCCTTATCCCCTCCCTTGATTAACTTCTCTTTCTACCCTCTCCCTTATTATTCCCCACTTTTTATTTATAAAGGCCTAATGAATTCCCTTCCCTTTCTTCTCTCCTCCCTTTTTTGACCTCCCCACTCCCCTGCTCCCCTTGGTTTATCCCTTCTGACTTTCTGCGTAGGGTTAGATAGAGTTTTTTATCCCAATGGATAATGCAGCTACTCTTCCCTCTCCGGTTTGATTACACTGAGAGTAAGGTTTAAATATTACCTCTTAATGCTCTCTTTCTCTCCTTCTTATACTAGTATTTGTCCCCTCCCCTTCCCATGTCCTCTTTGTGTGTAATAGAATATCCTATTTTTCTTATTCACTCAAGTTTCTCTTGGTGTACCCTACTATTCACCCCCCTCTTTACCATCCCCCATGTCATCTTAGACCATTTAGTATTCCACCCTCTCCTACGAATTATTCTTCTGATTGCTATAATAGTGAATACTATAATAGTGAATAGAGTTCACTACAAAGAATTACACATAGCATTTCTCCACATAGTAATACAGATAATTAGATCTTATTGTAGCCCTTAAAGAGGCAAATTTAAAAAATTATGAGTTTTCTTTCTTTCCCCTCTGTTTCTTATTTACCTTTTCATGTTTCTCTTGATTTTTGTGGTTGGATATCAAACTTTCCATTTAGTCCTGGTCTCTTCTGTGCAAATACTTGGAAATCTTCTATCTTGTTGAAAGCCCATACTTTCCCTTGAAGGTATATAGTGTAGTACAGAGACAGGGGGTCATGACAGTTTTTTCAAGCTTTGGCTGAGTTCTGAAATCAGTTAGGAGTTTAGAATCTTGAAGGAGAGTTTCAGTTGGTTCGGGGATGTTGTGGAGAGAGAGCCAGAGCAGCTGAGCTGTTTCTTTTCTATCTGAAGAATTGAAAATTTTGTCTAGCTTTATTTAAGAATTGTTAATTTAGATAAACTCTTTGTATCTCCATACCCTGCTTCATTTCCTACCTTCTTTCCCTTACCTTAAATGTTTGTGGAGTGAATAAGGAGAGTAAATCAGAGAGTAGTTCAAATCTGTGAGGGGTTTAACTATAATTTGGCAGTATCTTATCTAGAGAGGTTAGGTAGTCATCATCTTATTGCCTTTAGATTTCAAGAGCACCTTGAGAGCTGAGTTTAGGCAGGACCTTGCTCAAACCCCATCTCTGCCTCCCTTCCCCCACCTGAGGTTTCTTCAAACAACTGCTAGGGCTTCCTTAATCCACTTTTCCTGACAATTCAACCTGAGAAGACAATAAACCCTTTGTGTTTCAACAGACCTGTTAGTTACTTTGTCAGTTAATTAGTAAGAAAGAGAAGAAGAGGGGAAGAACCAACATACTCTGGGCTTGAAGGGAAGCTGGGGTATCCATCTTGAAGAAAGGTGTAACTTCAAAACATGTCCCTTCCTGTGAAATTAACTAAAGCTTGTAGTTAATTTCAATTCAGTCTATTTCCCTCAGTTTGCCTTTAGTGTAAGTCCTAGTCTATAAGCCCTGCTGCTCTTTGCCTGTTTAGATTAATTCCTCCTCTCCCTGAAGATCTTTGTTACCTTCAGTGCTATACTCCCTGACTTCAGCCTCATATTATATCCTGAATCTCCCTATTTCATCCTATCTGTAACCCATATTATTTACCTAGCAAGTCCCTGACAACCTCCCTTCAAATCCCCTTTTACCACACACCTTTCCCAAATTCTCCCCATAACAATAGTCAGTTTTGATGCGTAGTTGATCCGTGGTTGAAGACCCAGTTCTCTTGCCTTTCTGAATATCATATTCCAAGCCTTGAGGTCTTTTAGCGTGGAGGCTGCCAGATCCTGTGTGAGCATGATTGGTGCTCCTTGGTATCTGAATTGTCTCTTTCTGGCTTCTTGTAAACTTTTTTTCTTTTACTTGGAAGCTCTTGAATTTAGCTATTATATTCCTGGGGGTTGTCTTTGTGGGGTCTAGTGTAGAGGGTGATGTATGGATCCTTTCAATGTCTATATTGCCCTCTTGTTGTAGAACTTCAGGGCAATTTTGCTGAATAATTTCTTTTAGTATGGAGTCCAAATTTCTATTAATTTCTGCTTTTTCAGGAAGACCAATGATTCTCAGATTGTCTCTTCTAGACTTGTTTTCTTGATCTGTCACTTTCTCATTGTGATATTTTGTGTCCTTCTATTTTATCAGTCTTTTGACTTTGTTTTATTTGTTCTTGCTGTCTTGAGAGATCATTAGCTTCTAATTGCTCAATTCTAGCCTATAAGCCCTGCTGCTCTTTGCCTGGGACTGGTTTTCGCCTATAATCTTTTGGTTTTGCTCTTCAATCTGGTCATTTCTGGTGTTCAATTTGCTTATCAGTTCATTTGATCTCTGAGCCTCACTTTTCAATTGCAAAATTCTGCCTTTTAAACTGTTATTTTCTTGCCTGATTTCCTTTTGAGCTATTTCCCATTTCTCTAGCCAAATCTTTTCCAACTTTCTCATCATCTCAGATTTGAACTCTTCAAGAGCTTGTGAACAGTTTTCATTATTTTGGGAGGGTTCGGATGTGATTGCTTGTTTGTTCTCCTTTTCTGTTTGCTCTGTTGTCTGGATTTTCTCTGTGTAAAAGTTGTCGAGTGTTAAAGATTTCTTCTTGTTGTTGTTAATCTTTCTCTTCTGGGCTTCCTAATTCTGGGTTGCCATTTTTAGCCCAGCACCTTCTCAGCTTTATCCTCATGCTCAGGGTCTGTCTGTGCTCTTTAGGCTCCTGAGGTCTCAGGTCTGGTTGTTCTCAAGGTCAAGCTTCCTGGTGGTCCCCCTTGCTTGATCCTCTGCCAGAGGCTCCTTTACAAGTCTCAGGGCGTTGCTTCCACAGTCATATACCTGTCTGCACTGGTTCCCCACTCAAGGTTTAAGAACCTTTGCTCGCACCTGCGTCCGCCTCCACCCGCGCCTGCGCTCAGTGTCTTCGCTCAAAGTCCGCTCAAAGTAAGCCTTTTGGGGTCTTAAGTCTTGTTGCTCTCAGGAGCAGGTCCTGGAGCTGCCAATGACTCAATGAGTGCCCCAAACTCGCTCTACTTGTTTTGCGCTGGCTTTGGCACAATAGGTGGTGTTTGGGGGAGACAGTGTTGCTCAGCCCGCAATTTAGTGAGAGCTGTTTCACTCCTTTATAGCATGGAAATGCCCCTATTCCATGTACCTTCCACATTGCGCCCTGCTGTGGGGTCCCTCCATTCGTCTGGATTTGGTTTTATGTCCCCTTGAGGAGTCCTGTATGTTTCGGTTAGGAGAGATTAAGCCGCTGCTTTTTACTCTGCCACCATCTTAACCTGGAACCCCAAAAGCACTTTTTGCAGATAAGAGTAAGTCTAGTTAGGGAACCTTAGTGAGTCTAGTAAGTAATAAATTGAAATTTTTTTGGAGAATATTAATTTGATGAATACCTTCACTAGAGTAACAAGAAATAAGCCTACATAAATCACCAGCCTTTCTGCATATTAAAACCAAAAACAAACATGAAGAGATTGAAACAAGAAAAAATCAAACAAAAACAAAAAAAGGGAAGAAAGTGAAACAGAGTATGATTTGGTGTAATGAGGGTTTATGACTAAATCTATAATGGTGATTGGTAAGGTGGTAAGGTTGGTAAAGCAGTCAGGAAACTAATATGGATTAATCACAAGCTGTTGACTGAAGGTATTGGATGTAGGAATGACAAATATCCAGTGCCTAAATCAGCCAAGGAATTGATGTAATTTCCCTTGGTAAGGACTAAACCAAAATAACTCCTATTGGCTGGTAGTGAGATTAGACAGGAAGGGAAGTATGGTGCTTCCTGTCTAAACAGTAATGGAGTTACTCTCTCTCTCTTAGAATCTTGAACAGCAGTCACTATTTAGATCTAAGATGAAGGTAGGACACACTAATTCTTAAATTAGACTAAGGATTTTTTGAATAAATTGGTTTCGGAAAAGGAATTGGAGAGTGGGTTAGAAAAACTATGAAACTAGTTTATTACTGCCTTCTAGATCTAAATTCAGGATGTTGATGAACTCTTTGCTATGATCTTCAGCTGTCCCAAGGGATCAGCCCTGGAACAGAAATAAAATTATCTCTTGATGGTAAATATAAAGCAATCTCTTGATAGGGAATAATTGGTATATCAGATTGAAGTTCCTATTTGGTTAGCAGTGATCTTTAACCCTGCTTGGCTTAGGAAACTAAGATATCCCATGTTCCACCTTCCTCGACCATCTGGATCCCACCCAAGGGGTAGAAGCAAAGGTGAGAAGTGAAGTAGGGAAAGAACCCCAGCCCTGGGTCTCCAGGCCTTTATATACCCTGGGTCCAACTACCCTTGGTACCTGCCAGTTGGTACCTCCCTATGGCTCATGCCATGGTCAACATTCCAACCAGGGCAACTGACAGGTTGCCCCAAGAAAATATGGCAGTATTATTTCTATATTACATTGGTGTACATTCAGATTCTATCAGTTCTTTCTCTGAAATCAGATGGTATTTTCATCAGGCATCCTTTGGGATTACCTTGGATCATTGTATGGGAATGAGGGTGATAATAGTTAAGTCATTCACAGTTGTATATCATACAATATTGCTGTTTCTTTGTATAATATTCTCCCAGTTCTGCTTATTTCACTCTGCTTCAGTTCATGTCTTTCTAGATTTTTCTGAAAAATTTCTGCTTGTCATTTGTTACAGCACAATAGTATTTCATTACACTACTTATTCAGCCATTCCCCAACTGTTGGGCATTCTCTCCAATTTTTTGCCACCACAAAAGGAGCCATTATAAATGTTCTCATATATATTTAAATAAGTACATAGATATACACACACATATATATATATATATATATACAAATATTCTCATACACATTTTCCATTTTGTTTTTTTTTTATTTCTTTGAGATGCAGACTTAGTAGAAGTATTGCTGGGTCAAAGGGTAGGCACAGTTTTATAGCCTTTTGGGCATAGTAGCAAATTGTCCTCTAGAATGGTTGAATCAGTTCACAGTTCCCCTAACTGTATATTCATGTTTCAATTTTCCTACATCCACTCCAGTATTTGTCATTTTCCTTTTCTATCATAATAGCCAATCTGATAGGTGTGAAGTGGTAACTCAGATTTGTTTAGATTTGCATGTCCCTAATCAATAGTGATTTAGGACATTTTTTCACATAACTTTTTTTTGGAAAAATTTTATTTAATTAATTGATTTAGAGTATTTTTCCATGCATGGTTACATGATTCATGTTTTTTTCCTTCCCCTCTCTCCTCCCTGCCCCAGCCAACAAGTAATTCCACTGGGTTTTACATATTTCACATAACTTTAGATAGCTTTGATTACTTCATCTGAAAACTGCATGTTCATATGCTTTGACCATTTATCAATTAAGGAATAATTTGTTTTCTTATACATTTGACTCATTTCTCTACATGAGAAATGAGGCCTTTATTAGGGGAATTTGTGATTTTTTCATAGTTATGATTATTATTTGTTTTTCTCTATTCCTTTCTCCCCTGTTTATCCTACTCTTTCCTTTCACTCTATCCATCCTCAAAGGTGTTTTGCTTTGGAGTGGAACTACCACTTCCCCCAATTTGCACTCTCTTCTATCAGTACCCTCTCTTCTTTTATCTCATTCCCTTCCTACTTTCCTGTAGAGTAAGATGGATTTCTATATGCCACTGAATGTGGATGGTACTATATAAATGTTTATTCCTTTCCTTTCCCTAAGGAATGTGACAATGCTAAGGATATGACACTGCAGTAGATAGCACAGGTACTGCTATTTTGGAACTGGGATTTTATGGAAGGGCTATGTGAATATTTCTGGTATTATTCTGCAGAGACTTCTTAAAGACACCAGAAAGTGTAATAGTGGGGCACCAGGTATGTTAACTATTATTATTAAAATGTAAACTAAATGGTTTGTGGGTTCACACTGGGTTGAAGGAGAGACAGGACCAACCAGGATAGGGAGACCAGGGTTTACTGCCAAGCTGTTAACTGTCACAGGTTAGGCCCAACAGTCATTCAGCTCTCCTAAGCTAGGGTCTATGGAACCAGCAGGCAAAAGGTAAAAGTTTATAACAGTTTAATTGAGGGAAACAATAATGATGGATGGGAATAAGGGATTCTATACTTACAACCTAAGGGCAAACCACAGGGGCAAGGGAAGGACTTAACTACACTATTCTATTGACCTAAGCCAGGCAGGGCCCAAAGGAAGCAGGACTGAAGTCACAGGGAAAGCTCCTCCAAACCTGGTTCCAGCCAGGTTTGGTCAGCTCAGCTAAAGGGCCTGAGGATGGCTTTCAATTGGGGTCTCATGGTAAATCCAAGGATGGTCACAGGATGCCAAGAGCCAACTCCACTAGGACAGGTGATCCAAGGTACCCAGGTAGGGAGAGTGAGTTTGCAATCCTGTCCACCAGATCACAAACCACTTCCCCACTTGGTGCTGCTCTTCAGGTCTGTTGTCCACTGCTGAAAGCCTCTACCTCTCAGGATCCCAGGGAATCTGGATGCAGTTTTTCTCTAACTCTGAGATCTCCCAAGGTTAGCAACAGTTATGTCCCCAACCACTAATAGAGTCTCTCTCAGAGTCCAAGCCCCACTTCCTGCACCTTCATTCCATCTTGGAATCCTCCAGCCCTTCCTGCTAGGTCCAACACTAATACTAAATTAATCTTCCTCACAACAAAAGGAAGTCAAAAATAGGAGTTCAGAATTCATCTTCTCTCTTCACACCATGTGGACTTTTTCAAAGTTGTGTATTCCAATCAGCTAATTAGTGAGTCAACAAACCAAAATGTTGAAGTTAATTAATATGGGGGTGTGATATTGTTGGACAGCACTTTAGAAAAAATCACTTGGGTAGCTGAACAGATAATGTACTGGAGTCGAGAGAGTCTTGAAGCAGGCAGACCTGCCAGCAGACTATACTAATCTTTGCTGCCCCTTTCATCTTTCCAAGTAAAATTCAAAAAGATGTGGTAGCTTCTGCTGATTTCAGCAGTCATTAACCAGTTATGCCTGCTTACATACATTGATGACTCCTTTCCCTCTTGAGCCTTTGTTCTTTCCTTTATTACCAATTTCCCATTTTCATATAAAGAAATAGCAGTGGCTATTCTTATTATACAATTAATGTTTTCATTGCTGACTGGAGAATAGAAGGAAAGAACAGTGTGAGAAAAGGTGTTCTTTGTAGATTTTTTATAGAATAATTACTTGTGCTTCTCTGGTATCCCCTTTTTTCCCCTTCCTAAAAGGATATTGGTTGGGGCAGCTAAGACATAAGGTAGGGTATTAAAAAAAAGAGATATTGGTGGGTAGGATTTGCAGAGTAGAAGGACTCCCCACATTCATTAATATTTTTATTCTGTTTATACATTAAGCAATAGTTGCACCTTTTTGCCAGATGTTGTATGGTAAAAGAAACAAATTAAAAAAGTGGTGAGTTTAAAATATACTTCCACTTGGGATTAAATTCTGCTGAATTTCAGGTACACATAAGTAAAAAAAAGAAGCCAGTGATTGTTTGATAGGCTAATTTATTTCTGTGAATTCCAATAAGATAGGGTAACAATCTAAAAAAATGTTTCTCAAACTGTAGTGCTCAAACACATCATTTGTTTCTTTAATTACCTTTAAGTTGCTTGTTAATAAATATTTAAAAATAAAAATTATAGAGGCTTTTACTATAAGGCTTTTGCCAAAGTTTTGTTAAAACTAAAAGGTTTTACCACAGTAGAAAAATTTGAGAACTACTGGTCTAAATGATTCAGTGTTTATTTGTATTGAGGTGAGGGATCATGGTAAGTTTCTAATCCCATCTCCCTGCTATAGATGCTGCTGCCGGTTATCCCAGGTTATTTTCCACCTTCACTCCCTTCCCTACTTTCTGATCTTTGAGGCTTGAGAAACCTTATCTCCCAGGTGTTTTTTTTCCCTTCTCCATTCTTTGCTTTCCCAGACTTCATACTCTACACAGCCATTATCTTAAACATTTTTTCCTTTAGGGAGATGTGCTTGTGACAAGTGCGACTATCTGTGTACAGATCCAGAGTACATAGGTACAGATACCCCCATTCTCACAAAGACAAATGGATAGGGATCTGGATGCTGAATCATTCCTAGATTACATTTCATAAATAATGCAGTATTAATACTTCTAAGATTCTTGGGACTTTTCCCTTGAGGTTGATAGTGATCATGGTATAGAATATGGTGGGGAACATGTAGAAAGTTAAAATCAGTCAACATGGTAATATATATTAAATGGCATGATACTTTGGATTTTTAATTACATTGGGATTAACTTTGTCATGATGCTTTAGAATATCCTTGGATGATTGCTGTTGGAAGAGACCCTACACTTTCTTTAGGACCTAGAATTGATAGGAAATCTAATTCATCAACATGACTCTTTTTGAGGAACATCTGGAGGTAACCATCAATGAGGGTGTGTGTCAATAGTTGGGTTGTTGATAGACAGTAAGGAGGCCCATTTCAGGCAAGAAGAAATCCCTTGAGGAACAGTTGGGTTTTGGGAGTACGTTTAGAAATCTTAGTTTTAGGGTAATATATCTCTCATCAATTTCCATTTCCTTATCCTGTCCTTGATATTTCTCATAGTTATTAATAAATAGGTTTTGTAGTAATCTGTCTCCAGCCATTTTCATTTATCGCCAGATCCAGCTAAGCCCTAACAGCTCTAGTGGAATCTATACCAACTGACAATTAACTGGCCATAATCAATATCAAGATCAAATATAAACATAACATGCCATTCATAGGTTTGCCAATATGGCTATAGTATTTCCAGGGGCCAAGGATTTTCCCCCCTTTTTTCAATATAATTCAGAATTAGTATTACATAAGGCCTATGCCAGATTTAAAATATTATGGACCTGATTACCTGATGCTCTGAGTGGGCTAAGTCTATTTGGTGACATAAGAAAAACAAAGATGTTTTTTATCTCTGTCTAATTAGAGTTATGTGATTATTTTAAACAGAATGTGTAGATTCTAAAATTCTAAAGTTCTATAAGGCATCAGGAGAAAGATCTTCTCAAAATATAAAGGAAAAAATATTCAAGTAACACAAAATTATTTTATACCCACTAGAAAAAAGGAAGGAATGGAATAATGTATCCAGAAGAACTTTGAACCCAAAATACAGCTCAGAAGGAACTATCCTGCAAATATGAGCTTAACTGTAAAGGTCAAAAGATGGACATTCAATAATAATGGAGAGTTTGAAGCATTTTTAGAAAGAAAATCTAAACCAAAGAGATCATTTGCCTCTCAAACACCCCAGACAATTAAAATCCAGGAGTGAAATGTAGCAGATGAGAAGAATAACAGCAACAGAGTGACAACAAAGAGACCAGTAAGAAACTTCTTTCTAAATATATATAAGTAATAGTAAAAATGTGGCATAGGGAAACTATGGTCAGAACCTGGTTACTCCCTATCTACAGATGAATGTTTTATAGCATGAGAAAGAACTGGGAAGTGGAGAAGGGAAGAAAGGGGTTAGAGAAGAGCAGGTGATGAATCAAAGTTAAATCAAGGGCTAGCAATGAGGGGAAGGTGACCCTCAGAATCTCAGAAAGAGAAGGGCTTACAGGTAAGTTGGTGACAAAGAGGGAGGAAAGCTTGAAAAGGAGAGGAAAAGAAGGAGGCCTTACTTTGGAGGTGGAATGAGATTCCATTGATGAATGTTCCTATGAGTAAAGAAAGATGGTTAGTAAAGGGAGGTAAGTATCTTACACTAGATGAGGCCTGGGCCTGGGAGATTTGGTGCTTGAGAAGTTTATTTGTCCTAGATGTATATGTTTGGGGGGGGGGAGGGAGTAGAAGGTAGGAGGGAGTGGGGATTGGAACCTCTAAAGGTAACTGGCACCTGAAGGAGACAGGAACATGGACAACAAGGAGATTTCCTTGCAAATGTGGAAAAATGGACAAGATTTTTTTTTCTCCAATATCATCACCTAATTTTTATAAATACTACAAAGAAGAGCTACCAAATGTGCTGGAGATCTCTCTCTAGAGTAGTAATGACAAACCTATGGCACAGGTGCCAAAGATGGCACTCTCTGTAGGCACACAGCTACCCTCCGAACATCCCAGCTTGTTAAAGGCAGAGGGACTCAGGTGGAGCTGCTCCCCTCCCCCTCTCCAGTGCCTGATGACATTTTTTCACATCCCCTACCCCTCTGCCCAGCAGCCAATGGGAACACACAGGGGGTGAGATGGGCAGCTCACAGGTGGCAGAACTGGAGGGGAACAGAGCACTTGGGCCACCCCCCTTCCCCTCTCTACACTCACTGAGGAAATTCCTCACTTCACCCGCCCCTCCACTCAGCAGCCCAATGGGAATGCTTTATCCCTCCCCTGTGTGGGGTAAGGAGGGGGCAGGGCATGCCTGGCACTCAGTAGGGGGGACATGGCATGTGGTATCTGGTGGAGTGGGCATTGCACTCGATCTGAGGAATGGGGTAGAGATAGGGCCTAGCACTCCATCTCTAAAAGGTTTGCCATCACTGCTCTAGAGTCTAGACATTTAATATTTTGTGGCTACCAGTACTTTACTCAGACTGTTTATCTGCTATCCATTTCTTCCACTACATGACAAATCTATCTCTTTTTCTGACTAAAGATATTCTTCCACATTGTGACGTTCTCCATTGAGGTTTCAATATATTAAGAAGTGACATAAACTAAATGGGAATTTTGGGGTTTGGGGGAGTTTTACAGAAGCCACAGAAAACACATGAAGGCCAGCAGACAATACAAAAAATGTTTAGAAACTCAGAAATACATAAAAAGTATAACATTGCATAATATCAACATGTTTTATCTTTTTACATCATAAATATACACAATTTCTCTTTGAAAATTAAAATAAGTAAAAAGTTAAAGTTTGTAAAAAGAATGGAAAAGCCAACAGATAACAAACAAAAGCTAGAAATACAGAAATATCTTTAAAAGATTAGTAAGCCATAAATGCATAAAATAAATTTACTGTTATATATATATTACCTGTACAGTATGGTCAGTATTATTCTTTTCAAATGTGTTTCATTTTAATGTTTTTTTCATATTTCTTATTTTTAAATTTTTTTTCATAAAGTTTTTTTTTCTTAACATTGACCTACATATAGCCTATGACTAAATACTTAATCAAAATTCTACAATAAGATACTGTAAGCGCCCCATAAAAGAAAAAAATCAAATTTCTTCTCTGATATGAAGAGAAGACCAAGAAATTTTACTTGAATTTTCCAGATACCTGGAGGGGCCCCACCTCTAACCTCTGAGACACAGAAGGGATACCTTTACTTATATCAATTCAGCAAGCATTTATTAAGTATCTCCTATATGCCAGACACTATACTACTTGCTGGATATACAAAGAAAGGGAAAAAAGTCCTTGTTTGACTGATGAGTAAGACAACATGTAAATAATTATGTATTCAAAAGATATATAAAGGATAAATTGGAGGGAGTCTAAGAGGAATTTCAGTAAGATCTAAGAAAATTGGGAAAGACTTCTTGCAGAAGATGGGTCTTTAGAAGAAACTTGAGGGAAACCAGAGAAACTGGGAGGTGAATGTGAAGAGAGAGAATATTCTGGACATTGGGGACAGATAGAGATAATACTCAGAGTAGGAAGTGTAGTGTCTTGTTTGGAAAAGAGCAAGTCACTAGACTAGTGACCAATGTTGCTAGAAGACATTAGAAAACCACATACTTGGAGGAGAGTAAAGGTGCAAAAAAGGGCACCTAGGTGGTACAGTGAACAGAGTGGAGTAGGAAAATATCTTTCTGAGTTTCAATCTGGCCTCAGACACTTACTCACTGGGCAAACCACTTAACCTTCTTTGCCTTATTTATAAAATGAATTGGAGAAGGAAAAGGCAAACCACTCTTTCTTTGCCAAGAAAATCCCAAATGGGGTCAGGAAGAATTAGACACGACTGAAAAGGACTGAACAATAACAAAGTTATAAAGAGATAAGAAAAGTAGGAAGGGGCCAGATTACAAAGGGCTTTGAATATCAAATGAAATATTTTATATTTAAATCTAGAGGTAACAGGAGGTAACAATGACAAATTACAATTTATTGACTATGGGAGTGATATAAAACCTGAACTTTAGGAAGGCAATTTGAAAGCTCCATGAAGGATGGATTAGAGATGGAAAAATTTGAGGAAGAGAGACTAATGAATAGGCTAGTACAATAATCCAGAATTAAGGGGATGTGTGGTCTGCACAAGAATAATGGCAGTATCACAGATGTTATGAAGACTGAAAAGGACTGGAAGGGGTGTGGGAAGGAAAGGTTGAGATACATTGAGGAGACAAGGATAATATCTTGGTTGTGAGTGGGGGTGGGAAAATGGTGCTTTCCTTGGTAACAGTAGGGAAGGTATAAATAGGTAAGGATTTGGAGAGAAAACTAATGAGTTCAGTTTTTTATATGAATTTGAGATATGTACTGGACACCCAGTAGTAAATGTCTAAAATATAGATGAAAATGTGAGTATGGATATCAGTAGAGATGTTAGAACTGAATGAGTCATCTGTGTAGCAATGAAAATTGAAACCAATGAGAGCTAATGAAATCACCAAGAGAAATAGTATAGAAGCAGAAGAGAAGAGGACCTAGTATAGAATCTTGTGGGACTACCACAGTTATTTGGAGTAAAGAGGATGAAAATTCTGAGCCAAGAAAGAGTAGTGTCATGAAAAACTAGAGAGAAGAGAGAATTAAGGAGAAAAGGGTGATTAATGTCAAAAACTTCTTCTTTTTTTTTATCCTGGGACTCCATTCTAGGAGCATAGGGCCACAACCAGTAGGCAATGGGTCGCTCAGGGTCACCCAGCTGGGAAGTGTCTGAGCCCGGATTTGAACCTAGGACCTTTCGTCTCTAGGCCTGGCTCTCAATCCACTGAGCTAGCCCAGCTGCCCCTACTTTAGGTTGCAGTTTCTTTAGCAGATGGAGTTTTTACAGGTTGGGGTTGCTAGCCCCACGCCTTTTTCGTCCGGGCTAGGGACCGTCCTTGGCCCAGGAGTGGTAAGGGTGGGCAATAGGGGTCAAGTGACTTGCCCAAGGTCACACAGCTGGAAGTGTCCGAGGCCGGACTTGAACCTAGGACCTCCAGTCTCTAGGCCTGGCTCTCAATCCACTGAGCCACCCAGCTGCCCAAAAACTTCAGTGAGGTAAAAAAGAATGAGGATTGGGAAAAAGCCATTAGATTTGACAATTAGATTGTGAGTAATTTTATTTTATTTATTTTTTTCCTGGTATTGATGTTTATTTATTCATTATTTATTATTTTGAATATTTTCCCCTAGTTACATATTTCATGTTCTTTCCCTCTCCCTCAAACCCTTCTAGCCCCCCCCCCCCCTTAGCTGATGCCCAATTCCACTGGATTTTACATGTATCATTTATCAAGACCTAATTCCATATTATTGATAGATAGTTGGACTAGAGTTATCATTTAGTGTCTGCATCCCCAATAATATCCCCAACAGCCCATGTGCTCAAGCAATTGTTTTTCTTCTGTGTTTCTCCTCCCACAGTTCTTCCTCTAAATGTGGCTAGTTTTCTTTCTCATAAGTCCCTCAGCATTGCTCTGGATCTTTACATTGCTGCTAGTAGAGAAGACCATTATGTTTGATTGTACCACAGTGTATCAGTCTCTGTATAATGTTCTTCTGGTTCTGCTTCTTTCAATCTGCATCAATTCCTGGAGGCCATTCCAGTTCACATGGAATTCCTCTAGTTCTTTATTTGTTAGTAATTTTAAAGAGAATATTTTTGGTTGAATAATGAAGCAAAATGTAAAGCAGAGAGTGAATGGAAGTGGAGACACCTATCGTAGATGGTCTTCTGAAGGAGTTTTCACTACAAAAGGAAGGACAGGTTTGGGATCATAGCTAGTGGAGATGAATGAATCAAATGAAGATTTTTTTGAGGATGGGAGAGACACAGACATGTTTGTAAGCAGTAGTAAAGCGTTCAATAGACAGGAAGAGATTGAAGATAAATGAGAGTGGATATAATAGAGGAAGAAATCTGTTGGAAAAGGCAGGATGAAATGAGATCACTTTTGCATAGAGAGGGATTTGGCTTGGGAAAGAAGTACTACTTGGCAAAACTCCCCAAACCCCAAAATTCCCATTTAGTTTATGTCACTTCTTAATATATTGAAACCTCAATGGAGAACGTCACAATGTGGAAGAATATCTTTAGTCAGAAAAAGAGATAGATTTGTCATGTAGTGGAAGCAATGGATAGCAGATAAACAGTCTGAGTAAAGTACTGGTAGCCACAAAATATTAAATGTCTAGACTCTAGAGCAGTGATGGCAAACCTTTTAGAGATGGAGTGCTAGGCCCTATCTCTACCCCATTCCTCAGATCGAGTGCAATGCCCACTCCACCAGATACCACATGCCATGTCCCCCCTACTGAGTGCCAGGCATGCCCTGCCCCCTCCTTACCCCACACAGGGGAGGGATAAAGTATTCCCTTTGGGCTGCTGAGTGGAGGGGCGGGTGATAGTTGGACTAGAGTGATAAGGTGAAGTGAGGAATGTCCTCAATGAGTGTAGAAAGGGGAAGGGGGGTGGCCCAAGTGCTCTGTTCCCCTCTAGTTCTGCCACCTGTGAGCTGCCCACCTCACCCCCTGTGTGTTCCCATTGGCTGCTGGGCAGAGGGGTGGGGGATGTGAAAAAATGTCATCAGGCACTATGGAGAGGGAGAGGGGAGCAGCTCCACCTGAGTCCCCCTGCTTTTAACAAACTGGGATGTTGGGACAGTAACTGTGTGCCCACAGAGGGTGCCATAGGTTTGCCATCATTACTCTAGAGAGAGATCTCCAGCACATTTGGCAGCTCTTCTTTGTAGTATTTATAGAATTTAGGTGATGATATTGGAGAAAAAAAATCTTGCCCATTTTTTTCCACATTTGCAAGGAAATCTCCTAGTGTGCAGGATGTGAGCCCTTGGACTAAAAAAAACCAACCCCAAGACTCTGAGATTATAAAGCAACAAGCTCGTTTTATTTCTCCTCCAGAAGAGGGTGTCCATAACAGACATATACTCAGTTGGGAGGCACCTGTTGAACTGAGGCAGGTGTTTAAGTATAGTTTCAAGGTGGGGAATTTTCCTCATGAGGGGCTCACAATCTAACATCCAATCCTGTCTTCCTCCTAGCTCGTGATCACCTTCCTCAACCCAATCCTGACCCTCTTTCATGCTCATGAACACCTCTCAAGACCCAATCAGCCTTGTGTACACCTCAATCCAAGTTGCAGGGTAGGGTGGGCAATAAGGGAGGGGGGGGTTTGTTCTTGACCTATTACTTCCTGATTAGTTCTATGTAGCAGATGTGCAGAAAAGAGAAAGAAAACAAAATAAAAAGGGAGGGGTTGCACACCCAGCATAAGTCCCCTTCAAGAGTGATATGGTCAGACTGGTGTTTATGTGGAGGATTAATCAACACGGGGAGAAACTTGCATCTGTGAGACCTATTAGGAGGTCATTACAAAAATCTAACTGAAAAGTGATGAAGGCCTGATTAAGATGATGTTGTGTGAGGAAAGAGAAGGGATGAAAAAGCAAGATTAACACAGAAAGTGGTGAGTTGAGAATAAGTCAAAGAATGATGCTGTCTTTGACAAAAATAAGTAAGTTCCAATGAGGAGAAGATATTTTTCAGGAAATTTAAGGACATGTAGAATTTGAGGTATTGCTAGGAAATCCAATTTGGAATAGAGTTTAGAAGAGACAATGATTCTGGATTATAAGCTTTGTTATAAAAAAAGGTAAGTAATCTGTATGGGTCAACAGTGGCAATTTGGGTGTGAGGAAAGATAATAGGAATATAGGTGATTATAAGGTGATTGGAGGAGGAATGAAGGTATGGGAAGGTATATAGGAGATAAAGGAAATGGGGTATGTAGGAGAGGGCAGCTCAAACAGGTTTATTCCCAGAGGCTTGAGACAGAGGATATAGGGAGGAAATTAGGGCCAGTAAGAAATATTTAGGTTTGGCTGGAGGGTTTCTCTTGTTAGTTTCTAAAGTCTCTTGAGGAAGGAGTTGAGAGGGCCCCTCCCTGCCAGTCAAACTGATGGCTGGAGGAAGTCTTGGGTAGGTACTTCTGCCAAGATGGATGCCCCCAGTTCTCTCAAGAAATAAAAAGAAAATGATTCCTTCCCTCTTTAGCCCTTGCCTCAATCTTTGATACAATGATTCACCAGAGGCTTTGAGTAGGTAACAAGGGAATTTATTAATTTCAGGTTAGTCAGAGGGAAGAGGTTCAGGATTTCTAACTGCTGCTAGGGAGAGGGTGATGGTGGGGGATGGGTCGCAGGAGAGGTTTAGACTGAGAGAGCCTGCTCTCCCAGTCGGGAGATTCAACTGTCTTTTAAGTAAAGTCCTTATTAAATCACTAAAACTAGGGGAAATTTATTTGAGGATACTCTACTTGTCTATAGAAACTAAAACCCACAATGTTCAATCACTAAGCCCTCTCTTCCACCCAGGACCCACAGGAAATTCAGGGGAAGGGGAGGGATATGGATGGGGAGATCAGAGAGAAGTACAGAGAAATGAGATAGGTCTAAATTTCCCCAAGACAAGATAAGCACAGGCCAAATCCAAAGTAATTAGGTCAAAACCAAGCCAAAAGGCCTAAGCCAACAGGCTAAGCAAAAGCAAAAGCCTCCAGCCACAACGAAAGCCAGAAGGCAAAAGCCCCGTCAGTTGGAACTTCACCTCTATTTATATCTGACTTTCTGAAGATTCTAAGATTTCTAACTGACTTTTTGTGACCATTAGAAATTACAGAAATAAAAAGTTTCTGTTAGCCACCTCGTGTTACAGCTTCTTGAAGGTAGGGACTATTTTATTTTTGTCTTTGTATTCTTAGCACCTAGCACAGTTCGTGGCACATAACAGACATTAAATAAATGCTTTGATTGATTAGCTTATTCTTTGGTCTAGGTACTCCATACAAGGGATAAACTTCATTTGGCACCCTGTGAGGTCCTTAAGGGAAAAATGTTTTTTTTTGCAAATTTGAGATGTTATTACTGTGAGTAACAATGACATCAATCTACCTTATCAGGACCGTATGAATGCTTAACAAACAAAAATTCTTTTGTCAATTAGGATTAGTAGAAAGTGTTCCTGTTCAGTCAAAGTGACTCCCAAGAGGAAAGGAAAACTGACTCTAGTTGAGTTTTCACTTGGTTATTTGACTGTTTCCTTGCATTCCAGGACTTTTATAAGGCACATTGTTTACTTCTACTGCTGAAACAGTAGTTTGACAAATACATTTCTCCATGAAGAGAAACATAATTAACTTCAGGCATTTATATTAATCACAAGGGGATGAGTCAAGCAAAACAGGTGGAATTTTGTACTAAACACATCTCATTATGAAATGAAAATAGTTAATGCTGATGTATGTGTTTATCCGGAAGCCTGGGTAGAAATACACACACACACACACACACACACACACACACAGAACTCCTTTCGTTTTAATCTGTTCTCTTCTATCTGTTCTCCTCCTCTCCTACCCCTGACCCCCCTCGAAAAAATCTGTTGATGAGGCTTGCTGGCTTTGACAGCTTTTGACCAACAGAGGTGAAAAGATATGAATAGAAGGACTTTTGCAAAGTGAAGTGTTAATTAAAATTCTAATAGCCAAAATGAAGGCTGTGTAGCATAATGGAAAAAGCATAGCATGAGCACTGTGAGTACTGAATCTGAGTATAGTTCTGAACCTTGCCAGTTCTGGGTAGAGCCAGAACCAAGAACATAAATAGCTGAGGGGAGCAAATGGCAATGCAAGAACACAGGACAGTATGGCTTTCAGGAAAGGAAGTAGCCTGTCCTCCAGAGCCTCCTGCCTTCTCTTCTAAAGGAATTGGGATAATTCAAGCCCTGAGCTACATAAGGTTCCTAAGATTCTAAGAAGGAAGCAAGTTGGCAGAAGACTCAGGTTGGGGCATGACTAGGAGTGTGTTGGAGCCAACTCCAACCAGCTTGTGAGATGGATTGTTAAATTTTCAGTGTAAACATTCATTTATAACTCAGAAATCAGTAGTTCCTACAAATCAGGGTTTGATTATTTGTTGATTGGTCTAGGCTTAAAAATTTTGTTTTTTATTTTATTTTTAAAACCTTTACCTTCTGCCTTTGAATCAATTGGTTTCAAGGCAGAAGAGTGGTAAGGGCTAGGCAACGGGGATTAAGTGAGTGGCCCAGGGTCACACAGCTAGAAAGTATCTGAGACCATATTTGAACCTAGGACCATCCATTTCTAGGCCTGGCTCTCTCTCCATTGAGCCATCGAACTGCCCTCAAAAAAAACCCCAAATGTAGCTATTATTTTCTAAACTGTTTCTGTGTGCCAGATACTGTGCTAAATATTAAAGATACAAAGAAAGAAAAAACAAAAATAAAAATTTTGGGCTCCACCCTCAAGGAGCTCACATTCTAATAGGTACAACAACATGCAAATTACTAGGTACCTAGGTCAAATAAGATACGTGTAAAGTGCTAAGTGCAGTGCCTACAGAGTAGGTACCTGTTCCATTCCTTAAATTTCCTTAGGTACAAGGTATTTTCTAAACGAAGGCAATCTCAGAAGAAAAACACTAGCAGTAGGGCAAAGTGCAATGTGGGGAAAGAATGGTCTCTTGAAGAAGGTGACATTTGAGTTGATCCAAGGAAGCAAGGATTCTAGGAAGTGGATGTGAGGAGGGCAGGGAAGATAGCCAGGAAAAAGGCATAGTGTTGGGAATGGAGTGTCCTGTGCAAGAAATTGAAAGCCAGTATAGTTTGATCACAGAAAAAACGATAAAGCATAAGAAGTCTTGGGGTGAGAAGAGGAGAGGAGCAGGTAGTATGCAAGGTGGCAATGTGAAAAGCAAAATGCCCAAACTCTGTAGGCCCATGATATCTGGGTAGATGCATGGCTTGATAGAATGAAAAGAATGCTCTGAAGCCAATTGAATACTTTAATAACTCTATCTTAAAACAAATGATATATAGAGTTGGTGGTATTAAGACTACTTACTCTAATCAAAGAATATACCAGATTTCTAACTAAGTCCTAAAAATTATACTGGGTTTCTCATTCAATTGGTTTTTTAAATTCTATCTAAAGGTATCTCTAAAATATGAAATGTAACTTTATAGGCTCTTCAGTCAATGTTCTAGAAGAATTGTTTTGACTTTAAGTATTTTGCTTTATTTTTATTAAGACAGATATTGTTGTCTTGCATGGAAAAAGAGCTAACACACTGATTAAAAGCTGACACATAAGTAGAATATTCTAGTTGGTCTTTAGACAATACAAAGTACCCAAGAAATGCACAGTATAACTAGTTATTTATCTAGATTCCTAAATATTATTTTGTATTTTTCCTCTAATTTTTCAGGATTCCTTCTCTAGGCAGCAATCTTGTGTCCAAGTTAAATTATATTAATAAACTTTATTAATTACCTTTAAACAGAGCCATCCTATCAATTGAAAGAAATAAAATTATAATGAGATTGTCTTCAATAGATAAAAAAATTATACTCAAGGAATGTATTAGATTACTAGTTTATCAGTTGCACATCTAACTTCCTAAAATTATCCTGTAATTTTCTTGTTGTGTTATCAGAATTTCTCTTATAAGAAGCAAACTAATATAAATACCACTCTCTTCTAGCTTTTCTTTTTCTTTTTTTTTTTTTTTATCCTGGGACTCCATTCTAGGAGCATAGGGCCACAACCAGTAGGCAATGGGTCGCTCAGGGTCACCCAGCTGGGAAGTGTCTGAGTCCGGATTTGAACCTAGGACCTTTCGTCTCTAGGCCTGGCTCTCAATCCACTGAGCTAGCCCAGCTGCCCCTACTTAAGGTTGCAGTTTCTTAGATCAATGTCCTCCAAGTACCATACTGAATTTCAGAATTTTGCTTTTTAGTTTAAATATTTCAGTGCCTTAACATTGAAATAGAAATAGTCTATGGATTGAAAGTAATACAAACCAAAAAGGATCAAGTTAGTTCTCAAGGAATATATCAGATTACTAGTTACATCTGGGTTGTTAAAGACAATATTTTCTTTCAGGGATGTCAGAAAATCCCCTATAGGTAGTAATCAAACACATGCTGGAAGTCTCCTATTGCTACAGGATCAAATGACCAGGAAAACAAAGTAGCTTGTTTCCTGGTTCAACTATTTCACTGCCTTAGAAGGAAATAAGTTTCTTCTATTAATTGAAAGCAATTCAACTTAAATGGGAATAAGCTAATTGGTCAGTAGACAATGCATTGTACTCTTTCCTGCCATACAAAGACTACTCACAAGCTTAATTCTGCTCTTGATCAGAATGGAAATCTTTGCTTGGCTCCATTTCTAACCTAGGCCAGCCAATTGGTGGTCTCTTACTCTACAAGGAATACAGCGGGAGCCACTTTTGTGGGGCATAGACAGAGGCAAGTGAAAAGTGGATTGTTCCTTTTAGGAAATCACCATTAAAGAAGTCAGAAAGTAACTGATAGGGGAATACAAAGGGGGGAGGGGATACCCAATTTGTAAAAAATCTCCAGAGGAAGATGTCATAAAATTTTTTAAATTTCCTTTTTATTAATCTTTACTATTTGAGGTCCAGGGGTTATTTGTCTAGCTAAAGCCTGGCTTATGAGATGTTAAAATTTACAGAAGGCCTCAAACATTCCTGAGGTAAGAGCCAAAAGAGAGTCAAAGTTTCCCAAAATAATTTAACTTGCTTTAATTGTAGAAGGATTCCAAATTTGCTTCCACTCTGTTTATCTTCGTGGCCTGTAAATCTCCCTTCTGGATTAGTCCATTGAAATTCTAAGTCTTGCAATACCCTAAAACTGAATATTTAAGTCTATTTAAATTTTATGGATGAAGAGAATATATGAGATTGATGTGCAACTAAAAGTAAATTCTTGATTTCTGACATAATCTAAAACCATATAAGCCTTGTCAGAACCCTAATTAGAAATTGGTTATTTTTTCTGAGCCCTGAATCTGTACTTATATATAATAAAGCCCAGGTTTTGATTTCTGGAATTTTTGCATGTTGACAATGTAATTCAGCAGCAATTACCTATCATATAAACACAGTGGGAATACTTTTCCTCCAACAAAGGAAATTTGAGGAAAAGTAGATAATTCAACAGCTGCATGATCATGTACCATTTCCTGAGGAAGTTGAAGTTGCTTCAGCAAGTAGCTTTATTAACATGCTAATAAATCTTTCCTCTTCCCAGTTTATTTGACCTCTGCTCTGGGGAACTGTTGGTAAGATTCACCCTTAGACCTTGGTGGTTTCTTAACACTAAAAGGCTGGACTAATTTGTAACTTTTAAAAAATTTGCTCTAGGCTAAAATAAACTGTTGTTAAACATAAGGCCAAGTCTCGTTTAGAGTTGTAGTTTTGAATCCCGTTTGAATGTGTATGGAATAGGGAGCAGAATAAAGGGAAATCAGGCTTCTCAGTATTACAGTAGGTGGAGAAAGATAAGGTTTAGGAAAAATCCAAAACTTGATGGGGGGAGGAAATAAATAAAGGAGTGACTTTGTACTTTATGTAAAATGTATATAATGGATAATTCCAAATGCAAGTGAATCAAAATCTCTTAATCAACAGCAGAATTAAGCTTGTGAGTAGTCTTTGTATGGCAGGAAAGAGTACAATGCATTGTCTACTGACCAATTAGCTTATTCCCATTTAAGTTGAATTGCTTTCAATTAATAGAAGAAACTTATTTCCTTCTAAGGTAGTGAAATAGTTGAACCAGGAAACAAGCTACTTTGTTTGTTTTCCTGGTCATTTGATCCTGTAGCAATAGGGGACTTTTAGGTGGCATCTCCCAGATTCTACTCTTACAATTCCCCCTGAGGTCTGGCAAAAAAAAGGTTAGCCCTTTTTCTTCGCTGGACCTGCAAAAATAGACAACTTCTAAATTTTCAAGAGCCTATGGGGGTGGGGGTTGCCTAAATTAGGTCTTTAGAGAAACAGGTGGAGGGCTAGAATGCAGGCCATTACCAAAGCAAGAGAGGGGGTAGTGGGGACAATACCAAATCCTAAGCAGCAGCCGAAGAAGTTTCCGAAGATCTCCGCAAGTCTGGACTGGGTGGCAGTGAAAGCAGCAGCCGGGGGTCATCGCTGTTGGGGCTCAGGGTTCTGGAACTAGCAGGATTAGCAGCATCAATGGCAGGATCAGAGGATCGGAGAAGTGGTCTGGAACACTGGCAGGCTTGTAGTCAGGAAGCGGTAGGAATGGAGATCAATGGCAGAGACACACTGGCTGGGCTCCAGCATTTTAGTTTAAAAGCCAAAAACCCAAAATTGGCTGGCCTGACCTCCCAAGGTGGTTTGGGCTGGACTGGCTGGCCGAATCCTGTCTGAGGCAAAAATGTGCTGTTGCTTTTAGCAAAAGCATGGCAAGGAAAACCATTTTCCTTTTTTAAAAAAGTGCTCAAAAGAGCTGAGCCAGAGGGCCAAAAAGCAGGCATGGCTATCGTTTCTGAAAGGCTATCTGGAAAATTGAAAATTCGATTTCCAAACTTCGTAAGGTTGCCATAATTATAATGATAAAAAATAATAAAGGCTGCTATAAATATAGAAATTAGCAATTTAATTAAAGCCATGTTGATAGTTAAAGTCATTAGACCACGCTCTTGTAAGAATTTAAAATTGCCGCCTAGCCATAATTGTTACCTCCATGTAGCTCAAGTAGCTAGAAGAGAGGAAGTTCAAAGGCACTACAGGAGTATATATTTCTTTTTCTTACATCCTCCCACTTCCTGTCTACCATGAGGAATCATGGGAAATGTAGTTTTTAAGGTCCCCACGTGTCCATAGAAAATATATATATACTTTTAGGTGGCATCTCCCAGATTCTACTCTTACACTAGGATGATGATTATAGATTCCAGGAAAGGTTCAGACCATATTTATTGCAAGAGGTTGGCTAGTATTTTCTTACTTTTGCACCTTATGACCTGTGATTAAACTTGAATCTTGGTCTAAAGCTAAAAGGAGTTTGATGGTTTCTTTTCAGACTAACATCAGAAAAATATAGTTTAATAAAATTTTTGGCACATTATAATTTTCTGCAGAGTAGATTAGGGATCCAACAGGCAAGAGATTTGGCAGGCAGCTACCAATAGCTGACTTTTTATAGGGTTTTAAGTTTTGCTAAGCAAAAGAAATATATACTCTTATTTGATCCTCTCCAAAATCCTTTTGTGGGTCTTATTGCTCTCATTTCGTTATTAAGGAAACAGATTCAGAAAAGTTAAATAACTTTCTTGTGAACATTTTTTTTCATACAGATTAAATGGACTAGTAAAGGACATTCTTATATTGTTTTATTGGGTAGCTAAGTGGCACAGTGCATAGAGTGCCTGGTTTGGAGTTAGCAAGATTCATCTTCATGAGTTCAAATCTATCCTCAGACACTTAGCAACTGTGTGACCTAGGGAAGTCATTGAACCCTATTTACCTCACTTTCCTCACCTATAAAATAAACCAAACAAGAAAATGGCAAACCATTCTAGTATCTTTGCCAGGAAAACCCCAAATGGGGTCACAAAGAATCAAACATGGCTGAACAGCAAATGCATGGAATGGGTATGATGGTAATTAGAAGATACATTTCTATCTCCAGTGCTTAAGTCATGCTGGCACATAGTATGCACACTTAATAAATCATTTATGATTTGACTTCACCATAATGAACCACTTACTTAATGCCCCATTTATGCCATTTGAGAGTGGTATATTTGGACAATTCATTAAGCCTCTCTTGACCATTAGTTTCATTGAATATGAACTAGAGATAATAATACTTTTACAACCTATCTCACATAATTTTTGTAAAGAAAACACTTTCTATACTACCTAATGCTCTATAAATGCCAGTTGTTATTATTTTTGTTGTTATATGCCATCCAGCTAAGTAGAATAAGCTAATGATCTATACCTCCTAGGTAGGAGAGCACAGAAGATTTCCTGGTGTCAAGTTTCTGGTGAATTCTGGAATCTAATCTTCTAATGGAGGAATAATGGAATTCCTTAGACACTCATAACTTTTTAGGAAGAAGAGGTTTGGGTTTATGACTCCAAAGCTGAAAAAGTACCAAGTGACTAAACCATGATGTGATTCAAAGACTTGAACTTCTTCCTCTGCTATTATTGTGAGATAGTCAGAGAATACACATCAGCTAGGAAGCAACAACTTCATTTTCCTTACAGATTCCTGGAGAAGTACCAATATGGATTCTTGGAGTGACAAAGGGTCTTACAAGAATGCTAGGGGTGACCTTTCTAATGTTTTCATTCTGAGATACTTGGTATGTAGGGGAAGGGGGACTTGCTATTGTAATTCCTTCAGAATTTCTGCATTTTCTATGGAGTGAAATAAAGACTACCCTAATGAGAAAATACTCTATTATCCTGAGAATTTGCTAGAAACAGGAGCTGGGAAATCTGTCACATCTGTGGAGAGATAGATTAAAGATCTATATTTTGATATTTTCTATGGTGAAAACAAAATGAGTCAAGGACAAAATGACTGGGAGAAGGGTATCTTCAAGATTAGGAGTAGTACACCACTCTCACAAGACATTGGATATGGGTAGGGTTTCCTGAGTTCCTCGCTTCATGTTATATTGTCAATTTGATCTTTCGCAGCATAGGTTCCCATAGCTATAGTGCATGCCCCTGTACTTTGTGTATGGTTTCCTCCCTGAGCAAATTCCCTTACCCTTGGCAAGATCTCTTCAAGGCTGATAAATGCTTAGACCTGAGAGTCGCAAGATTCAGAGGTGGAAGAATTAGCTTTACACCCAGCTAGAATGGGAAAGTTTACATTTCATTTTCAGGTTTGTTGTGTCCTTGAGCCAATGTTTCATTATTTTAAGGAAAATGCCAGCAGCTCAGTAGAAGTGAAGTCTGTGATCTAAGGTCAGTAAAGATCTGTCTATGGGGAAAAGGTTGGGAGAGTGACCTTGGGAAGACTAAGATGCTCCCTTGATGCCACCCTTGGTCAGTGAGAACAGAATTCATCTTGACCAAAAGGAGGAAATGGTAAATGCAGTCATTGGAAGGCAATATCTCAACTTCACTGGCCTCATATTTGGAGTACATCTTGTGATATCTCTGGTAACTCACTATACCTGGAACTCAGTTTTTTCTGACCAAGTGTCAATCAATCCCCAGGATTTGGTTATTTTGCAAATTAATTTAACCCCTTCCTATTGTTGCCCCTCTTAAGCACTCCTACCTGTCATCATGTATTTAAATGCTATTCTTTCTGCTCTTTTTGGGTACCCCTGTACTTTGGTGCTTTGTGTTTTCTTGTGTTTAAATCCCTTTGCCTCAGTTTAATGCCTTTGTTGTTGCAACTTTGATTTATTTTAATACTCTTTATTTCAAGGTTGACAATGCTTTCAAATTGCAGTGCTGGAGAAGATTTTTGAGAGTCTTTTGGACAGCTCAGAGATCAAATCAGTCAATACTTTTTTTTTTTTAAACCCTTACCTTCCGTCTTGGAATCAATATTTTGTATTGGTTCCAAGGCAGAAGAGTGGTAAGGGCTAGGCAATGGGGGTCAAGTGACTTGCCCAGGGTCACACTAGGAAGTGTCTGAGGTCAGATTTGAACCTAGGATCTCCTGTCTCTAAGCCTGGTTCTCAGTCCACTGAGCCACTCAGTTGTCCCCCAAATCAGTCAATACTTAAAGAAATTAATCCAAACTATCTCCTGGAAGGTCAAATAATGAAGCCAAAGCTCAAATACTTTAATGAGAAGCCAAGATTCATTGGAAAAGACAGACCCTGATGTTGGTAAAAATTGAAGAAAGAAGGAAAAGGGAACAGGAAAAGATGACATGGATAGAAGTGTTATGGAAATAATGAAAGTGAGCTTGGACAGATTTCCAGAGACAGTAAAGGATAGGAGGGCCTGGCATACTATAGTTTATAGGGTCATGAAGAGTTGGATATGACTGAACAATAATAGCTCCATAGACAATGAAATAATATCAAAAAATTTTACAGCAAATTTTTCTGAAAAAAAGGCTTCATTGCTCAAATACATAAGTGTAAGAAGGGGGGTTTGAGATAGATGGGGTGTGTTTTGGTAACCCCTTGGCTGTAATATAAAGGGTCAATTCTCCACAGCCACCCCTCCTTACTAGGGAGACAACTTGGGAATTCTTGACAATTGGCCCCAATATGGTTGTGTTAGGGTTAGAAAGTTAGAAGGAGATGTTCTCTATTGAAGGAAACCAGTGGGAGCCCAGTAAGTTATTTGTGCCGAACTTCCCTCACACAAGCCTCCCCAATTCCCTAAAGCTAGATTTGATTTAACTTGGGGAACTGCCTTCTTTCCACCCTCAACCCACAAGTTCAGTATCCCTCCAAACTCAGTACACAGATCTGACTGGAACAGAACTAAAAAGGATTTTATTTCTGGAACAAACTAATGAGGAACAAATAATGATGGGGTCAGGGAAAGGGAATGCAGGGGATTCCTAAATTCCCTTCCCCAAATAAATACCCTAAAAACTATAATTGTGGCTAACTATAGAGGAAGTTTGGTAAGGAAAATGCTCAAGGCAAGTTGGTAGCCCCTAGGGGCCAGCTCCCAGCCCTCCCCCCCCACCAGAGTCCAAGCCCCCTGGCCAAACTGAATAAACTCTATAAATATGTCTTCCAAGATGGTCAGGAACTGATTGAGAATCACTTTGAAGGACTGTAATTGCTGAAGGTCTTTGGAAACTCTTCAGATTTGCTTTTGAAAAGATTGCAGCTCCCAAAATCTATACCTCCCTCCTTGCTGCCCCTCCAAAGCTAGAGAGATCTGCTGGTTCCTTCCCACAAGTCTTTGCATTGAGGCCAACTGTCAACTCTCTCCCTCCTCCAAATTCCATCAGAGAATTCCAACCTGTAGGCTTGCTCCAAACTCTTATATAAGGAACTGAATAGAATTTATAAAAATAAGAATCATTCCCCAATTGACAAATAGTCAAAGGCTATGACCAGGCAGTGTTCAAAAGAAAAAAATCAAAGCTATCTATAGTCATATGAAAAATGCTCTAAAATACCTTTGATTAGAGAAATACAAACTAAAACATCTTTGAGATACTACCTCAATGTTGGAGAGGTTGAAGGAGAATAGGTACACTAACATTTACTTTGGTGGAGTTGTGAATTGGTCCAATCATTCTGGACGACAATTTGGAATTATATCTAAAGGACTACAAAACTCTGCATATCTCTTTAGCACTACTAAATATGTGCCCCAAAAAGACCATAGAAAAAGGAAGGAACCTACATATGAAAATATGTATAGCAGCTATTTTCATGGTGGCAAAGACTTGGAAATTAATTGAAGGGATGCTCATCAATTGGGGAATGGCCAAACAAATGATGGCACACATTTGTGATGGAGTGCTATTGTGTTGTGAGAAATTATGAGGAGTTGGTTTCAGGAAAAATATGGGGAAAACTATATGAACTTATGCAAAGTGAAGTGAGCAGGCCCAGAAGAACATTGTACACAATCACAGCAATATTGTAATGAGGATCAACTTTGAAAAACTCTGATCAATACAATAATCCAAGGCAATTCTAAAGGATTCATGATGAGAAACTGCTATCCATCTTCAGAGAGAGTACTGATAAACTCTGAGTGCAAATTGAAGTATAATTTCTGACTTTAATTTTTCTGGCCTTATTTTTGCAATGTGGCTAATATGAAAATATGTTTTGCATAATTTCACATGCATAATTGTTATCATACTACTTGCTTTCTCAGTGGATGAGGGAGGGGTAGGAGAAAGGAAGATAATCTAGAACTCAAAATAAAAAATGAATGTTAGAAAGAAAAAAATAATAAAATTTTAAAATAAAAAAGATAAAATGTGTGTGAAGGTGATGGATGAGCTTTAAGATTTCTTTCAGCTCTAAATCTTTAATCCTTTGATAAAGAGATAATCCTTCCTCTTCAGTGATTCCCAAAGTGTGTGCTACCACCCCCTGGTGGGTGCTGCAGAGATCCAGGGGAGTGGCGATGGCCACAGGTGCATTTATCTTTCCTATTAATTGCTATTAAAATTTTTTAAAAATTAATTTCCAGGGGGCTAAGTAATATTTTTTTCTGGAAAGTGTAATGTAGAAAAGGGCAGGATGGAATTCCTGCAAAATACAGGGTCAAGCCTCACCCAGAATTTCAGGGGACCCACCCTGGGGAACTTTGGGGTGAGGGGACAGTTGAGAGGGAGTTAAACAGTTGTTTCCTTGGTGTTGAGAGGAACAGATCTTTCTGCTGGCTGTTCCTGATTTGGGGGGTTCGCCTGGGAGGCCATCGTGGCAAAAGCCATTGTGGTTTCTACTCAGGAGTTTACCTGTCCAGTAGGATTAGACCTTTCCAGCATCAATATAATAATTATTTAGTTAGATAGACATTAGAAGTAATTACTATTAGCTTAGAGAGCAAGTTAGCTAAGGTCTGCCACTCCCTCCTGGGGTGGGGAGGGGCAGCTTTAACCTGACATTTCAGGGCTTCCCAGTTCTTATCTAAATCCTAATTACCCCCTCCTGCCTTCCCTTTTCTTTCTTTATCAATATAAGCTTTATCTTTAATATCTGTGCCTGGCAATTATTTGAAAATACTCACTGCAGCCATTAACCTTGATTCCTGTCAGTTGCCAGCCTAAGAAGACAGATCCATCTCAGTCCTCAACATTAGGATAACTAACTACTACTCTGTCCTCAATCAGACCCATGGGGAATATAAGTTAGAGAAAGGGAACATCATTAAAGATTAGCCTCTGCTGAATCTTGCTTGAAGATACTCAGCCCTGTCTCCATCTTCAACTGAAGCCCAACTGCTTGGGGGGAGGGGTTTGAGAGCAAAGACTACCTAACCCCCTTCCTACTCACTCAAGCCTGTCTGTGTGGGAGGAGAGTGTCCTGCAGACTTCTGGCCCTGGCCAAACCATCAGCTTCCCAAAATTTCTGTTACTACAAACATAACAGTTTTGGCCAGCCAGCTTAGGATTTTTACTCCAGAACCTAGTTGAGAAGTGATAAATATGGCCAGCTTCATCAATAGGGCTGTTGTTACACTGGGGTGCTCTGGGGTCCTGATTTATGGGATTTGGCAGACTTGTGCCACATTTTGGTTGATTACAGTTCCCCAATTCTTTAAGCAGATTATAGAAATTTATGGTACATCCCTGTGGCTAACAATAACAGTGGGTGATGCGTTGGCATATGTGCTATCAGGGATAGCCATGACTGCAACTTTCTATGGGGCCCTTATGATTTTGAGAAAGGTGTTGGCATTTACATTTGGGAGAGCTGAAATTACAAACCCAGTTTTAGAGCAAATGGTGGAACACATGAAGACCTTGATTGAAATTAACAGGCAGGTCACGGAAGTGAAGGACTTGGATGCTAAAACGATAATGCAGCTAGAGATCATTGAAAATACTGTCACAACAAAGAAGGGGGGTGATATAAAACAACAGGTTAAAGATGAGAACCCTGAACAATAAGAGGTTGCAGGGGCTGAAGCAGCTCCTGTAACTATCCTTCTAATCACCGACAGAACCACTGTACAACCAGATGCAGGCATTATTCACATGAAAGGCTACAAACCTTTTACAGGGGGTTATCTGGAAATTTTGAAAAGGAGGTTCCCCCAGTTCTATGTCAACCCACACAAATCAATAAAGGAATATAAACGGGCAGTGAGGCTTTACAATCCAAATTTTGAGGACGTGGAATTGCTACTTTCAGAGTTGTTCACCCTTAGTGAAAAGGCAAAATTTATTGCTGAAACTAGAAGCAGCCCCAATTTTGCCTCATGGCCAGAATACCATCAAGATTTAGAGCTATCTTCTCATGCTAATATGATCTATCTTAGAAGGTGCAGGGAGGACTTAGCAGAAGCAATGAGGCTACATGCAAGAAGATCTAAAGCATGGGGGTCTTTTGAAAAATTAAGGCAGGGGGAGGAGGAACATCCAAGTATTTATCTGGACAGGTTATTAGAGGCTGGTTAAACTATCCTGGATTTCAGGGACATGACTGCTGAGGACAACATTCAGCATGTCAGGAGGCAATTTGTCAAGGGGAGTCTGAATTACATCCAGGCATATTTCAAGTTACATTGTCCACAATGGGAGACCATGCCCATTGAGGAGTTAAGGAAAACAGCTGCATATGTCCATGAATCTAGAGATAGTGAACCAAAACCATCAAAGACCTCAGAAAAGGATAGGGAGATTGCTGAGCTCAAGAGGCAATTGAAAGAAGCTCAGAAGGCCAAGCAAATAGAGGAGATTAAAAATATGGCTCTGATGTCCAACAATCAGAGGAGCCAGAGCAGACCTAGGCAATCTTCCAGTAGTGCAAACAACTCGGTCAAGCGGTGTTTCTTATGCTCGAAACTTGGACACATAGTTCAGGATTGTAGGTTCAAGTCCCAAATAAATTTTGGAAATAGGAGCAATAATAATGGCAACAGGAAAAACACCTATTATAATTCGAGGTACCATAACAACAATAATAGTAACAACAACAGGGACAACAACAGATACAGTGATAAAGTAAAGGCCAGATGTTGTGACCATGACTGTGCCAAATTTAGTAATTCCCCTAGTTTATCAAAAATGGAGGAATACCTGTCCCAAGGAGCCAGACCTCGTACCTTATGAACTGAGAAAGAAGCCTTAGTTGTGGCAAGAACAAATAAGGGCAGTGACAATGATGTGGCAGAGGAATGTGGGAAAGACAAAATGGGTGCAGAAGAAATTATGAATTATGGGTTGGTGGATGTAACATAAAGTTACAAAGAAATGACTGAGGAGGAGTTGCAAATGGAGGAAGATGTAATAGAAATTAAGGAGAGAATTTATGGGAAAGGAAACAATGATGTGGGGAGCCCAGGAAACCAGGCACATCTGCACAAGTTCTTGATACAAGCTTGAAGAAGGTAGCATTCATTGATTCTCACTATGGAGGGGAAAAAAACATCATTCTGTAGTAGATTGTGGATCATTTACATCAATCTGTAGTACAGCAAGGCCAAGCAACAAGGGCAATGATTTTAGAAACAGGTGTTCTAATGGGGATCTCTTAAAAACAGATAATGTCAACAAGGGAGATGGGCTCCTACAGATCATTGAGAAGGAAAGTGCTAAATTCTCAGACATAGGCACAACCTTTTCTCTATCACCAACTAGGGAAGCTGGAAGGGAAAGTGGAAAGTCTAGTAGCTACAATACTAAAGGAATTTTAAATCTGGATCCTGGAGCTAAGGAATTTGTACCAAGCCTACCTCAGGGTCAAGTGCATGAAGATGTAGCACACCTTCAAGCCTGTGATACTCCAAAGAGAGCTGCCTTTGGAGTAGATTCTGAGTTAATGGATTTAAAGGAATTCAATTCCATAAATGTCAGTAGCCAAGAGAGAAACAAAGTGACACCAATAGGAACAAAGAAAGAATCTACAACACTGACTTTGTTTCCTATGCAAAGTACATCTGCAGTTAAGTTTCCTGTTACTGACATGGGGTCTAGGGAACAAATACAAGGAGAAAGCTTAGACTCACAGGATTGGGATGTAGTCATGAACCAAAAGCATACTCCCAATTCTGAAGAATTTCCTTTAATGCAGAGAAATACCTCTCCTGAATCTAACTTTGCACAAGTCAAGCAAAGCATGTTCAGTGAAGAGAAGGACACTCTACCTTACTCATGGTCTGGAAAAACTGAGATACATTTTGACACTGATAGGCCCATGAACAGTCCAGGGATGCCAATTCAGGCACTGGCAGTCCAAAAAGCCACTTTTGAAGGAGACTTACCATCATTACATTCACAGAATCCTGAGCCAGCACAGACAGAAGTCCTAGAACAGGATCAATGGGATTTGGGGGACATTGAGATAGAAACACCTTTGGTACCTGTTGATCAGACAGCTAAAGACAGGGAACCCTTGGCTATGGTGACAATAGGAGATCAAATCTATCCTGCTCTTATTGACACCGGAGCAACCCGGTCTGTGTTGACATCAGCACCAGAAAATTGTGCACTAATGGGGTCTGTGAGAGTAAAAGGAGCCATTGGGCAAATGGAGTTGGTGCCCAAGCTAAGATCTAAGATGGTGTAAATAGGCCCAATGACTTTAGATCATTCCTTTTTGTTGATACCCGGATGCCTATCCAACCTCCTGGGGAGGGATGTTCTCTGTAAATTAGGCGCCACTATCCAGTGTGATGAGTCAGGGCAGATATTCCTACACTTACCCAAACAGTCACTCAAGCACCATCCCTTGCTTTTCCTAGGGTAAGTGGAGGATGAGGAGGAGGAACAACATATGGGGAGTATCTTTGAAATACCGAAAGATATCCCAGAGGCAGTTTGGGCTAAGCATTCAACCAATGTGGGAATTTAAAAATCTGCCACCCCTATTAAGATTGAGGTGATAGAGGGCACTCCACCTAGAATCCCTCAATATAGGTTGAGCAAAGAGGCCACAGAGGGTATCAGGCCCATTATCCAAAGTCTCCTGGAACAAGGTATTTTGGTCTATACTATATCCTAGTACAACACACCCATTATGCCCATTAAAAAGCCAAAGAAAGATCCAAAAGACAAAACACGATGGTGTTTTGTGCAGAATCTGAGAGCAGTAAATAACTTTGTTAAGAAGGGACATGCAGTGGTACCTAGCCCAGCAAGTATCATCACTGAAATTCTGAGCAATGCAACCTGGTTCATGGTCATGGATCTGTGCTGGGCATATTTTACTGTACCCCTGCATGAGTCCAGTCAGAAGATTTTTGCATTTTCCTGGGAAGGCAAGCAATTCTGTTGGACCTGAATTCCACAAGGATTTTCAGAAAGTGCAAATATCTTTTGCCAGATCCTGCAAAGAGATCTTGAGTCAATCATATTCATTGAGAGTAAACTAGTGCATTATGTTGATGACCTTTTGCTAATGTCACCAAATGCTCGAGTGTGTCAAAGGGACAGCAAATATCTGTTACAAGAGCTATGCAAAAGGGGACACAAGATTTCGAGGGCCAAGCTACAGTGGGTTTTGCCACGAGTTGAGTACCTTGGCTTTGTGTTGGAGAAGGGTATAAGACAGATTTCCCAAAAGAGAGTTGCACATATACAGAAGGTATGCATGCCTAAGACCAAGAAGCAGCTCCGTGCAATATTAGGAATCACGGGTTATGGTAGGCAGTGGATACCTGGTTATAGTCTGATCTCAAAACCTCTGACAGACTTGACTAGGAACACTGTCTCAGAACATTTAAAACTGACATGGGAGCACAAGCATGTGATAGAAAAACTGAAAACAGCTGTGTTGTCAAGACCTGCACTTGGTATCCCTGACCATGCAAAACCGTTTCACCTGTTTGTGCATGAGGACAAGGGAATAGCCAGTGCTATATTGATGCAGACTCTTGGGGATCAGTTCAGACCGACAGCCTATTACAGCTCCCAGCTAGATGTTGTGGCTAGAGGGATGCCACCATGTGGGGCGGTAGGCCAAAAAAGTTTGGGAACCACTGCTCTAGATGTACCCTTGATTTCTTTTTCTTCTGATTTTTGTCCTTTTGTTGGATTTAAAAATCAGTCTGGCAGTCTACTGAACTATTTCTGGCCTGGGCAAGCTACCCCCAGCCCCCAAGGTTTCCCAGCACAGCCTTCCTTATCTCCCCCTATCATAAACCTAAGACTGAAGCTATCTTATCTGATGTCTTGAGGAATATTTGTCTATGTTTGCCTGCTTTACAATATTTGCCTATTTAATGTATGTTTGCCAAATGCTTCCAGACCCCTGACCCTGAAACCCCCCTCCCCAGATGCTTCCTGACCACCTGTCCCTGACACTACCTTGATAATTATGTATGTACCAACCCCCTTCCCCAAACATTTCTATATAAACTCTTGGCTGAGAATTCCAAGGGGTCGTTCAGGCATGCCTCTCTGCCTAGCGACCCTAGCTATTATTGCTAGTAAAGGATGAGTCTCTTCTTGCATATTGCATTGTCAGTGTGATTCTTCCTTCGGCCATGAACCTGGGTTAGGTATTAAAATTTGGGTACAACATATGGGGGCTCGTCTCTCATGGCCAGGAAAGGACCCGTTGCCAGAAGAGCCAAGAGGGTGAGGAGATCTGGGGTTGGGTGGCCTGTGCATGTGGTTGTGTGATTGTGTGCTTGCATTGTATGAGGAGGGAGCCTGCCACAGGCCCCCTTCTGCATGTGTGTGGATGTGTGATTGAACTGATGGGGAAGGTGATGCCCTGGTAAGCATACAGCTAAGTGGTTCAGCTTGCCCCACCGCTCCGGGATTGATAAGGAGGAACCTAAGCCAAGCTCACCAGCCACCGACACCCCTTCTACCTGTTTCTGAGAGAGGACTGGGGCAGTACGCAGTTCCTTTTGATCCATGCGGACAAAGGTCAGAAACCCTGGGAGCAAGTGCTGTGTGTGATTGGCAGGCCACGTAGACCAATTGATCTCTCTATTCCCTTGGAATTACTACGGGAACTGGTGAGGTTTGAGGCCTCACAGGACCCCAAAGCAAAAGGTTTGAGGCCTGTCTTTGGAGTCCGTCCGGTTGGTTCGAGTCCAGCTGGATTTTCTTGGGGATTGAGGCCCCAAGTCAGGGGTTCGAGTCCCCTGAGGAAGGCCAGTGGACTCACTGGAGGTGGGGAGGAGAGAGAGGACTGAGGCAGGATCCCCACATTAATTGTTTGGGATCTGTCTGGGCTCCCCCAGGCAAATGAGTGTGAGTGTGCGCACCTTTGTCTTGTGTTGTCTTGGCCAGTCAGGAATCTGTCAGGTTTAAACCGTCCTTAGTTCGTCTTTTGTGTGTCCTGGCTGGGTCTGTGTCTTTGGTGTTATTTCCGTCCTTATCATGAGCCAGGGAGAGTCAACCTGGTGCTTGCTGGTTTCCCCAGCTTCAAGGCGAGTTCAGAGGGGAAAACTGCAAACATTCTGCAATTCCCCTTCCCACATCTACATTTCTCACCTCCCAGACTGGAGAAACTGCTGCTGGGGCTGCAGACTTAACAGTTCAGACTGGAGGAACTGTGCTACTCCGGCAGCAGACAATATTTGAATAGGGAGAGGATTCTAAATAAACCTCTCAGACCTGGAGGCAGATTTAACATCTGAACAGGAGGGGATTTGAAAGTTCAAAGTTCTTTCCTTAAGAAACACAGGCAGCCTAATGAACAGCTCACTTCCAACCCCCACTGGAAAAGGATAGCAGTTTGTTTAGGTGCTACAAGAAGCATTTGTTAGAAATCACAGCCAAAAAGAGAGACAAGTTTGGTCAATCAGAGTGTAAAGCACAGGGAGAGTTAGGGGACAAGGAAGTCAGCTCAACCAATCAGATGGCTGATCGCTGTACCTCAGTACCCTCAGTTGAAGGGGCCAGTGTGCTGCAACTGTTTTAATGAGCTTTCTCACAGCAAGTATTTTCTTTTTAAACATGGATCCTAAAGAACTGATTTTTTCCTTTTAAAGCATGCTTATCATAAGGTTGTATGTTTTTGTTTATTGGTGTCTTTGTCACAGTCTTGTCTCTATGTATTCTTAAATTGGATATTACAAAAAAAAAAAAAAAAAGAAGGGGAGTTGAAAGATTGAACTTCCCACAGTCAAAAATCCTCAGCAGAGGACAAAAGAAAATATCTGTTCAATGATTTTTCCTCTTTCTTCCTTTGGATGGGCCCCCAAAGGAGTGAAAAAGAAAAATTCAGAGCAGAAAAGGGAGATTTTACTCCACAATTGGAAGCGTTTTCACTTAAGATCTGATTTTAAGGGTTGAGGATTGCTAATGAGGTTGATATGGTACACTGTAATTTTATTTATTGTGGTAACTGTCAGTCAAATGTGAAATATTACCAGATTTTATTGAGCACAAAAACTCATGGTTAGAAGTTTGTTAAGCCTTGGTTTCAGTGAATTGAGAATTGTCTAAATGTGGTTAATAGCCAGTCTGACACAGAGAGGGAATGTTTTTTCTATAAGGTCAAAAATTGTATTGGCTACTTTGTAGATGTAAAAGTCATTCAGAAAAAGTTGTAATGTTATTATTGAGAACTTATTCTAGAATTTAAACTTGGTATTTTAAAATGAGATGTTCTTTTAATGTATGTGCTGTCAGAACTAGCAACATGTAATCATATGATACACAAGAAGTTTTTAAAGTGGTTAATCTGTGCATGGGTTTTAATAATACAGGTACTGAAAATTTGGTAAAAATGTGTGCAATGTATAAGAAGGAATTTGTGATCTAGAGATTAACATGCATTTAGAGTCAAATTGCTAGAAAGTAATGATGAATGAATACAAAATATGTATGCATTTGGACTATAAAGAGAATTAAGTTTTCAATAGGTTAAGAATATATGAACTGTATGAAATTAACAAGAGAAAATTTGACCAGCCCAGGAAGCTAATAGAATTACATGCAATTAAATATAGTACCTTTCCTCTTTTTGCAATAATGGTAAAGGAAGAGAAGCCAGAGGAAATAAGAGTAATTGATAAAGAAATAGTAGGTGTGAATTCTAGAACAAATGGTAAATCAGAATAATATTGATGGAATTTAATCAGTTATGTAAACAATGCTTTGAGGTAAAAGGAAACTGAACTAGAGGTTCTATTCTGTTTAAACAGAGGTCTGAAAGGAATAAAAGTAAATGGCTTTGAAATTCAGTTGTTTACATACTGAAAGATTGCTAAAGGACTTAAAGTTATTTGGAAGTTGTGGAGTTCAAACTAAAGTCTGTTGAAAATAATTTATTATGAAGATTTTGGTACATGCTAAATTTTAAATTGTAGGTGATCTCACTTGGTAAAGAGAGATAAGAGACAAGGTTGTTAAGTCATAAAAACCTAAATCAAGCCAGGCAGCCTTAGGGTAAATTGCTCATAAACCTTTCCTTGCAAACAGGAAGGAAAAGAAAGAAATACTTTTAATTGTTCCACTTTGATACTTAGGAACTGATATAGCAACACAGTACATAAGATCTTAAAGAGTTTAAAGATGAGGATATTTTAATTGTATACTTCAGAGTTTTAAAGAGATGTTCAAGCAAGTAAAAGCTGATAGAAAAGTCATGGATATCTTGTAAAACAGGTTTCTTTTTTAGCAGTACAGTTGTTATAGGGGTGCAAATGGTGAACCCCTGGGTTCGGGAAGGAGGCCCTGAGGATGAGAGGACTCCAAGTTTAGCTTAGAAGTATCCTTTTCAAAGAGTGTGGACATGACTCCTTGCACTCAGGCATTTAGTGAGTGGGGGGTCTGTCTGAGATCCTCTGGGCTTAGGCTACCAAGGTGTGGCCAGAGGTGTATCTGTTTAAATTGATCAAAAATATTTTTTTAGGTTTAAAGTTATCATAAATGGTTTTTCATCTCAGTGTATTAAAATTGACTAACTTCATTATTACATTTCACTTCCTGGTCTTGAAAATAGATAAGCAGCCTGCTGGTCAAAAGGCTTTCTTTAAGGTTTACAGTGCTTAAAAGGTTTCAAATCTTGTAATTGAAAATAGACCCTGTAATACTACATGCTTTATGATATTCCTTTAAGTATGATTTTTATGTAAATTGTTGCTAAAACATGTGCTTTAAGTGTTGTTTGAATGTAAGCAAAAGCTCATTGTAAACCTGACTGTACCATGGGTTTTGTTCAATACTCAGTGGTTACCTCAGTTTACCAATTTGTACTATGAACTGAATCTTATAATGAGCACTATGCTAAAGTTACAGTGTCTCAATTCTTGGGAGTTATTGATTAGCATTTGAAGGGATACAAAATGGTATGTTTGTTTTTGTGATGGTAATAGAGAGTCAGAGAAAGTGAAGAGGTAAGGTGTGTTGTGTTTGAATACAGAAGAGAGACTTGGATGTCCTGAGTATGCAGATTCCTGACGTAAATGGAAGTTGTGTTCTGCTTTTTAAGCAGAGGGTTTGAGGGAAAAAGAGAGAGGAAGAAGGAGAGAGAAGGAGAGATGAAAGAGAACAGATAGGGAGGTGAAAGAGAATAGATAGATGTTCTACTCTTTTAATTGGATCCCTGACCTAGGGATAATTTCTAAAGTTAGTGTATATGGTGTTGGGAAAATCATAAATAGTTCTGGAATTTCTCTTGAAAGTTACACTGAAGAGATTCCTGTCTGGCTTGTCTTAGTCTTTCAGATGGCCCAGGTACAGGAGATGATACAGCCCTGATTTATATTTACAGTGGAGTTACTCAGTCCAGCACTCCTGTTCCTTAATTCAGGTTTTGTGACTAAAGTGTGATATGTTAATTATTGCCAAAATATCTAAGAATAACTGAGTGATCAGCCTGGTAGGGATGTGAAAGGCTTGTTTGAGGGTATGGAAATTGTTTCCAGAATGCTGCTTAGCAGAATTTCTCTGAGCTGTAATGGGAAAGACTTGTCTTTTAAGGAAGGAAAAGGCTTCTGGGATCCAATAGTGATATAGTGCAAAAGACAGAGAATATTCTGTGATGGTTAGAGAGGCAATTCTAGGGCTCAACTTGGACTGGACCTCTTCTGACCATCTAGGCTACTAATGCTTGAGTGACACAAGGATGGCATGAGCCAGTGACAGCTTTGGCCTACACATGGAGCCCCTCACTATGTGTCCCTTGGGACGTGAGGAAATGCTTTCCTATCTGCCTTCCCTTTTTGGAGCAAGTTCCCATAATCAGCACTTAATGCAAATTGTAAATTAATGTTTCCATCTCCCCAAACAACCTATTAGGTTAATAACTGAAAATTGTCAAATTGTTAGGGAACCCACTTTGAGAAGTAGGTGAAGTTTAGTGATAGATGACTTGTAGCTTGCAGCCTTAATTTACCACAGCTGAAGTTCAGATCTTGACCCTAGAAATAACCCAGGGCTTTCTGGATTTCCTCCAGGATCTGGGATAAAGAAATTTATCTGTAAAATATTGTTATTCAAGTAGTTATAGATGCCATATTAATGTGGGCCTTATGAAAGGATATTTTTTTTAACAGAAACATCACATGCCAACTCTGCAAACAACTTAGGGATCAAATTTCCTAAAAAGTTTAATTCCTGTCAGAGGATGATTTCTGGGGATAAAATCTGTTGGCTAAGATACCCAAATGTTAATGTTTAATATCAGTTTCTATTGTGCTAATTTTCTTTTTTTGTATCTGGTGTTCTAGTTTTTGCCCTAGTCCTAGGTTCTATACTTCTGCCTTAGGGAGGGATGCTCCCCCTTGTGACCTGTCTGTCAGTCTGGGGAAAGTCTCTGATCTCCAAGCCTTCAGGACCCTTGCATTCGCTGCAGAGGTGCCTCTGAAGACCCTGTGCCCACAGCTCCTCCTCCTGTTCCCCCTCTCAGAGATTCTACGCCCCTTCTAAGCTTGAAGAAGCTACAGAAGATGGAAACCATCGACCCTCTTCCCTTAGACATTTGGAGGAGGGGAGGGGAGACGGCATAGGACATTGTGGGACATTGTACCCCAGAAACAGCATAGAACACTGTACCCCCATAGTGAAAAAGTTTTTTTCAGGCAAACTATAGGCAGGAAAATCCCTTTGCTTCCACTATGTACCCTTCCCCTTATTCTTAACTGCCTAGCAGCTTTTGTAAAGGAATGAATTAACACCATTTAGCTTATGGTCCTGCATCAGCATTCCCTGACAACCCCCACCCTTGATATGGCGTGTGCAGTCACCAATCTTTAAAGGACCACCTGAGGATGATTCCTCAGGATCAAAAGAAAAAGAAGGGAATGTTGAATTTAAAAATCAGTCTGGCAGTCTACTGAACTATTTCTGGCCTGGGCAAGCTACCCCCAGCCCCCAAGGTTTCCCAGCACAGTCTTCCTTATCTCCCCCTATCATAAACCTAAGACTGAAGCTATCTTATCTGATGTCTTGAGGAATGTTTGTCTATGTTTGCCTGCTTTACAATATTTGCCTATTTAATGTATGTTTGCCAAATGCTTCCAGACCCCTGACCCTGAAACCCCCCTCCCCAGATGCTTCCTGACCACCTGTCCCTGACACTACCTTGATAATTATGTATGTACCAACCCCCTTCCCCAAACATTTCTATATAAACTCTTGGCTGAGAATTCCAAGGGGTCGTTCAGGCATGCCTCTCTGCCTAGCGACCCTAGCTATTATTGCTAGTAAAGGATGAGCCTCTTCTTGCATATTGCATTGTCAGTGTGATTCTTCCTTCGGCCATGAACCTGGGTTAGGTATTAAAATTTGGGTACAACACTTTCTCTCTTATTTTTAATCTTCCCTTATATCCTGGCTCTTTCTCTGTGTCTACAGGCATGACTAAGTCTCCTCCATTCCTTAAAAGCACAACTTTGTCTAAGTCTGACTTCTAGAAACCCAAACTTTTAAAAAAAACCTTGTCTAAGTTTGTTGCCTCCACTTTCTTAACGCTTATCCATTTCTTAACTTCCTGCATTCTGGTTTGGCAGGCAGCATGATATAATGGGAAAAAATGCTGAACTTGGACAACTGAACCCAAAGCCATGGTACCTGAATTCAAATCCTTAATCTTGGGCTCATTTTTCTCATCTGTATAATAGGATGCTCTGGTCAGACTTCAGCAAAGCTGAAAAGTTGAGAGGGGCAAAAAGACAAACTATGCATTGAGATGTAAAGGGGGGAAAGTCTTAAGATACAAAAATAAAAATGTCATCATACCTTAGAACTGTTTTGAGACTTGAATAGCACACTTGCATATGAGGCCAGCAAAGACACTGAACTTGCCTATTTGGGGTTAGATTCCTACCTTTGCCCCTAGACACTTATCTAAATAACACTGTAATAAGAATCTGAGAGGTTGTGATAGAATTAATACTTACTAGTGTTTTCTCACAAAGTAGATTAGACCCACTCTACCTTCTTCCTTCCTGGGATAGGGATTAGTTTTCTCTAAAAGGAGACAAATCATTCCCAGGACCTGATTTAACCCCTGTTTCCCTGAAACAGCTTCCTAGTCACCTTAAGACATTAAAATATCACCACGTGTAGTCTAGATCCCTCTGACTTGGTGGGTTTCTTATTAACACTAGAATCATTGTCCTTCACTTTCATATCCTGTCCTAATATCTCCTTATAGATACAAAGGGGGCCATGTCCAGAGAAGATAAGTGTAACTGAATCTGGTTTGAGAGTTCTTGATGTAGTAGAACCTCCTTGTTAGCTGTTCAATAACTCTTGAATGGCTTATTTCTTCTCAACATTGAACTTGAATTAAGATAGTGCTGAGGTCATTAACCTTAATATACATACAAAGTCAATGGGTCTGCAGATACACCCAGTTTGTTCTGAAACCCTGTGCATCAGTATCGGTATGATTTTATAGGGAAAAAGAGGAACATAGCTGATGATTACACCAATTATTTACATAAAAAAATTCCACAAGAAGGGGAAAAGGAAAACTGCAAGAAACTCAAAAGAAACTATACCTCATTCTGTTCTGGTTTCCTGAGGTTGTAGTTGTTCCAACCCTGGTTTCTTGTGGGGATTTTCAGGATTCTTATGGTTGTGGTTTATCTCTTTGAATTTATTGTAATTTTCAATAGATTTCAAAAGGATAGTAAGTCAGGGTAGAGGAAAATAGTCATTCTGACATACTTTCTTATTATTAAATGATTATTATGATTCAAATGATTATATATATGATTAGATTAAAATGATTATATATACACACGTATATATATGTATATGTATGTATGCATACATACATATACATATACACATATGCATACACACACACTTCAAATGACTAGATTCCAAGTATGGCATCTCAGCTATTCAATTTGCCAATAGCTGGGATTGTTTCTTACTACAGAATCAGATTAGTCAATCAACAGTTTCAACTTAATAATCAATGATAATTCTTAATAAATAATCAAACATCCTCTGAGTAGGAGGTGAATAGATATTCCCCACCAAGGACCTGGGGTGAATGCAGAAGTTGAGATAGAAACATGATGAGTTTCTATAGCAACATCTCCTGAGACCATGGTCTCATGGAATCAAGGCCTTGGTCATTCTCTGTTGCTGACTTCCATAGGATGGAGTGTGGGAGACTCTGAAATCATACTTTTTTAGAGTCAAATAAATTTGTTAGACCCTCCACACAGGAAATGTTCCTTTTTTAGGAAGCAGAAATGGGGATTTATCCCTGGTTTTTAAAAGATGAATTCTCATTGTATTTAGTTTCCCAGTGGTATCTGCAATGGTAAAGTTCTTAAAATATATGGGTTTGATAGATTTGATTTGTGAAGTTCTCAATAATTCCTGCTATATCCTATATTTAGCTTGGCTCAGAAGCAAATGAAACCTGCCCTCTGGGTTGTACCTCACTGTAATACCTTTAGGTTTAAGCTATGTGTTTGTCCCCAAATAACTATATGGGTATGAACCGATCATTTGCTAACATTTCAGCAGTTGATTGGGACAGTTCTGCTTTGGGTAAATATTGCTGTCAATGCAAGAGGCACTTTGGGAATGGAAAAGGAGTCACAGAGCTTAGTAGCCTGCTAAGTGGGTAAAGGGCAGTGACATTCTCTCCTAGTTATGGAGCATGAAGTGATAAGATGGCTACTGATGGTCACACTGGTACAGGGAAATCCAGTAACAAGACACTAGATGGGCCCTTCAGCCCCAATCAAACTCAGTATATCCTCTAGTGGTCCCACCTCATTTGATCATTCCAGAGAGTGGTTTTCGAGATCAGATCATAGAGTAAAGGCATTTAGGCTTAGTATCTGGGCAGGCCATTTTAGTAACTTTTAGGCATGTTATTGTTTTACTATCCTATATATTGCATCCCCAGGGGAGTGAAATATTTCTTCTCTAATGATAGTGTGTAAATAGAATTAGCTCGAGCCCATTAATAGTCAAAATTCTACTCAACCTAGGCGTGCTAATGATGTCACCCTAACCTCCCTTAGTGGGGAGGGGAGACGAGTTACCCACACGTGACAATAAGTAACAAATCGAGAATAAGGGACTGCCCTTTGGGCAGTCCAAATCAATGTAGAAACTGCCATTTGTCCATTTGAATTAGAGGTGGACCACAGGAAGTGATGAAAGACACTATCTCTTTAAGTAAGTTAGTGAACTTCCTGTGGGGGCAGTTGCCGTCTCAATCTGGAAATAGAAGCATCTCCTGAGACCACAGAACGCTTACGCTCTATATTGTCACGTGGGTAAGTTAGGCTGACTTCCTTGGCCTAGCTGGGCCAATTCTAAACTCTGCCTATCTGGCTGTTGGGCCTTGTGGCTTACAGCTTCATTTATTTAGCTTTTTAACCTTCTCTCTCTGTCCAGGCCTTTGGCCTGGACTAGCTTCTCCCTTTCTCTTTATTCCTACTCTTTACCTACCAGATTGTAAATAAACTCCTCAACCCAATGCTGACTTGGGTCTGATTTAATTATGGAATCAACCTGAATTGTTGATTCCTGGCAGCCACACATTCTAATATATATCTCTAAATACTTAAATTTTCCTTCTTACAATTGAAATAAAGGAAGCTGGGGGAACTTTGTTATAACAGCACCCCCTAAAACAACTCCATGTTAACTGTGAGGAAGGCAGCTATTACCTGGAAGGAGACTACAGGTTGCTCAAAAAGTCATCGTTCCCATCACTTCACCTCATTAATTCTATCGCTAAGGTTACCAAAGCCTATGGGGAGTTGTTATTTAATCTACCAATACTTGTTTCTCTAGTCTTGTGACTGAGACTAGTCAGGAAGAGTTTATATTCACCTAGGTAGAAGTCAAGAATACCTTCACTTGGAGCTTCCTTAACTCTCCCTCATACTGCCCCATTGTGGCAGACAGAGCTCCAACAGTGACTTTCCTGAGGTCACTGATGCACACAATTATACTGATGACTTTATATTGATCAGACCAGATAGGGCCACAACAGAGGCCTTAGATAAAATGATCAGGAAATGGATGGGAAATCAACTTTGAGAAAATTCATGGTCTACCCTCCTAAGTAAAATTTTGGGGAATGCAATGGGAAAATTCAAGAGGATTCTTGGCACAACCTGGAGTAAGTTATTGACACTTGCTTCCTCATGATATAAGAAGGAAACCCAGAGGCTTACTCTACTCTTTAGGTCTTAGATAACCCACACTCCCCAACTGGGTATCTTGAAGCTCCCATTTTTTGCCTTCACATCTGTTTCTTTTAAGTGGAGGCCCAGAATAGGCTGTGGCCCCAGGAGATGTAAAGCAGGCTGCCCAGCAGTCTCTCCCCTAGGTTTCTTATATATATATGAAAAGCTCTCTGTTTCTGGACTTCTCTGTTCATTAAGACCAGGATGAATAGATCCTTTGGCAAGCAAGAGGTGGCTAGAATAAGGGATTATTGCTCTTCTGGAGTTCTAAGTTTCCCAGAATGCCATTTTTTATATTGCTTTTGAAAAGCAATTGCTTGTCTATTACCAGGCCTCAATCAGTATTGTACAGACGGCATACAATCACCCCCTGTCCTGAGCTGCCTATTGTGGTTTGGGTTTTAGAAACAAAACAAAACAGTAGCAAGATTTAGAGGAAGATCTAAGGAAATAACATTTCATCCATTGCAGTAATTTAACCTTTTTAAATAAAAAAATGAACAAATATTTATTTTCTCACTCAAATTTTTTTCACCTCTAGTGGAAAAAAGGAAAACAAAACTGTAAGAAACATCCTTACTTAAGCAAAATAACTGACCACATTAGCCATCTCCAAAAATGCACACCATATCCTGCATCTTGAGACCATCATTTATAGCATGCTTCATTATCATCTGCTGTAATCATAGTTAGTGTAGCATCCATGATCCTGAGAGGGGTCAAAGCTGCCTCACAGAATTCCATAGTGACCCCTCAGAACTCCAGGAGAGGGGGCAATTGAGGGCAATTGGAGACCTGGGTATAAAAGGCAGGGACATTTCATCATACTCCTTGTGGGTTCAAGGGCTGGTTCACTCATCTTATCCCCAAGGACTAAGTGTTTCATTACTGGCTTTCAATTGAGAGAATATCTCAGTTGCAGCATCATAGCTATTTTCTACATAGATCTTCAAGCAAGATTACCTTTACACCTTCAACTTAGTTACATTAGATTAGGAAAAAAGAATATTTAGGGAGGGGGTTAGGAGTTAAGTTGTTCAGTTCACATGAATGTGCAGCCAACCGGTATATTGAAAGATTTTAGTTAGTTTACCTCCCTTTTCATACCCAACCAATTTCCCCTTCATCCTGCCTTCCTGAATTCATTAAATCCCTTTGCTTATTAGATACTGGGCCTGTGTGAAGATATAGTTGGGGTATACTCACCATCAATATACTTTATCCAATCAAGAGCTCCTTCCAAGCTAGATCTGGTGCAGTTTCTGTCCTGTCAACTGGTTTGAAGACAACCTGACCTCATCTATTCCTAGGGAGTGGAGAATAATTTTAAACAGAGAGAGTTATTAACTTTTGTGGGATTATTCCTTATAAATTCACCATCTAAGCCCTGAATTAGTGAGCTTGAACAGTCTCCATACCTGATCCCAAGAGTTACAGTTTAACTGCTCCCAGAGGGGGTGGAGGAGGAATTCTACACTCTCTACTCCCCTCCCCCCTGTTAAACCAGCCTGCTCCTTCTCTGACAGTGATACTCCACATTCACAATAGCTAATCTGACCCAATTTAACATTAGCCATTGCATTTATCATATCTTTTAAGTCCTTTAAAGTTGTCTTATGTTATTATATAAATTATTCTCTTAGTTTTGCTCACTTCATTCTATATTGATGCATATAGTCTTTTCTGAGTTTTTTTCTGAAATTCTTTCATCATTTCTTATAATACAATTAGCATTTCATTACCTTCATTTAATATAATTTGTCTAGTAATTCCTCAATTTATTATCATTACAAAAAAAGCTTTTCATACCTGGGGCCTTTTGTTCTTTGTTTTATCTCTTTGGAGTATAGGCCTAGTAGTGGCATTTACTGAATCAAAGGGTATATGCAATTAAGTAATTTGGAGGTATTGTTTTAAATTGTTTTCCAGAATAGGGCTAGACCAATCCCAAATCTCCACCAACAATATATTTATGTAGCTATTCTCCCACAGCCTCTCCAACAAGTTAGTTTCCTTTTGTTGTCAAAAGTTCATTTCACATTAACAAATTTTACATTTTCCCTCCATAGAAGATACTTCATTCCTATGTTCCTCAGATGAATTGTCTGTCCTAAGTAGTTTTGGGCTGTGTATACATAGAAAGATAATTCACAGATCTATATAACCAACCCCAGTCTCATTTCTGAGGTTTAGTCTCATATCTCTAACTGCTTATTGAACATTTAGAACTGCATGTCTATTAGACATATGAAATTCAACATATGTGAAACATAACTTTTTTTCCTTCTAAACTCAACGCTTTTATGTTTTCCTGTTGAGGACACCACCATTTTTTCTAGTTACTTAGGTTCATATCCAAGCTGTGATCCTTGATTCTTCCTTCATATTAATGGTACATATCCAATTGGTTGTCATCAGTTGTTTTTATTTCCACAACATTTCTAGTATCCATTTCCTTCTCTCCAATCTCATTTTCTTCTCACTATATCTTCCATAATCTGCCAAAATGACTTTCCTAAAGCACAGGTCTGACCATGCCATTTTTATGTTCAATAAATTCCAGTGACTCACTATGCATATATAGACCCATATGGACACACATAACCCACACACTGAATTTGCACACATATTACATATCTGCACTTTGTCTCCCAGCATAGAATGTAGGCCTCTTGAGAATAAGGATTATTTCATTTTTGGCTTGTATCCCCAACACTTAACATAATGCTTAGCTTAAATAGAAGTTATTTAATAAATATATATTGATTGATTGATGAAAGGAGGGCTGATATGATTCTGAGTGCGTCACAAGTAACAAATTTATATCATCATTGAAGTGGTTAAAAAAAATTCTTACAGATGTTTTCCATTTGTGGCATCAATTACCCATATAATTATTTTAGCTCAATTTTCCCTGTGTCAGTGCAGCCTCTGAATTGAATTTAGAAGTAGGAGGGATTTGGGAACTTAGCACTGCTAAGTTTCATCCTGAAGCTGATCGTTTTACAAGAGAACTGTCAAACTTCCAAGAAACAAGGAGGCAAGAGTTTTCTCTGTAAATACTAGCAGGCAGGGTGAGAATAATTAATATCTTATGAAACACTTTGACTCTTGATTCAATCTACAACACCTCTGAAGACGTCACCACCCCCTTGAGCAAAGCTTCTGGCACATACTTAGTGAGTTAGTTGCTTATTAGATTTTTTTTTTTTAATAACTGCACTTCCAGTAAGGACAGAGTACACAAAACAACTCCCTCATTTACAGCATGGAATGTGTCATTTGATCTTCAAGTAGACTGAGAAAGGAGTGGTCTGTGCAAGGTAATGCTTGCTGTCTGACAAATAATTCAGCTTATTTGAAACATGAGGTTATGTTAAATAATTGGTCATAAGTACAAAAGAAAGTTTGCCCTGAAAACATGATTTCTGGATACATTTTTCAAGTCCTTCCTTTCTATGGTTACTTTTTGCTTTTAATTTGATTTCTAAAAGTAGAATTTCTTTACTTATGAGGACTTTGTATTCTTGATAAAAAGTTTAAATTGCTCCCATTCAATTAAATTCAGATCACTAAAAATTATTAATGTCTATTACTTACAAAGCTCCATGCTTTGGGGATTCAAAAACAAAACAGTACATTGATGTGTGTGTATATGTGGGCACATTCAAAAAAGAAAAGAAATTGTTCCTGCCCTCAAGGAGTCCCTAACTTATTTAAAAAGAAGTGGGGAGGCATTCACATTTTGCTTTGAACTTTTTGATGATATTAATGTCTGCTCATCATGAAATACTTCTTAACAAAAAAAAAAAACTAGGCTGTCCTTTTGGAATGAATGCTATAAATTAGTGCAAAGAAGTTCATACTTTTCCTTTCAGTTTTTCAATGCCATTTGATTAAGAGCCCAACTTTTCGAAACACAGATCCAAAAAACAATGGGTGGCTTTGAAGGTTCATAATAACCAATGATTTTGATATGCTGATTTCTTTTTCAAAGAAAGTGTCAAGTTTTTCACTTCTACTAAGATTCTCTATTCTATTCCTCTGTTCTGTAAGATTCAGAAGACACATAAGTGACAGTGGAGCAGGAGCAATAAAATAATAATTGTTAAGTAAAAACAAAGTCCCTATTAATGTGAGTGCTGTCCCTATCTATTTTTGACTTCTGGGTTTTTATTATTATATAAAAATGCTATTGATTTTTGAGGGTTTATTTTATAGTCTACACATTTCCTGAAGCTATTAATAATAATAATAGTGATAATAGCAATAATGATAATAAGAGCCAGTATTTACATAGTGCCTTAAAGTTGGCAAACTTTACAAATATTATTTACATTTTGTGCTCATTATAACCCTGGGAGGTAGGTGCTATTGTTACCCTCATTTTCCAGATGAGGAAACTAAGACAGATAGAAGTTAAGTGACTTGCTCAGGGTTTCTCAGGTAGTAATTGTAAGGCAAAAGTTGAATTCAGATCTTCCCAAGTCCAGGTTCAGCACTTGTAAGGGTGCTGAATGCTTTTTTTTTTTTTTTATCATCTATAGGTGCTTAACATTTTAAAGTTTTCTACTACTATCCAGTTCAAATAGTCAATTCATCTAATGGACCTAGTTATGATAAAATGAAAAGGTTATGGCATTTCCATTTTTGAATGTTTGTTCATGACATTCTCCCTTATCTTTAATGTTTGCCTCACTCTTTTCCATCTATTTGAATTGTATCTATCTTTTAGTGACTATTTCAAGTTCAGTTTTCATAAAGAAACCTTTTTCCCCCCCATCCTGGACAAAATGATCTTTCCCTGGGACATAGGAGTGGGAGCCATTAAAGAAGGGAAAAGAAGCCATTCTCTTAGTTCATCTTGACAATGAACCTTAGCAAACCTTTAGAGTATTTATTTTTGTAGGTTTACAACATTCATAATTACTGGTTATGCTATAGATGATAGATCAACTCAACAAGCATTTATTAAATACCTGCTATGTGACAATATAGTATGCTAAGTAGTGGTGATACAAATAAAGGCAAAAAGTCCCAGCACTCAAAGCTTACAATCCAATGACAGAGGAAATCTACAAATAATTAAGTATATACAAGATAATATACAGGATAAATGGTAGGTAATCTTAGAGAGAAGGCACTAGAAATAGGGAGACCAGGAAAGGCCTCTGTAGAAAGTAAGATTTTAGCTAAGACTTAAAGGAAGATAGAGAATTTAGGGGGGAAAGACAAGGAAAGAGAATATTTTGGGACTAGGGTACAGTCAATGAAAACATTCAAAATCAAGAGATCAGAATTTTGGGAGAAAGGAGATCTCACTGCAAGTGTCATGAAGATAGAGCAGTGATGGTGAATCTTTTAAAGATGGAGTCCTGGACCCCAGCCCCAAGTCACCTCCCAGACCAAGTGTTGTTCCCACCCCTCCCTAGAGATCATGTACTTTGCCCTGTCATCCCACTGAATGCTGGGAATTCCCTGACCCCTCCTTACCCCACACAGGGAAGAGAGTAACGTGATCCCATTGGGCTGCTAGGTCAAGTGGCGGGTAAAGTAAGGAACATTCTCAGGGAATGTAGAGAGGGGGAGGGGAGTGGCCCAAGCACTCTACTCCCCTCCAGCTCTGCTGCCTGTGAGCTACCCACCTTACCCACTGTGTGCTCCCATTGGACTACTGGGCAGAGGGACAGGTGAAGTGAAAAAATGTCATCAAGAATAGTGGAGAGGGGGAGAGGAGCAGCTCCTGTACCAGTCCCTCTGCCTTTCTAATAACAAGGTGGGGAGGAGAAAGGGAAGGGTAGCCACAGAGAGCATACTGAATGCCACCTTTGGCACCTGTGCCATAGGTTTGCCATCACTGTGATAGGGTATATGTAAAGGAATAATGGAAATATAGAAGAGGACTTGGCTAGTGTTATGATAAGGATTTTATTTAGTTTACCCTGTCTCATTAGGAGCAGGGGTTTTAGGCCAAAAAAAGGGTTTGTGACTTTTATGCTGTCCCCTTTAAGAGAGAGGAATAGAGAGAGTTTGCTTCTGGCCCTTTAAGGAAGAAATATAAAACCAGTGAAGAGAGAATTCTTTGAGAATTCTGGGCTCCATGTTTCTCTGGCAGTCTCAGGGAACAGGGATAGCTGCTTTGAGCTCTCTTGCTCTGACAGTTGATGGTGGTTGAAGTTAATAGAAGATTATATATTACTTTGAGATTTGAGAGTGGAGAAAGAGCTATTTGCTGAGGAGGTTTTCCTCCCCAGGTCTTGGTGGGAAAGAAGCTGCGAGAGAGAGGCTTTGTCTACTCTCTGACTTGGAAGAGGGCCCTGTGTCATTTTCTCTCAGCTAGGAGATTTTGACAGTTATTCTAACAATTTGATCATTTATATTAATTGAAGAAGGTTAAAGAAGGTTTTATAAGTTAGAATAGTTTTAGTTAGATAGAAAATAATATTATAAGATAACTGAGTGTAGTTATTAGGTCCACCTTGGATGAACACAAAGAAGCTGCACAAAAAGTAGCCAGTTTATGGGGGGGGGTGATTTTATTTAGAAATATTAGAATTAGGTTAAGAGATATCCTGTCCTATTCCTAACTCCTGTATCCTGCCCTTGCCTCTCCTAATAGAGATAAATAAATAAGAGTTGAATTAAGCTGTTTCCACCCTTCCATCCACCACCTTCAAATAGGTTAACCCTGACAACTTTAGTTATTAATAACAACTATTACCAACATTAAGATCAATTATATTTATAACAGCTTATCAATAACAGTTTGGGTTTCAACATACCAGTTATTATTTACTTATAACACTAGGAATGGTTGGAAAAAACACACGGAAAATTTTATAATTGATCCTGGAGGAAATTAGAAGCAATTGGTATTTATTTAATAGGTTAGCTCATAATGAACCCTCAAAGGACTCTGAGAATGAATGATTAGAAACACAGTGGGGAAACCAAGAGAGTTGTGTTATGAAAAGAAAAAGAGAGGATATTAAGGAGAAGTGATCAAAGAAGAATAAAGTGGAGACATTGGTAATTCAGTGGATTGAGAGCTAAACCCAGAGATGGGGAGGTCCTAGATTTAAATCTGACCTTAGACACTTCTTGGCTGTATGACCCTGGGTAAATAACACATTGCCTAGCCTTTACCACTCTTCTACCTTGAAACCAATACGTAGAACTGATCCTAAGATGGTAAAGGTTTAAAAAAAGAGGATGAGGAATGAGAAAAGACTATTAGATTTGGCAATTAAGAGAGCACTAGTAACTTTGGAGAAAGCAGTTTCAGTTGAAGTGTGAGGATGGAAACCAGGAAAATTATAAAAATTAAATTTAAGAGACTGACAGTAGACTAATAATTTTATTAAATCATAAGTAGTAGGAGGAAGAAGAGGGAAAAATAGGAGAGGGGTATTTAACTTTCTAATCCATGGCTGCCATTTTGGGCCCCCTACCATGCTGACACTGAGGAGAGCAGTTGCCAGTAAACACGGAAGTCCAGAGAGCATGAACTCCCCCTCTGCCTCATTTTATCCAGTCTAATCTCTACCCATTAATACATGATGTCTCAGGAACCAACCATGGCTTTCTATTTTGTCTGTGCCTCCCAGGGGGGCCATCCAGGGAAGATCATCCTGCCCTCTTGGTGTCTATATTTTTGACTCCATTGTTTCATTTTTCAGCCTATTCTACCCATGTGACTAAATTTATCCAATGATTTCCCTGGCACAGTCCTCGCTTCAGGTCTCATGCCAGGAAACATGTGCCAGGAACATGTAGTAAAAAGTGGGGAGAAGAAATTTCCTTGTCACACTACAAAAGCATGAGGAGCAAGAAGTATAAATATAGGTAACTTTGTCAAGGAGTTTTATCTGAGAAAAAGGAGAAAAATTATAGAATGATAGCTGGTGGGGATGGGAAGCTCTAGTGAGGGTTTTAAAAGAATGAATCAGTCTTGAATATGTTTATAAACAGCAGGAGAGGAACTAATAGAGGGAGAGAGATTGCAGATTAGTTATAGAGAGGAAGAATAATAGTGAGGTCAGTTCATTGGAGAAGATGAAAGAGATATGATCATGAGTAAACATAGAAAGAATCTATGGAAAAAAGTCCTGTCCCCTCCACCTTCATCAGAAATTGGAATGAAGAAGATAGTAAGGGGGTGAGAAATGAGAAAGAAAGAGGCAAATCAGGGCACATGACCTCCATTTTTTTCAGCAAAGTATGAGGGGAGGTCCTTATATGGGAGGTGGTAGAATAGAGTAAAAGCTTGAACACCCTACTTAGCACTAGGTGGAGGAGCTCTTTACCTTTTCAACTCAATCAGACAGAAAATGAGAATTCACACCTCAATCAGCCAGGAATCTGAACTCTTTTGATAAGTATTTACTTCTTCAAAAGGTGAGAAGTGGTTCCCACAAACACTGCCCCCTGGGCAGTGCTGTACAATTTGGAAGCTATGATTGGCCCTTGTGAAAAGGGGAAGGGGCAAGAAGTCAATATAAAAGGCCCTGAATTTCTGGGGCTAGAGAAGTCAACTTCAAGAAGGAAGTCAGCTTCAAGAAGAAGGTTGGCTCAAAGAAAAAAGTTAGCCTCAGGAGTCACCTTCAGCTCGAGTCATCATTTTGACCTGTCTCTTGGAGGGAACTTGAGCGAGTGGATAGCTGGCTTTCCCTTCCTGTCTTCTGAAGAGAGTTTAATTCTTATTGAAGGTCAACAAGTCCTGGCTGATTGAGGTATGAATACTCATTTTCTGGCTGATTGAGTTGAAAAGGTAGAGAACTCTTCCATCTAGAGCTAAGTAGGGTGTTCAAGCTTTTGTTGATTCAATTAAAAAAAAAAGACAAAGGAGAGTTAATTCTGCCTTCACAATCTGGTGAAGTAGGGGGTACTTCAGTTATTGTTAACCAAAGTGTTAACTCAAAATAGACAAAGGGAATAAAGGATTCCCTTTCACAAGTGTAAACTCAGAGAGAACAAAGAATTCCCTTTTACAATAGGAAAATTGAATAGATAAGATAAAGTTTGAAAAAGCTACTATTGATAAATAGGATAATGAATAAATTAGGGAAGATTAATACTTCAATCTGAATTTCTTTTGGTAATGTATCCACTGGGTCTTCTAGGTTATAGAACTTGCTGTGTTATAATGTTTTTTTTTTTTAATTTACTATTCATTTGTGTGTGTGTGTTCAATGATAGAAGTGGTGGAAGGATCAGGCCTAGCAAAAATAATGTGGGTGTGAACTGGAGGTGTTGTTATGAATGACAGTGCCATGTTTTGGTCAGGTTCAGAGCCAGAAGTTGATCACTTTTAATTATAACGGGCTTGTCTGGAGTCTTGTTCAAGGACAGGGGCAGTGCAACACAAAAGGGTTAAAAAGAATGACACATCATCAGCAGGCTTCTAACAGTTTTGGTTTATTCCATCATGCTCTCATCCAACAGGATTAAGGCTTCTGCTTGCTCTCAGAGCCAGAAGCAGTCCCTATATTCCTTCTTACCGTGGGAACCAAGTTTAGCTCATTATTGGAATCAAACAGTTAACAAAAATAATTTTGACTAGAGCCTGGCATCTGGAGCCACAGAGGGAATTTCTCTCTGCCTTCCTATAGTTATCAAGTTTATGTTGTTCTCTTCTCTTCAACTGTGTCCTCTTTGTGAACTTATAGAATGAGAGGAGGGAGAGTTTGGGGGGATTTAACCTCTTGGCCCCCCACCTTTCCCCTTTATTTGTTTTGTAAGCAAGAAAACCAAAAACAGAGAGGGGAACATGTCAGGAAAATTTAACTCCTGAGTCTTCTGTTTCTCTCCATTTAGATTTTGGTAAGCAGATCAGAACAGGGACACAAATGCACAGAAAGATGCTCATTACAACTAGGAGTAAAAGCATGAAAAAAGTTGTGCATTGCTCCAGAAATCCACCCCTATACTTGGTGAAGCCAATCAGGAATATCATTAGCAATGCAGGAGGGTGACAAATTCTAATGATTACTTTTACAATTAATAATGTTCTACAAATCATCCAAACTCAGTGATACATTGGTCAATCTCCACAAATGAACTAGAATTTTAGCAAAGTTTACATTAGTAGCGTTATATTGAACAGTTAATAAACAAAATAAGTACAACTATAATAACATTGCAGCTTCTGAGATAAATATAACATCTGCACCCCAGAAGTCAACTCTAATACATCATCTCTAAAAGCAAATATAACTGGATAAAAATCATGATTTTTGATCATGAAACTGAAAAGCCATGATATTATGTGCTAATACTTAAAGATAAATAGCTTGATATACTTGACAATATTTCATCAGATTGGTTAACATAAAAAGTGCTACATAAACGATTTCATATCTATTCCAATAACAACAATAATAACATTGATGAAACTTTAGCTGGATATTCTTTTATCTTCATTTGTATCTCTATCTTCATGGATTCTGTATCTGGACTCTCTGCTCTGTATGGTCCAGGTTGCTTGCAGAAATCTCTGAATAAGTCCTCCTATTAGGGAAAAATTATTTGCAAAGGTAACATATTATGAAATAAATTCTTCTACATCGGGAAATATAGAAATTCCTGTGGTCCTAACCTAAAATCTAAAAATTAGATTATATTTTCTTTGTAAGTAACTATTCTTGTGACATTATAATTGTAGACCAATCAGAATCTCAGTGGTCTAAAGTAATTGCTGAACTAGCCTATGAACTTTTTACTCTTCTTTTTTTCTTTTTTTATTTGAATGGAGAAGAAATGCAGGGGAAAAAAATCTTCCTTTGAAATATACATACTGATTGTTTAAACACATGCACAAGCTAAGCATCAAATACCAAGTAAAGCATATCAGGTGTGGTTCCTTTTTTCCTAAAGGACAAAAGAATTCTACTCATTATCAATAATATTCCAATTCTAGTCCTTTTCATAATTTATAAACATGCTACTTGTATGTTCACATAACCTAGCAATTTCTAAAATATTTACCTCATATGAATATAAGCTTATCTTATTGACTTTGCTGCATAGAAACTTTATTTATATACATGTCACTATGGTGGTGAAAAAAATATCCTATCCTATCTTAAAGTCTATTCAAAGTTAGTATTATCCTACTTATTACAATGACTTTAGTGCTCATTGAGAATACTCAGTGGGTCATAGCTTGCCTCTTTGCTGTAGCAGGAAAAGAGGGGTGTGATGCTAAAAAAAATCTTCAATAATCAGTAGTATTTTAAATCATAGGAATTTTGTTTTAAAAAATATGTGAATTGCCATACATAAAAGTCAATAATGAAATCTTTTTTCCAATAAACAATGAAATTTATTTGTGGCCAGGAGACCTGCTTCTCTTCCTCAACCAGTGTTTATTTTCTTAATTGGTGCTGCTGTGAGAAGAAGGGAGAGGGAGCAAGGAAGTGGAGAGCTCCAGCCTCTGAGTTTTGCTAAAACAATGCATCAGTAAGTGAATCATCAATTTTGTCTTCTATCAATTCTCACCTAACAGGCGAACATACTTTCTTTTGAGGGGCTAATATAATTAACTTTTCATAAGAGTATTATGATCCACATAGAAGCATTTTCAGGAAAAACTGACAAGTTAACATTAAAAGAAATGGCTTAAATATTCTCCCATAAATTTGTCCTAAACATCTTAACCATGAATCTTTCATTTCTGATATATTCACATTAACATCTAAGCAGTTAATCCAATTATCATTGTCCATAAATCATTGCATTACTAATTTAGTTTAATTAATTCCAACATATTAACTACTTTATCTATAAAGGAAACATGATCTTTTATTCTGAACAGTTTAAACTTCTATGTAAAAATATATTTTGTGAAAAAAAATCTTCAAAAAAGAAACCCAAAAATCTTCAAAAAAGAAACCCAGAATTTTCATAGGGATTGCCCTATTTTCCCCCCATCCATCCTAATTACCTTTTGTTCATTTAGAATTTCCTTCTACACCTATATATCATTTTCTTAAAAATCCTGTTAACTCTTTAACTTTAGTTGCAATATATACCTTAATACCAGGTCAAAATTTATCCAAGCTGCCAACTAACATCTTGGGGCTTTTAAGTTATATCTCTAAAGTTCATGTAAGATATCTGGTGACTTTTGCTTGTTTAAATGTTTCCCTAAAATCTTTGAAGTATATAGTTAAAGTATAGTCATCTTTAAATCCTATCATACAATAGTTGTCAACTTTGTAGTCATTCTTTTTTACTGTTTTCCTGTATTAGTCCCTAAATATCAATGTAAAATAATTGTAAGGACTTTGTTCTCCTTCCTGTATGTGAGGAAGGGGTTAAATTACTTTTGTATAAAGTTCAAAGGCTGCAGAAGTTTTTATGTCAACACTTGGCTTCACTCCCAGTAAAAGTATATTGCAGAGAAAAAAAATATCTCTTTCTTTCCATTCCTTTTTAACACTTTAAGTTACAATACTTATAAAATTTGCATGTTTTTAAAACCTTGATAATAAATCACTCCTAATGGATATTAAAACTCCACAACTTTAAAATTGACTTTGATTAAAGTCCCTTAGCAATCTTCCATTATATTCCAATTTTCCTTTCAAACCTCTGCTCAAAGCAGAATAAAACATCCAGCTTTGCCTCTTTATACCTTAAGACATTTCTACATAACTGATTAAATATTTCTTTCAAATTCTGAACTAGCATTCTTTATACATTTTCCACTTACTATTTCTCTCACCTCATCTGGCTTCTCCTCTTTTACTCTTACTATAAATAGAGGAGAGGTGACTACTCTTTATCTATATTTAATAACCTAGACTGAGTCCTATTTGATTTCTGGACTGGTCAAATTTTCCTTGCTAATTGCATTATACACATACACAATTTACATAAAAATTAATTTTTCTTCACAGTAAAAGTTCATACATATTTTGTGTTCACCCATTATTATAGTCTAACAAATCATATTTGAATACCTGTTAATTCCTTCTTATTCATAGCACAGATTTGAAAAAACAATTTATACATCCCAATCTAGTACAACACTATTTGGAAATTTCCTTTTATCACAATATACCAAATTCTCAATACCTGTGTTAATTCACATTTACAAATCACAAAATTTTAACTTCTAATATCCCAATGTCATCATGTAATCACTTGTTGCTATTTTAAACTGTATATGTATTAAAATAACATCTCATTTTAAAATCCAAAATTTAAACCTAAAGAAAATTCTCTACAATACACTACAACCTTTTCCTGACTGAATCTTGTACTTATAGATCTTATGTTTACTAAGTAGCCAGTATAGTTTTCTACCTTTGTAAGATAAAAAAATCCCCTCTTTGTGTCAGGCTGGCTATTAATTACATTTAAACAATTCTCAAATTCACTGAAATCATTATATATTACCAGTCTTAACAATTCTCTAGCTATAGATTGTGTGCATAATTAAATTTAGCTAACATTTCACATTTAACTGATACACAATGCCATGAAATTATACTGTAACATAGTACATTATCAGACTCATTAGCAATTTTCCAAAGTTACATATATCAATCTTTAAGATTAAATCTAAGTGACAATTAAGTCATATTATGGGATAAGTTCTCCCTTTGTGTGTTCTGAACTTTTTCTCTTTTTTCTTCTCTCAGAGGGTCCTTCTGTGACAAGGAAAAAGATAAGGAACATATATCTTTTGCCTTTGTCCTCTATAAGTGTAGAGGTCAGTATTTTGTGAACACCCAATTAAGAAGACACAAGGGACAGACAAAAAACACTTAAAAGACAGACATTAAATATACTCAGGTTCCTGCTAACTAAATGCATTTATTCTTTACATTATGTTAAAAAAAATTCTTTTTGCGTGGTCTCAGACTGAAAATGTCACTGAAAAAAATCCATCATGTTTTCTAGAATACTGTCCCTTTAAACGCTGTTGTAAAAAACTCTGCTCTAGACTGCCTGTTTTCCTTGCCCCTTGATTCATTATGAAACAAAAGTGTAGGGAGTGTGTATTCCTAAAGCCTGTAATAAATTTTAACTTGATTGAGAAAATCCTTTACTTTACTCTGATTGTGAATTGTGATATTATACTCAAAGTGGTGGTAAGGAGCTTCTTGCCTGAGACATCCATCTGGGTGGTTAAGGGAGGGGCGAGTCTTCAAGTCTGCCAAAGTCTTGGGTCCCTGCCAGCCCCTGTGGCTTTTTCATCTTCTGTCTTAGAATAAGATATCTCTCACTGTCCTCTAACTGGATCTTTTTTCAGCCATACCAATCCATTTATCTCTGTGCCAATCCTTACATCTGCAGCTGTTTTTTTTCTGTTCCTCTTTGGGCTATAGAAACACCGCCCCCACCCACCCCCCTCAGAAAAAAGTAAATAGGAGAGAAGGAATAGACTGGGCTGGCCAGGGAATAACACAAACTGCGGACACTGTCACACTCCACAAGGGAAAGGACTGACAAAATAACACTGAATAACCACATAAGGATGTGGGGAATGGGGAATGACAGTTTGACAGTTAAACTGACCGCCTAACTGCCAGGGATATCAGTGATGTTAAGGTAACTCCAATAGTGGGTCCTTGATGGCTTAGTGGTGACTCAGGAAGTATAATAAAATTGGTTTTATTGTTGGTAAATTGGGAAAGTGGGTGAAGGCTTTTTATCACTAAAGAAACAGCCTAACTGCCTAAGAATATAAGAGGTCAGCTGGCTTTACTCTACTATACTACAGATAGTTCTAACTATATTGGAGAGGGCTGAAGTATTGGGATTCTCACTGCACAGGTACAAGATGCTCCAAGATGATAACAGGAACCAGGATCAAATCCTTGAACAGCCAGTGAAGTCCAAAGGAAGTACTAGGGAGTAGATCTGAATCTTATCTCTATCCAGGCTGGGTTGATTGATGGTCTCTTCTCTCCAATCTTCTGTAAATCCCAAACCTTCACAGCACCTTGGATCTCAGCAAACTGGACCATAGATACACTCTCCTTCTCCCAGCTTAGCCAAGAAACTCATTCTCTTTTTCAAACCTCTGGCTTCATTCCATTCTGGAATGTCCATGCACTCAGTCAAGGCTTGCATTTGAAAGCTGTCAGCTTTCTGTCCTACCTAAATCCATATCTAATTTACCTATAACACTTCCCCCTTCCCCCAGTGCAGGCTTGTTCCTTTTTTCACCAGCCCATGGCAAAAATGGAGCTTAGCCTGCTTTTCCCCCTCCAATCCACCATGTGCACTTAACAGTAGTAATCTTATGTTACCTGAGACACAGAGGAGTTATGATAACTTCTCTGGGCACTAAATCTTGCTGGTTTCTTCATGCTCCATAGTGGGGCATCAAGTATAACAGACTTCTCTGGGGTCCTGTCCAAGGACAAGGGCAGTACAACACAAAAGGGTTAAAAAGAATGACACTGGGGCAGCTGGGTAGCTCAGTGGAGTGAGAGTCAGGCCTAGAGACAGGAGGTCCTAGGTTCAAACCCGGCCTCAGCCACTTCCCAGCTGTGTGACCCTGGGCAAGTCACTTGACCCCCATTGCCCACCCTTACCAATCTTCCACCTATGAGACAATACACCGAAGTACAAGGGTTTAAAAAAAAAAAAAGAAAAAAAAAAGAATGACACATCACCAGCAGGCTTCTAACAGTTTTGGTTTATTCCATCATGCTCTCATCCAACAGGCTTAAGGCTTCTGCTTGCTCTCAGAGCCAGAAGCAGTCCCTATATTCCTTCTTACTGTGGGAACCAAGTTTAGCTCATTATTGGAATCAAACAGTTAACAAAAATAATTTTGACTAGAGCCTGGCATCTGGAGCCACAGAGGAAATTTCTCTCTGCCTTCCTATGGTTATCAAGGTTATGTTGTTCTCATCTCTTCAACTGTGTCCTCTTTGTGAACTTACAGAATGAGAGGAGGGAGAGTTTGGGGGAATTAACCCCCTGGTCTGCCACATCTAATCTCAGCACTATGCTACTAACTCATTCTTGGATATTTAGATAACTTTCTTGGCCTCCTCTTCCCTCTTATTGTAGAGTTACAGGGTTGAGTGAGTGTCCAAAACCTTCCTTTATGGAAGACAGAAATTCAACTAACTCCACTCTTCATATATAGTTCTGTTTTGTTTCAGTTCCACAGAACAAGATGCTCCCTCATTTCCAACTTCCTTTTATATGTTGTCTTCCTCCATTAGACTGTGAACTCCTTGAGGGTAGGGACAATCTTTTTCTTATTTATATCTCTAGCTCTGTGCACAGTGAATATCATATGCTTAATAAGTAATTATTGAGTTGAATTGAATCTAGACACTTGTTCCCTGTATTCCTATAGATAGGGGGAAGAAAAGGAAGTGGAGATAATTTTATATTGGACAAAATATGAGTAATGTCTTCATTATGGGAAAGAGGGCTACTTAGAAAGTGAGAATGAGCAGAAGATCTCTTTTAAAGCATTTTGGTGAAGGTGGGGAAGAGGGGTCAATTGTATTTTTCCTCCAACAGGAGAGAGATACAGTGGAAAGAGCATTGACTAAGGTGGGAAGATATGGGTTCAAATTCTGTCCGAATATAAACCTTACTGTACTTGTTTCCCCATCTATAAAATGAGAGGGTTGGGCTAGATGGTGTCAGAGTTTTGAGTGGATGATCCTATTGGGGGATAGGGACAAGGAAACTTTCAAAACTAACTATACAAAAAACATAATAAACATTTATTAAGCACTTAGTATATTCTAGGCACTGTGCTAAGCACTGGGGATACAAATAAGTAAAAGAAAAAAGCCTCTATACTCAAGAAGCTTACAGTCTAACAGAGGAAGACAATACACAAAAGAAAGCTGAAAAGTAGAAGTAGGACATGATGGTTGAATTGAAACTAAGTATGCAGCTAATAGGAGCCCGCTGAACTTCTGTGTATTCTTTAGAAGAAGTTTTTTGGGTCTTGTGGAAAGAATCTCCATGATAATGAATTTATCCTCGGGGAGAGTGGGGAGGGATTTATGATGAAGGTGGAATTGAAATGAAACATTACAGTTGAGAGAAAATCAAGACTTTAATGGGAAATAACTAGTTACTTTTATTTTTAAATAATAGTGTATCAAATGTATGTTCTGAGGATCCTTAGCCTAACTCTCACTCCTAATGACAATTCAGGTTCCCAGAACTTAACTACTTTTCCCTGTCAGATTTTTTCTATCAGAATGACCTTTGAGGAATCAGGGTCACTTTCTAATGCCACTAGCTCGAGCCTCTATTGGTACCCTTCTCTCCAAGCTTATCAATTCAGAATCCTTTTAGTCAGTTTTCCTTAAGAAACTTTTATTAAAGGTGTTCACTAAGGTGATACATTAAGAACAAATGGAACAGAGACAGGTAGGTGGCACATTAGATAGAACACCAGACCTGGAGCTGGGAGACACTGGGTTCAAATCTAACCTTCTTAGCTGTGTGACTATGGGCAAGTCACTTAACCCATTTGCCTCTTGCCCTTCTTTAAAAGTTGCTATTAGGCCAGAGGCAAAGGATTAAAAAACAAAAAGAACAATTGGTACAAAACATTACCCATGCTTTTCTCCCAAAGTCTAGTGAGTATAAATTTAGATAGCTGATGTGGCAAATGGTTAACTCATAGCTTTTGACAGCTGGAAGTTCATTTCTACCATTCATAGTGTGCTCAAGAAGCACAGTGAATTTTGCTCTCTGTTCTGTTCTTGGTTCCTGATTCAGACATTGTTACCAGACAATACTGCCTTGTTAGGAATAATATTAATGGAAAGATGGGAAGTCCAAAATCCTTCAGAATCTTCAAAGCTCACAAAGGTAGGGTGGGGGGGGGGGAAAGAATTGGTAAGGTTTGCAAGAGTTTAAATTTAGTTTTCATGCTAAATATGAGAATTCTAAAGTAATATTGTGGTCACTGATTTAAAAATATTATAGCTTGGGGGAAGCTAAGTGGCTCAGTGGATTGAAAGCCAGGCCCAGAGATGGGAGGTCCTGGGTTCAAATCTGGCCTCAGACACTTCCTAGCTGTGTGACCTTGGACAAGTCACTTGATCTCCATTGCCTAGCCCTTACCACTCTTCTGCTTTAGAACCAATACACAGTATTGATTCCAAGATGAAAAGTAAGGGTATATTTCTTTTAATTGATTTCTTCTTAGAATTGTTCTGGAAAGACTTATTTGCTCCAATTTCTGGAATTCCCTAACTCCAGTTAAAGAGAGGTTTTTATATAGGACCCATAGGATATGATGAAATCCCTTCACAAATTAGAATATACATCATATTCCTTAAATGGATTTCAATACAATGTAAAGCTTATGATTAACTATCTTATAGTTTGATAATAATAATTCTATGATAGATAACATATATTACTTACTGTGTGCTAATCATGTTGCTAAGTGCTTTACAATTACTATCTCATTTGATCATCACAAAAAGGCTAGAAAGGTAGATGTTATTATTATAGATGAGGAAAAGGAAGGGAAATAGGTTAAATGATTTGCCCAAGGTCACACAGATGAAAAATATCTGAACACTAGATTTGAACTCATCTCCTTGACTCCAGACATGGTCATTCTATCCACTGAGGCAGGGAGATCACTTTAAGTGAAATAGTGTTGAGTGAAACAATCATATTCATTCATTGACATCTTTTGTTTTTTCAGCACCTAAATTTTCATTTGTATCTTTTCCTTTCCTCTTTCTTCAGAATCATCTCTTATAACAAATTTTTCCCTTTTTTAATTTAGAATATTTTTCCATGGTTACATGATTCATGATTCTGAACCCCCCCCCCCACTCTTTCCTCCCTCCTCCTGAATCCAAAAAGCAGTTCCACAGGGTTACACATGTATCATTGTTCAAAACCTACTTATTTTCATGTTATTCATGTCTGCAGTAGAGCAATCCTTTAACATCAAAACCCTAATCATATCCCTATTGCACTACATGAGCAATCAGATATTTTTCTAATGCATTTCCATTTCTACAATTCTTTCTCTGGATGTGGACAGCATTCTTTCTCATAAATTCCTCTGGATTGTCCTGGGTCATTGCATTGCTGTTAGTAGAAACATCCATTACATTCAATTGTGCCATAATGTATCAGTCTCTGTACAATCTTCTCCTGGTCCTATTCCCTTCACTCTGCATCAATTCCTGGAAGTCATCCCAGTTCACATGGAATTCCTCCAGTTCTTTATTTCTTTCAGCATAATAATATTCCATCACCAATATATACCACAATTTATTGAGCCATTCCCCAATTGATGGACACTCCCCTCATTTTCCAAATTTTTTTGCTACTACAAAGAGAACAGCTATAAATATTTTTGTACAAGTCTTTCCCCTTATTATCTCTGTGGGGTACAAGCCCAGCAGTGGTATGGCTGGATCAAAGGACAGGTATTCTTTATAACAAATTTTTTTAAAGAAGAAGAGGAAAAAATTTCCACAAAACCTATCAAGACATTGAAAAAATCTGACATTTTATGTTCCTCACTCATGGACACTTGTAAACAGTATTTGAGTTCTACATTCTTGGACCAAAAGAGTAGGGGGAAATACCTTTTCATATCTCTTCTCTGGGGCCATGCTTGTTCTTTTTACTTTTGCAACATTGGCTTTTGATTGTTTTGTGGTTGTTCTTTCCATTTACATTGTTGCAATTGTTGCATATGTTGTTTTTTTTTTAAACTTTTTTTTTTTTTTGGTATGAACCTAAATCTCAAAAAAAGCATTTTCATCTACTGCATAGGACAAAATACAAAAAGAAAGTTATATGTGAAATCATTTTACTATTTCATGCCTCTTGCTTTTTTTAAAATAATACCAGTTGTCATTTTCAAAACTGTCCTTGTTTGTGCTTCTTTCTAATATTCTTTCTGTTTCTATGCCTTTTAAAAATATTTCAAAGATTCTCTCTCTCTTCTTTTTTTGTCCCACCACTATTGCTAATGTTTCCTCTCCCAACCAACCCTCTCCCTCAATTAAAAACTGAGAGAAAGGGGAAAACAAAAACCCTTCTAACAATAAGCATGGTCAAGCAAATATATCTACATAGCAGTCATATCCAAAATATAAATCTCTTTCTTCATCCTGAGTTCATCACTACTCTGTTGGGAGATGAGTAACATTATTCATTGTAGATCCTATGGAGATATGGTTGTTTTTCTTTAGAATGATGTTGTTGCTTTTTAAAATCCTTAGAATGATACAAGTATTAGTCCCAAGGCAGACGAGTAATAAGGGCTAGGCAACTGAGATTAAATGACTTGCACAGGGTCATAGCTAGGAAGTGTCTGAGGCCACATTTGAGCCAAAGTCCCCTGACTTTAGGCCTGGCACTCTATCCACTGTCACCTAGCAGCCCTGTGTTGTTCTCATATAAATTGTTCACCTGGCTCTACTCACATTCTGTATCGGTTCATACTTACCAGCATTTTCTTAAATCATCTATTTCTTCACTTCTTACTGTATTTCACTTCATCCATTCCCCATTTGATAGACACTCTGTTAGGTCTCAGTTCATTACTTTTTTTTTTCCCCCCATCTTTTAATCTCCATCCCTTTCAGGATCAGGAATGTATTTTATTTGTAATTATTGACTATCCCTGTCCTTGTACTTTCATTCTTTTTAACTTTACATCCCATCTCTGCTTTTTTCCCTGTTGAATTTGATTTCTATAACAAACTGTGTATTTTAACCCTTTATTACTCAGATAAGAGTGATAATCATGTGGTGCCTTTATTCACCACTCCGTCTTTCATGTTTATTTATATACTCTTCTCATGCTCTTCAATTATGAGAATTAGCAAGATTCACACCCCTTCTTCCTCTTTTCTACACTAGTAAAATTTCTTTTACCCTCCCCTCTTTTTCTCCTTTAACACCTACAGAAGAGAACAAATCCACTTCTTGATATTGTTTTTTGTTCGCTTATTTTTATTCCACTCCTTCAATAGCTTTTCAAGATATTAAAGATCTTCTTCCCTTATTAAAATGTTAGTACTGCATCACTTGATCATCCTATCAAATTGGTCAAATAGCTTTACCTGTCAAATGCCCCTTGACTTGTATTTGTATGTTATAGTTCCTACTTGGTGTTAGTCTTTTCATCAGAAATTATTGAATGTCTTCCATTACATTAAAGATCTATTTCCTTCCTGTAGGATTATACTTAACTTTGTAGAGTTAATTATTGTTGTGAGCTCATATCTTTTACCTTTTGGAATATTGTATACCAAGATCTCTCTGCCCTATCTTGTATGCAATAGTCCAAAAGAGGAGTGATGAAAAAATGAAATAGTATATTGGATAACTGAGTAGAGAAAGGAGACAAATGTCCCCTACATAGGTCTGCTTGGGATGTCCAAGGAATAAATTCAACACTGGAGATATCAATGCAAGTATAGATTCTAGAACTATAGGGCAGTGGAACATCTTGGTTCCATAATGCCTGTAATGGTGATATTTCCCTTTCTTTATGTAATCTTCTTCTCTACTCTCTTCTCTTCTCCATTCCTCTCCTCCTTTTCCCTCTTTCCTCCTCTTCCTCCAACTCATATTAAAAAAATTTTAAAAGACATTTTAAAAATTGCTTTATACACACACACACATATATATGCATAAACCTTTATCTTCCATCTTAGAATGAATACTATGTACTATGTATTGGTTCTAAGGCATATGAGCAGAAAGGGCTAGGCAATGGGGATTAAGTAACTTACCCAGGGTCAAACAGCTAGGAAGTGTCTGAGGCCAAATTTGAACCTAGAATCTCCCATCTCTAGACCTGGCTCTCAATCCACTGAGTCATCTAGCTGCCTCCAATTGCTTTATATAAATGCATACATTTTTAATGCTAGCAAATTCTGCTTCAATGGTCATCATATTGTGTTAAGTGAAGTCTCTTGGGGTTTATAAACAATATAAATTTCCAAATTGGTATAGGGCTAATAAATACCATCTAGGATCTGAGAATAGCTGAATCATTCACTAATCATCAATTCATTAAATAAATATTAATTGAGCACTTTCTATATATAAAGCTCTAATTTGAGGCACTACAATTTGAAATTTTATTTTGACATTTTTAAAGAAAGTACTGAGGTTTGGTATTTTATCATGATACTCTTGGTTGAATGAAGATGAGTTTTTTAAAATGTTCATTTCAAGAAGTAGTAGATAGTTTTTTTGTTTTTTTTCATTGAAGATATTCCAACAGAGGCTGGATGACCACTTGTCAAGGGATTCATTTTCTTCTCTGGGTTATACTGCATATGTGTAGAGATTCTTTTCAATTCAAAATGTTTATGGTTCTATGATTGTAAGTTCTCTTAGAATGTGAGATAATTTAGTTGAATCCCTCCATTTTTCAGGTGAAAATAAGAGCAATTAAATGTCTTTCCCAAAGTGGTTAACTACAAAGACAGGTTGTGAACCCAGGTTTTTTGACTCCAAACTCACTATTCCTTCACTACATCTTGACTATAGAAAAAACAAACAAACTATGATAAAGAATCAGTTAAATTACAAAAAATGGTCAGCTTTAAGTTTAATTTTGGTAAACTGAGAGGACATAATTTTGAATATTCAACTTTTATAAAGAGAGAAAAACAATTTAAAACTGTATAACATGAATTTTAAATGGGAGTTATGAGGACACAGAGAGAATAATAATAAAAGAATGCTGATTTTGCCTTCCTTGCCACTCCCTTTTAAAAATACAGAAGAATATTGGGAGTCAATGAGCAGTCGGTGACAAGTTCTGTCAGGTTACAACCACATGACTGGAGATAATTGCTGTGATATACTGGAACTGATGCACTCCTCACTTACACGTAGGCTGCTTATCTCAGGACTCATTTTGGCTTCTCAAACTTTTAATCTCCCTAGAGACATTTAATGGAACATTTACTATTTTTATTCTTGAATGAAGGAAGAAATGAGCAATGGCACAACCAACTTATTTTACTTGTAAAGGCTTGTTTTATGATCACAAAATCCTTTATTGCTCCAAGCAAATGGAAGAGCAGGTATAGTATTAAATTGTATTGAACACACTAACAGGATCAGGCTTGCTTCTAAAGCAAAGGTGTAACGTGAAATATGTGCTCAATAAATATTTACTGGAAAAAACAGTATTTAAAAAAGCAACCCTTACAACAACCCTAGAAGGTAGGTGCTATTATCCCCATTTTATAGGTAGGGAGATTGTGGAAAGCAAAGGTTTAGCGTCATATAGCTAGTGTCTATGTCTGAGGCTGAATTTGAACCCAAATCTTTCTGACTTTAGGTTTAGCATTATATCCACTTCTCCACTTGGATTTCTTCCCTTGAGGATTGTTTGCTCATATCCTTTAATCTTTTAGAAAATTGGGCACAATTTTTATAATATTTGAACCAGTTCTTTATATAAGACTGTTATCAGATAAACTTGCTCCAAAGATAGAATTATGGAAGTTTGGGAGAGAATATATAGGACAATTAACACCAATTTCCTGTTGTACATATCTAATTGATTAGCTGAGAGATATCTTAAATTGATTATATTCCAAACTGACCCCAAAACCTTTCCCTCCACCCAACTTCTCTCTTACTGTTGAGAATACCACAACCCTGCCAGTTACCCAGACTTGCAATTTAAGTATCATGCAACACATATCCAATCTGTTGCCAAGTTCTTATCATTTTTACCTTTAAATCATCTCTTGTATATGTTGGTTTAAGAAAAAGAAAGAAGGAAGGTCCCAGGAAGCTCCCCTCCCCCACCTACTGGGCTGAGACTCAGAAGGTTTGTGGGATCTTGGGGTGAGGGATCCAGCCTGGAGGGAGTGCCTTGCTATCATAACTACATGAGCTCAGGGCTCTGCCCACAGTCTGCAGGGAGGTAGCTAGAGGAGAGAGGCAGAAAGGAGGGCAGCCTGGTCTCAGCTTTCAGCTACCTCTCTTCCATCTTGAACCTCTGAGGTCTTTGCAGGCTTTGGCCTCAGGGCACATCCAGCTCTGCAGATCAGCTCAGGGTGCTTAATCTCATCTATCAATAGTGCATATAAGAAGCTTTCAGAGGGCAGGGAAGCTCAATCTCCAAAACCTCTCCCCCACCTACTGTGCTGAGACCTGCAGTACAAATCCAGCTGACTAGGATCCCAGGGTAAAGCTGCAACCGCAACAGAGTACCTTGATACCACCATAGGAAGCTCAGGGCTCTGACCAGGCAGCTGGCAGGGAGGTGGCTGGCAGAAAGGAGTAGAGAAGAGGATAAGGGTAACTATCTTCAGCCTCCACACCTTCACCTTCACCTTCAGCTTCTGCTGAAAACTAGAGAAGATCTGGTCTCAGGGCCCATTAATACTCCATCAGTTAATCAGCAGAGCAGAGAAAAAGCCCCTTCAGGATAGAATAGCCCAAACCCACACATCCAGCAAATGAACAGAGGAGCAAGATTGCAGTCAATGATGGAGGGGAGAGGGAAAAAATATGAGTAAACAACAGAAAAAGAAAAAAGAAATTACAAGTGACAGCTTCTGTCCAGGTAATGAACTAAGAACAAATGGAACAGAAGAGGACAAAGGAACACCAAGCAAAAATTCAGGAACTCCAGCAAATTGGACACGGGCTTTGGAAGAACTCAAAACACAATTCAAAAAAACAATTGACAGAGACTGAAGACAGTTGGGTAAAGAACTTAAAAATCAAAATAAGTCATCTGGAAACAGAGGCACATGGATTACAACAAGAAAATGGTGTCCTAAAACCAGAATTGACCAGCTTGAAAATGAGACAAAGAAAGTGAAAGATAACCTACAACAAAAAACAGACCAGAAAGGAGAATGACCAAAAAGCCAGGGATGAAATTCAGTTCTTTAAAACTTAGAATCCAACAACTGGAAGCAAATGACTTCACAAGGCAGCAAGAGTCTATAAAACAAAATTAAAAGAATGAAAAAATTGAGGAAAATATGAAACACCTCATCGATAAAACAACAGACCTGGAAAATAGAACCAGAAGAGACAATTTAAGACTTAGTGGACATCATTCTACAGGAAATTATCCAAGAAAACTGCCCTGACATCTTGAATAAAAGGGAAAAGTACAGATTGAAAGAATCTACAGATCACCTCCTACATTAAATCCCCAATTGACAATTCCCAGGAATATTATAGCCAAGTTCAAGAACTACCAGATCAAAGAAAAAATACTATAAGCTGCTAAAAAGAAACCATTCAGATATCATGGAACCACAGTTAGGATAACACAGGACCTGGCTGCATCCACACTGAAGGACCGGAAGGCACGAAATATGATATTCCGGAAAGCAAGAAAACTGGGTCTACAACCAAGAATCAACTACCCAGAAAAAATTAATATATTCTTGCAGGGGTAAGTATGGTCATTTAATAAAATAGCAATTCCAAGCATTCCTGAAGGAAAGACCTAACTTAAACAGAAAATTTGATGCCCAAACACAGAACTCAAGAGAATCACCAAAAGGTAATTAAGACAGGGGAAAAAAAAAAACAAAAAACTTTTTTAAGGAGCCCAATAAGTTAAAATAATTTGTATTCCTATAAGAAAAGATGATATTGGTAACTCTTAAAAATTATTTTGATCATCAGGATAGCTAGAAGAAGTATACTTAGAGTGCATAGTGACAAACTGTATAGGATGAAATGTCAAAAAATATATTAAAAAACTAGGGATAAAAAAAGAGAAATGGGAAAAGAGATAAAATGGGGCAAATTCATATTTTCATAAAGAAGTGCATGGGGGAGGGGGGCAGAAGACCAATACAATGGAAGGGCAAAAGAGGTTGGAGACAGGTAATAATTCAATCTTATGTGCATTGAAATCGACTCAGAGAGGGAACAACGATCAGATCCATTGAGGCAGAGAGTTGTATTGTGCCCTATAGAGAAGTAGAAGGGTAATTAAATGGGCTGGTGGGGAGGGGAGCAATACAAGGGAGGGAGAGGGGAAAATATGTGTACAAAAATATTTATAGCTGCACTCTTCATAGTGGCAAAAAAATTGGAAAATGAGGGGGTGTCCATCGATTGGGGAATGGCTGGACAAATTGTGGTAAAAAAGAATGATGAACTGGAGGAATTGAAGCAGAGCAAAAGGAGCAGAACCAAGAGAACATTATACACAGAGACTGATACACATCACAATCAAACATAATGGACTTCCCTACTAGCAGCAACTCAATGACCCGGGACAATACAGAGGAACTTATGAGAAAGAATATTATCCACATCCAGAAAAAGAACTGTGGAAGTAGAAAAGCAGGAGAAAAATATATGATTGATCACATGGTTTGATGGGGATATGATTAGGAATGTTGACTTTAAATGATCACTCTATTGCAAATAGTAATAATATGGAAATGGGTTTTTGACAATGATACATGTAAAACCCAGTGGAATTGCTCATTGGCTCTGGGAGGGGGCAGGGAGAAGAGGGAAAGAACATGAATCATGTAACCATGGAAAAATATTCTAAATTAATTAAGTAATTTTTTAAAATAAATAAAAATAGGACCTACAGAACAACAACAACAAAAAGATAGAGGAAAGTCAAAGTGTTCGTATCAGAAATAAAAAAGAAAATTTACAAATGAAGAGGAAATGGAAATTGTTAAAACTACTTTACCCAATTATATGCTCATAAAATATATAAATCAAAAGAAACAGATGTGTATTTATAAAAAGTATGAAACAACCATAAACAAAGAGGAGGAATAAACTATTAAATAACCTAGAATCAGTGAAATTGAGCAAGCAATAAATGAACTCCCAAAGGAAAAAAACAACAACTCCAGAATCAGATGAATCCACTAGTGAATTCTATCAAACATTAGCCAAACTAATTCTAAGACAACATAAATTATTTTCAATAATAAGGTACCGATCCAAGGTGCTTCTGTGAATTGCATTCAGTGAATTGCATGCATACTGCTCATTTAGTGTCTGTTCTCTAGGTATTTCTCTTTCTGGGTCAATAGGTGATTAGGGAATCCTCACATTGGGAAAACTTGGCTAATATTGTCTTTTCAAAAAGAACACTTTAACTGATAGTAGGATGGCTATTAAGATGGTGTTAGGGTAAGCAAGAAGATAGAACCAAGGAGAAGCAGTGATGAATCCTCCCACAGAATAGCAGGGGGTGTGATGAGGAATAATTCTGGTTACATAATATCATCACAATGCTCTAGCATACAAGTCATCTGCCTCTCCCACATAAATAGGTCTGGACACCAGTGGAGGGAAAGGCCCCATGTTATAAACAATAAGCTAACTAACTAGGAAAACAGTCACAGCTCATTTTTCAAAGCCAATCTTAGCCAAAGTAGGAGGTTACTTATATATGCCCATGGTATTTGACCATGGCCTCATTCATATATATATAAACTTTATAATGGTAGAATTGGGGATATTTATTAATGTTAATATTAATGTTGATTTATTAATATATATGTATAGTATGTTTATGCATATGATATTACATATCAATCTATAAAAATAATTATTAGGGAACTGTTCCCTAACTCAAAGTAATAACTCTATAAAGATGGAATTGGAGATGCCAACAGATTAACAAATATTTATGTATGTATGAATGGGAAATATATGTGTATGTATATACATGTATATATATTTACATTTACAGATATATACACATATGAGAATAAATTAATATACATATATACATATAGGGTGAGTATATGTGCATTTGGATATATATTGATCTATTTAGATCCCCTATGCATCATATACATACATAAATATGTATATATGCCAATATATATGTATATGTATATATGCATATATACATGCATACACACATCTATTATTTTATTAATTTATTTTTGTTAATAGAATTTATCCACAAATGTCCGAGCCCCTCCTCACCTTTCTTGTATCACAGAGAGCATCATCTGGGAGACAGACATGCTTGTACAAATGAAAATCTTTCATGTTTCCACTTTTTGTTCACTCTCTAAGGGTAACATTCACAATTTATTTTTCCACTATTAATTATGCAGTTTTGTATGCAGTTCTTTTGATTCTACTCATTTCACTATTCATTAACCTGTGTTGTTCTTTCCAAGTTAAAAAAAAATTAGTCTGCTTACCATTTCTTATGATGCAATAATATTCTATCACAATCATATACCACAATTTGTTTAGCTATTCCCCACTTGATAGCCATCACCTCAATTTTCCAGTTCTTTGCCACCACAAAGAAAACTACTATAAATATTTTGGAACATATAGGTTCTTTTCTTTTTTCCCTGATTTTCTTGGGAAACAGACCTAGCAATGCTGAGTCTCAGGGTATACATAGTTTTATAACTCTCTGAGTGTAATTCCAAGTTGCTTTCAAAATTTTGGATCAATTCATAGCTCCACCAAAAATTAATATTAATATTAAATTATTAATTTTATTTCTTCCTTTTATTCAGTTATCTAATTCTTCACCTCTTTTCCCACTATTGATTCATACTTAAGAAGGAAATACTTTTTCCCTCTCTTCCCCTTCAACTTATTTTATTTGGTAATTTTTGTTCATTTTCTTTATCTTTTTTCTAAAAAGGATTTCTTTCTCTTATTCTCTTCATCCATACTCTGTTTATTCTGGACTTTAATTCCTTGATTCATGTCACTAAATGGTTTTCCACTTTTTCTTTATTCTCCTGTATTCCTCATTGAATTAAAGCTTTTTCATCTATTTTGAATTCCCTTTTTAAAATGGTTTCTGTTCTCTTACTTCATGGACCTTTTCTTTTCTTTTTTTCTTATTGTGTATCATTGTTAGAATATAAATTTCATGGGCAGCTAAGTAACACAGTAGATAAAGTTCTAGGTCTAGAGTTGGGACAACCTTGGTTAAAATCTAGCCTCAGACACTTCCTAGCTGTGTGACTCCGGTTGTCATTTAACCCAATTGCCTTAGCTCTTGCCATTCTCATCTCTTAGAATTGATACTAAGACAGAAAGTAAGGGTTTAAAAAATTCTAGCAGGAGATGGAGTCAATAGGAGTAATGCCTTATGGTAGAAATTTTCCTGTAGTAGTAGATAGTGTCATCCATTTTTATCTCCTATTCCCTATGATGATTTTCTGTTATTTGTCATGAAATCTCTCTGCTGAGTCTATGTCTTACTCTCTGTGTTAATTGCCCCCAGGGACTCTGATTTTTTTTCCTCCTGGGCAATATTTTATCCTTTTATGTCACAATGCTTTCTCTGAGGTAGTAGTCCCTTGATGTCCTAAATCTCAACAGATTATATCCATTGTTAGGTCCCTATTTCCCATTATAGATCATAATATCCACCAAATTCATTTGTGGCACTCCCTCCCACAGCCGAATTTCTATTTATTCCTTTCCTTCCACTCTGTTTCAATACATCACATTTCCACAAGTCCCTTCTTCTACAGAAGTTCTTCTTCCTAAGAGATTATAAAAAATTATTTTTCCTTCATTCTTTACCACTGCCTTGATTAGGGTACAGCTTATATTCTTTGCTAACTTTTTTCTTTTCTCTCTGTCTCTATCTCTACTTGCCAGACTGAAATTTTATACTTACTGAATACTCCACCCTTCACATTGATTAACCTATACTCAGTCATTGAGAAGTTTAGTTCATAATATTTTAGGCCTGCATGTTATGGGAAAAAAAACCAAAAGAAAAAACTATCTGACTGATCTCTTTTTTATTAACTTTATTCAAAGAAAAGAAACCAAAACAACCAGAGTTCACTAGCTGAAATTAACTAGAAGCCCCACTCCTCTGAATCTTCTCAGAATCCTTATATATACTTATATATCATCCTTATATAGACCAATCCCAAGCCTGGAAGTAGGGGGCATGACCTCTCCCCTGCACAGGATTGGTCCAATCCCTTGCCAGGAAATAGGGACATGGTCCCTCCCCTAGCATGGGATTGGTCCACTCAAGACCAACCCCACACCATGAAGTAGAGGGGAGGGACCCCTGGGGCATGCTGGGAGGTAGTTCCCTAGTATGAACAATCTTTTAAAACCCACAATCCCCACTGTGATACTTTGGGAGACCAGTCTTCTCAATGGATCATAACAAACACAACAAACTAAGGTACATACAATTTAAAACTGGGAAAATACAACTTGGGGACAAGAAAACAAAAAGGAAACGAGAACAAAACCAAGTAGGGAGCAGTCCCCATTTTGCAAAACAAAGTACATACAAAACAAATGCATTTAAACAAAACAAATGAATTTAATGAAACAAATCAATTTTAACCCCCTCGAAATTCAATTTTGCACATCTGGTTTTTCTCAGGATCTCCTGGAGCAGCATGGGATCTCCACAGGCATCTCCATGGCATCTTTCAGGAGGCAACAAATTTCTTACCCAAAAATAACTTAAACCTTTTCATATAAAATAAAAACACAATGTCCATTATCATTTCTATTTAACTTCTGCTCTCATCCTTGTATCCTTTTGTGCTTTTATTATTTTATTTTTTAATTTGAAATTCTTTATTTAATCAGTTAAATTTAAAATATTTTTCCATGGTTACATGATTCATGTTCTTTCCCTCCCCACATCAAACCCCGCTCCAAAAGCCAACAAGCAATTCCACTGGGTGTATTTGCATTAGGGTTATTGCTTATAGTCTGCATCCCCAATCATCCCCATCGACCCATATGATGAAGCAAAAGTAGTTTTTCTTCTGTGTTTCTACTCCCACAGTTCTTTTCCTGGATGTGAATAGTGGTCTTTTTTCGTGAGTCCCTCAGAATTGTCCTGGATCATTGCATTGCTGCTAGTAGAGAAGTTCATTACATTCAATTTTACCATAGTATATCAGTCTCTGTGTACAATATTCTTCTGGCTCTGCTCCTTTTGCTCTGCATCAGTTCCTGGAGGTCTTTACAGTTCACCTGGAACTCCTCTAGTTTATTATTCCTTTGAGCACAATAGTATTCCATCACCAACAGATATCACAATTTGTTCAGCCATTCCCCAATTGAAGGGCATCCCCCCATTTTCCAATTTTTTGCCACTACAAAGAGTGTGGCTATGAGTATTTTTGTACAAGTATTTTTCCTTATGATCTCTTCGGGGTATAATCCCAGCAGTGGTATGACTGGACCAAAAAGCAAACAGTCTTTTGAAGGCCTTTGGATAGTTCCAAATTGACATCCAGAATGGTTGGATCAATTTACCACTCCAACAGCAATGCATTAATATCCCAATGTTGCCCCATCCCCTCCAACATTTATTATTTCCTTTGCTGTCATTTTGGCCAATCTGCTAGGTATGAGATGGTACCTCAGAGTTGTTTTGATTTGCATTTCTCTAATTATAAGAGATTTAGAACATATTTTCATGTACTTATAGATAGTTTTGGTTTCTTTATCTGAAAATTGCCTATTCATGTCCCATGCCCATTTTTCAATTAGGGAATGGCTTGATTTTTTTTTTTTGTACAATTGATTTAGCTCCTTATAAATCTGAGTAATTAGACCTATGTCAGAGGTTTTTGTTATAAAGATGTTTTCCCAATTTGTTACTTCCCTTCTCATTTTGATTGCATTGGTTTTGTTCGTAGAAAACCTTTTTAATTTAATGTAATCAAAATTTATTTTCTTTATATTTTATAATATTTTCTAACTCTTGCTTGGTTTTAAAATCTTTCCTTTCCCATAGATCTGACAGGTAAACTTTTCTATGTTCACCTAATTTACTTATAGTTTCCTTATTTATATTTAAATCATTCTACCCATTTTGAATTTATCTTGGTGTAGGGTGTGAGATTTAATCTAAACCTAATCTATTCTATACCATTTTCCAGTTTTCCAGCAGTTTTTGTCAAATAGTGGATTTTTGTCCCAAAATCTGGGTTCTTTGAATTTATCATACACTGTCTTGCTGAGGTTATTTACTCCAAGTCTATTCCACTGATTCTCCCGTCTGTCTCTTAACCAGTACCAAATTGTTTTGATGACCACTGCTTTATAGTGCAGTTTAAGATCTGGTACTTCTAGGCCCACCTCCTTCACATTTTTTTCATTATTTCCATTGCTATTCTTGATCTTTTGTTCTTCCAAATTAACTTTGTTACATTTTCTTCTAATTCAGTAAAAAAGTTTCTTGGTAATTTGATAGGTATGGCCCTAAATAATTAATTTGGGTAGGATTGTCATTTATATTATGTTAGTTCATCCTACCCATAAGCAGTTAATATTTTTCCAATTGTTTAGATTTAGTTTTAATTGTGTGGAAAGTGTTTTGTAGTTGTGTTTGTATAATTCCTGTGTTTGTCTTGGCAGATAGATTCCTAAGTATTTTATATTGTCTAGGGTGATTTTAAATTAAATTTCTCTTTCTTACTATTGCTGCTGTGATGTATTGGAAATATATAGAAATGCTAATGATGGGGTTATTTTGTATTCTGCAACTTTACTAAAGTTGTTGATTATTTCCACTAGCTTTTTAGTTGATTCTCTAGGATTCTTTAAGTAGATCATCATATCATCTGCAAAGAGTGATAGCTTGGTCTCCTCACTGCCTATTTTAATACCTTCGATTCCTTTTTTTTCTCTAATTGCTACTGCAAGTGTTTTTAGTACCATGTTAAATAATAAAGGTGATAATGGGCATCCTTGTTTCACTCCTGATCTTATTGGGAAGGCTTCTAATTTATCCCCATTGCATATGATGCTTGTTGATGGTTTTAAGTATATGCTCTATTATTTTTAGAAAAGGCCCTTCCATTCCTCTACTTTCTAGTGTTTTCAATAGAAATGAGTGTTGTATTTTATCAAAGGCTTTTCTGTATCTATTGAGATAATCATGTGATTTTTGTTGGTTTCTTTTGTAAGAGGGAAAAAGGGTTTTTTTGGGTTTGGATATTAATATTTAAAGGTGTGGTCACCAAGAATTGAATAAAAGTCAATTCTAAAATTATTTTAGCAATTTATTTACAAAATATAAGAGAGTGGAAGTAAAGAGATGAGAAGAGGGTAGAGTAAGAGATCTAGTTTAAAGAACTAGACTATGTACTCAATCCCTAGCTTTACTCTGGCAGGGCTCCAGAGGTCCCAGTGGGAAATCCTAAAGTCAATGAACAAGGGGTTTAGGCACAAGGGCTTTTCCCAATCAAGGGAGCCTCTGGGAGGCTATTACCTCCAGGGAGGCTAAGGCCTTCTTCACTCGCCATGTGTAGTTCTAAGGGAAAGATTTAAGAACAGTCTCACGAAGTCCAAGTCAGAGCTTCTTCAGGTCCAGTTCCCGGCCGAAGAGTGAGTCCACAGTCCCAGCCAGTGCTCCTCCCAGTTCAATTCCAGGCTGAAGAGAACTGAACTCACTGACCTGCACTCTCTTTTTAAAGGGGCTTCTTTTGTGTCACTTCCTATGCCTTCCTCTTAGTTTATGTGTCCAATTACAACAGAGGTTTTCTTAAGACTGCTCTGGAGGCAGTCAGTAAATTTTGATTCATCACTAGTTCTAGCACATGTGGGTCACAGACCTCCCAACTTGTGAATTAAGGGGGGGATGTTCTCACCTTTCGTGATTAGATTAAGGATGGGCAGGGCAGATTTAATTTCATTGTCACAGGTTGTTGATATGGTTAATTATGTGGATGGTTTTCCTAATATGGAACCATCCTTGCATTCCTGGTATATATCCTACATGATTATAGTGAATAATCCTTGGAATCAGTTCCTGGAGTCTTTTTTATAGTCTTTTTTTTTTAAACCCTTGTACTTCGGTGTATTGTCTCATAGGTGGAAGAGTGGTAAGGGTGGGCAATGGGGGTCAAGCGACTTGCCCAGGGTCACACAGCTGGGAAGTGGCTGAGGCCGGGTTTGAACCTAGGACCTCCTGTCTCTAGGCCCCACTCTCACTCCACTGAGCTACCCAGCTGCCCCCCCCCCCGGAGTCTTTTTGCTAAGATTTTTGCATCTATATTCATTAAGGAGATTGGTCTGTAGTTTTCTTTCTCTGTTTTTGATCTGAAAAGAAGGTGTATTCTTTTTTTGTCCCTATTTATTTTTCTCCACATACCTATTAACTCGAATTTTTCTAGGATTTCATTCACCTCTCTTACCTCTTTCTTATTTATTTTTTGGTTTGATTTATCTAGATCTGATAGGGGAAGGTTCAGGTCTCCTACTAGTATTGTTTTACTATCTATTTCCTCCTTGAGCTCTGCCAGTTTCTCCTTTAGAAATTTAGATGCTTATTTTTTATACCATTTGGTGCGTATATGTTGAGTATTGCTATTTCTCCATTGCTATACTGCCTTTTATCAGGATTTAATTACCTTCCCTATCTCTTTTTTTTTTTTGTTTTTATATTTTTATTTTAATTTTTCCAGTTTACTTATTAATGCAACTTTTAATACGAATTTTTAAAAATTTATTATTATTCATTTTTTTCAGTGTAATTTTTTTAACATGTATTAATATTCATTTTTAACATGGTTACATGATTCATGCTTCTCCTTTCCTCTTCACCCCCCCGCACTCCCCCTACCCATGGCCGATGCGCATTTCCACTAGTTTTGTCATGTGTCATTGATCAAGACCAATTTCCAAATTGTTGGTAGTTGCATTGGTGTGGTAGTTTTGAGTCCACACCCTCAATCATGTCCACCCCGACCCCTGCGTTCAAGCAGTTGTTTTTCTTATATGTTTCCTCTCCTGCAGTCCTTCCTCTGAATGTGGGTAGCATCTTTACCATAAATCCCTCAGAATTGTCCTGGGTCATTGTATTGCTGCTGGTACAGAGGTCCATTACATTCAATTTTACCACAGTATATCAGTCTCTGTGTACAGAGTTCTTCTGGCTCTGCTCCTTTCCCTCTGCATCTGTTCCTCGAGGTCTCTCCAGTTAGCCTGGAACTCCTCCAGTTTATTATTCCTTTTAGCACAATAGTATTCCATCACCCGCATATACCACAGTTTGTTCAGCCATTCCCCAATTGAAGGACATACTCTCCTTTTCCAATTTGTTGCCACCACAAAAAGCGCAGCTATAAATAATTTCGTACAAGTCTGTTTATCTATGATCTCTTTGGGGTACAAACCCAGCAATGGTATGGCTGGATCAAAGGGCAGGCATTCTTTTATAGCCCTTTGAGCATGATTCCAAATTGCCAGCCAGAATGGCTGGATCAGTTCACAGCTCCACCAGCAATGCATTAATGTCCCAATTTTGCCACATCCCCTCCAACATTCATTACTCTCCCCTTCTTTCATTTTAGCCAATCTGCTAGGTGTGAGGTGATACCTCAGAGTTGTTTT
>NC_058132.1:421119408-421207547 GCF_016433145.1 Gracilinanus agilis | reverse complement strand
GGGTTGATTACACTGAGAGTAAGGTTTGAGTATGCTCTCTTCCTCTCCTTCTTATGATATTATTCATCCCCTCCCCTTCCCATGCCCTCTTTGTGTGTAATAGAATACCTTATTTTTCTTATTTACTCGGATTTTTCTTGGTGTCCCCTACTATTCCCCCCCTCTTTCCCACCCCCCATGTCTTCTTAGACCATTTAGTATCCTGTCCTCTCCCTATGAATTATTCTTCTGGTTGCTGTAATAGTGAATATTATAATAGTGTATAGAGTTCACTACAGAGAATTATACATAGCATTTCTCCACCTAGTAATACAGATAATTAGATCTTATTTATGCCCTTAAAGAGTCAAGCTTAAAAGACTATGAGTTTTCTTTCTTTTCCCTCTGTTTCTTATTTACCTTTTCATCTTTCTCTTGATATCTGTGTTGAGTGTCAAACTTTCCATTTAGTCCCGGTCTCTTTTGTGCAAAAACTTGGAATTCTTCAATTTTGTTGAATGCCCATACTTTCCCCTGAAAGTATATGGTTAGTTTCGCTGGGTAGTTGATTCGTGGCTGAAGGCCCAGCTCTCTTGCCTTTCTGAATATTGTATTCCAAGCCTTGCGGTCTTTTAGCATTGAGTCTGCCAGATCCTGTGTGATCCTTATTGGTGCTCCTTGATATTTGAATTGTCTCTTTCTGGCTTCTTGTAAGATTTTTTCTTTAACTTGAAAGCTCTTCAATTTCGCTATTATATTTCTGGGTGTTGACTTTTCTGGTCCAGTGTGGAGGGTGTTCTATGGATCCTTTCAATGTTTATATTGCCCTCTTGTTGTACAACTTCAGGGCAATTTTGCTGAATAATTTCTTTAAGTATGGAGTCCAAGTTTCTATTAATTTCTGCCTTTTCTGGAATACCAATGATTCTCAAGTTGTCTCTTCTAGAACGGTTTTCTTGGTTTGTCACTCTCTCATTGAGATATTTCATGTTTCCTTCTATTTTATCAGTCTTTTGACTTTGTTTTATTTGTTCTTGTTGTCTTGAGAGATCATTGGTTTCTAAATGTTCGATTCTAGCCTTTAAGGACTGGTTTTCAGCTTTAATGTTTTGGTTTTCAGCTTTAATGTTTTGGTTTTCGGCTTTAATGTTTTGGTTTTCGGCTCTAATGTTTTGGTTTTCGGCTTTAATGTTTTGGATTTCGGCTGTAGTTTTTTGGTTTTCCTTTTCAATCTGGTCATTTTTGGTCTTCAGTTGTCTTGTCTCACTTTCCAATTGCGAAATTCTGCCTTTTAAACTGTTATTTTCTTGCCAGATTTCTTCCATCTTCCTCAATATTTCATTTTTAAACTCTTCCATAGCTTGTGACCAGCTTTCATTTTTTTGGGGAGGTTTGGATTTTTGTTTTCCCTCCTCTGGTGTCTGGATTTTCTCTGTGTAGAAGTTGTCCAGTGTTCCAGAGTTTCTCTTGATAGTCTTTTTCTTCTGCACTTCCTTATTGCTGGCCATTGTTGGCGCCGCCCCTTTTCCGCTTTGTCTTTGCACTCAGGGTCTGCCTGGGCCTTGCAAGCTACGGGCTCAGGTCTCCTTGTCCTCGGGGTCAGGCCTGTTGCTTGTTGATGGTTTTAGGTATATACTGTTTATTATTTTTAGGAAAGGTCCTTCTATTCCTATCCTTTTCAGTGTTTTCAATAGGAATGCATGCTGTATTTTGTCAAAGGCTTTTTCAGCATCTATTGAGATAATCATGTGATTTTTGTTTGTTAGATTGATATGGTCAATTATGTGGATGGTTTTCCTAATGTTGAACCATCCTTGCATTCCTGGTATAAATCCCACCTGATCATGGTGGATGATCTTCTTAATTACTTGCTGGAGTCTCTTTGCTAGTATTCTATTTAAGATTTTTGCATCTATGTTCATTAGGGAGATTGGTCTATAGTTTTCTTTCCCTGTTTTTGATCTACCTGGCTTTGGAATCAATACCATATTTGTGTCATAAAAGGAATTTGGTAGGACTCCTTCTTTGCTTATCATATCAAATAATTTATATAGTATTGGGATTAGTTGCTCTTTGAATGTCTGATAGAATTCACTTGTGAATCCATCAGGTCCTGGCGATTTTTTCTTAGGGAGTTCTTTGATGGCTTGTTCAATTTCTTTTTCTGATATAGGATTATTTAGGTATTCTATTTCTTCTGCTGTTAATCTAGGCTATTTATATTTTTGTAAATATTCATCCATATCTCCTAAATTGTTATATTTATTGCCATATAATTGGGCAAAAAAGTTTTTAATGATTGCCTTAATTTCCCCTTCATTAGAGGTGAGGTCTCCCTTTTCATCTTTAATACTGTCAATTTGGTTTTCTTCTTTCCTTTTTCTTATTAGATTGACCAGTACTTTGTCTGTTTTATCTTTTTTTTCAAAATACCAGCTTCAAGTCTTATTTATTAATTCAATAGTTCTTTTACTTTCAATTTTATTAATTTCTCCCTTGAGTTTTAGTATCTGCTCTTTTGCATTTGTTTGCAATGTTTCTATGCCCTATTACATGGTCAATCTTTGTGAATGTACCATGTGTAGCTGAAAAGAAGGTGTATTCCTTTTTGTCCCTATTTATTTTTCTCCACATATCAATTAAATCTAATTTTTCTAGGACTTCATTCACCTCTCATACCTCTTTCTTATTTATTTTTTGCTTTGATTTATCTAGATCTGAAAGAGGAATATTTAGATCTCCCACTATTATGGTTTTACTATCTATTTCCTTCTCCTTTATGAATTTGGATGCTATACCACTTGGTGCATACATGTTGAGCAGTGTTATTTTCTCATTATTTATACTGCCTTTAATCAGGATGTAATGGCCTTCCCTGTCTTTTTTAATCATATCTATTTTTACTTTGGCTTTGTCAGAAATCATAATAGCCACTCCTGCCTTTTTTTCTCATTTGATGCCCAAAAGATTTTGCTCAAGCTCTTAACCTTAAACTTGTGTATGTCCACCCGCCTCACATGTGTTTCTTGTAGATAACGTATGATAGGATTTTGGTTTCTAATCCACTCTGCTATTTGCTTTCATTTTATGAGCGAGTTCATCCCGTTCACATTCAGAGTTACAATTATCAGTTGTTCATTCACTGACATTTTTGTATCCTCCCCTAGTCCCAACCCTTCTTCTTATACTATTTTCTTTTAAACCAGTGGTTTGCTTTGAGCCGGTATTCCTTATCCCCTCCTTTGATTAACTTCCCTTTCTACCCCCTTCCTTGTTATTCCCCTCTTTTTATTTTTAAAGGTCTAATGAATTCCCTCCCCCTTCTTCTCCCCTCCCTTTTTTGACCTCCCCACTCCCCTGCTCCCCTTGGTTTATCCCTTCTGACTTTCTGCGTAGGGTTAGATAGAGTTTTTTATCCCAATGGATAATGCAGCTACTCTTCCCTCTCCGGTTTCATTACACTGAGAGTAAGGTTTAAATATTACCTCTTAATGCTCTTTTCCTCTCCTTCTTATACTAGTATTTGTCCCCTCCCCTTCCCATGTCCTCTTTGTGTGTAATAGAATATCCTATTTTTCTTATTCACTCAAGTTTCTCTTGGTGTCCCCTACTATTCACCCCCCTCTTTACCATCCCCCATGTCATCTTAGACCATTTAGTATTCCACCCTCTCCTACGAATTATTCTTCTGATTGCTATAATAGTGAATACTATAATAGTGAATAGAGTTCACTACAGAGAATTATACATAGCATTCCTCCACATAGTAATACAGATAATTATATCTTATTGTAGCCCTTAAAGAGGCAAATTTAAAAAATTATGAGTTTTCTTTCTTTCCCCTCTGTTTCTTATTTACCTTTTCATGTTTCTCTTGATTTTTGTGGTTGGATATCAAACTTTCCATTTAGTCCTGGTCTCTTCTGTGCAAATACATGGAAATCTTCAATTTTGTTGAATGTCCATACTTTTCCCCTGGAAGTATATAGTCAATTTTGATGGGTAGTTGATCCGTGGTTTTAGGCCCAGTTCTCTTGCCTTTCTGAATATCATATTCCAAGCCTTGCGGTCTTTTAGTGTGGAGGGTGCCAGATCCTGTGTGATCCTAATTGGTGCTCCTTGATATTTGAATTGTCTCTTTCTGGCTTCTTGTAATATTTTTTCTTTTACTTGGAAGCTCTTGAATTTGGCTATTATATTCCTGGGTGTTGACTTTTCTGGGTGTAGTGTAGAGGGTGATCTATGGATCCTGTCAATGTCTGTATTGCCTTATTGTTGTTAAACTTCAGCAAAATTTTGCTGAATAATTTCTTTTAGTATGGATTCCAAGTTTCTATTAATTTCTGCTTTTTCTGGAAGACCAATGATTCTCAAGTTGTCTCTTCTAGACCTGTTTTCTTGATCTGTCATTTTCTCAATGAGATATTTCATGTTTCCTTCTATTTTATCAGTCTTTTGACTTTGTTTTATTTGTTCTTGTTGTCTTGAGAGATCATTAGCTTCTAATTGCTCAATTCTAGCCTTTAGTGACTGGTTTTCCTTTTCAATCTGGTCATTTCTGGTGTTCAATTTGCTTATCAGTTCATTTTAATCAAATATAGTTTTACTTTGGCTTTGTCAGAAATCACGATTGCAACGCCTGCCTTCTTCTTCTCATTTGAAGCCCAATAGATTTTGCTCCAGCCTTTTATTTTTACTCTATGTATGTCTACCAGTCTCATGTGTGTTTCTTGCCTGGCTTTGGAATCAGTATCATATTTGTGTCTTGAAAGGAATTTGGTAGGACTCCTTCTTTGCTTATTATGTCAAATAGTTTGTATAGTATTGGGATTAGTTGTTCTTTGAATGTTTGATAAAATTCACTTGTGAATCCGTCTGGTCCTGGGGATTTTTTCTTAGAGAGTTCTTTGATGGCTTGTTGAATTTCTTTTTCTGATATGGGATTATTTAAGTATTCTATTTCTTCTTAATTAATCTAGGCAATTTATATTTTGTAAATAATAATCCATATCACCTAGATTGCTATGCTTATTGCCATATAATTGGGTAAAATTGTTTTTAATGATTGCCTTAATTTCCTCTTCATTAGAGGTGAGGTCTCCCTTTTCATCTTTGATACTGTTAATTTGATTTTCTTATTTCCGGTTTTTTATTAGATCAACTAGTATTTTATCTATTTTATTTGTTTTATAAAAAGTACCAGTTTCTAATCTTATTTATTAATTCAATAGTTCTTTTACTTTAAATTTTATTAATTTCTCCTTTAATTTTAAGAATTTCTAATTTAGTTTTTATCTGGGGATTTTTAATTTATTCTCTTTCTAGTTTTTTTAATTTGTATGCCCAATTCATTGACCTCTGCCCTCGCTAATATATATACTCAAGGATATAAATTTCCCCCTGAGAACTGCTTTGGCTGTATCCCATAAATTTTGATAGGATGTCTTATTATTGTCATTCTCTTCAATGAAATAATTCATTGTTTCTATTATTTGTCCTTTAACCAATTTTGGAGAATCATATTATTTAATTTTCAATTAATTTTTTATTTGCCTCTATAGGTACCCTCACTAATTATTATTTTTATTGCTTTATGATCTGAAAAGGTTGCATTTATTATTTATGCTTTTTTGCATTTGTTTGCCATGTTTTTATGCCATAATACATTGTCAGTCTTTGAGATTGTACCATGTACTGCTGAAAAGGTGCATTTCTTTTTGTCCCTATTTATTTTTCTTCACATATCTATTAATTCTAATTTTTCCAAGATTTCATTTACATCTCTTAACTCTTGCTTATTTATTCTTTGGTTTGATTTATCTAGATCTGACAGAGTAAGGTTCAGGTCTGCCAGTAGTATAGTTTTATTATGTATTTCCTCCTTAAACTCCAATAGTTTCTCCTTTAAAAATTTGAATGCTATACCATTTGGGGCATACATTTTGAGTACTGATATTTTCTCATTATCCATTCTGCCTTTTATCAGGATGTAATTTCCTTCTCTTTCTCTTTTAATCAGATCTAGTTTTACTGTGGCTTTTTCAGATATCATGATTGAAAATCCTGCCTTCTTTTTCTCAGTTGATGCCCAATGGATTTTCCTCCAGCCTTTTATCTTTATCCTGTGTGTGTCTACCTGCCCCATGTGTGTTTCTTGTAGACAACATATCGTAGGATTTTGGTTTCTAATCCACTCTGTTGTTTGCTTCCATTTTATGGGTGAGTTCATCCCATTCACATTTAGAGTTATGATAACCACCTGTGTATACCCCAACATTTTGATTTCCTCTCCTAGGTCTGCCCTTTCTTTTTTCACTATTTCCTTCCACTCCAGTGTTTTGCTTTTAACCAATCCGACTAATCCCCACCCTTATTTTACTTCTCTTTATTTCCCCTCCCTTCTTATTCGCCTCTTATTTTTCTTTAGGGTCCTTTTAAACTATCCCCTACACTCTCCCTCCCTTGTATTGCTTCCTTCCCCACCAGTCTGTTTGTTACCCTTTTACTTTTCTATAGGGCACGAATCAATTCTCTGCCCCCATTGGATCTGATTGTTTGAGTCAATCTCAAGGCATGTAAGAATTAAGTATAACCTCTCTCCAATCTCTTTCACACTTCCATTGTATTGGTCTTCTCCCCCGTTCCCACCATGTGCTTCTTTATGAAATATAAATTTACCCCATTTTGTCTTTTTTTCCCATTTCTCTTAGTATTATCCTCTTTTTTACCTCTAGTTATATATATATATACATTTCATCCTATAGTTTGTCACTGTTCCCTCTAAGTATACTTCTTCTAGCTACCCTGATGATAAAAACAATTTTTAAGAGTTGCCAATATCATCTTTTCTTATAGCAATACAAATCATTTGAACTTATTGGGTCCCTTAAATAAAGTTTGGGGTTTTTCCCCCCTCTCTTAATTGCCTTTTGGTGATTCTCTTGAATTCTGTGTTTGGGCATGAATTTTTCAGTTTAAGTCTGGTCTTTTCTTTATGAATGCTTAGAAGTCTTCTATTTTATTAAAGACCATACTTTTCTCTGCAAGAATATAGTCAGTTTTGCTGGGTAGTTGATTCTTGGTTGTAGACCCAATTCCCTTGCTTTTTGGAATATCATATTCCATGCCTTCTGTCCTACAGTGTAGATGTAGTCAGATCCTGTGTTATCCTATCTGTGGTTCTATGGTATCTGAATGACTGCTTCTTAGCAGGTTCTAATATTTTTTCCTTGATCAGGTAGTTCTTGAATTTGGCATAATATTCCTGGGCATTGTCAAATGGGAATTAAATGTAGGAGGTGATCTGTGAATTCTTTCGATCTCCATTTTTACCTCCTGTTCAAGAATTTTGGGGGCAGTTTTCTTGGATAATTTCCTGTAGAATGATGTCCAGGCTTTTCCTTTTGTCATGATCTTCTGGTAGTCCAATAATTCTTAAATTGTCTCTCCTGGATCTGTTTTCAAGATCTGTAGTTTTGTCAATGATTTGTCAAAATATTTTCCTCAACTTTTCATTCTTTTGGTTTTGTTTTATATATTCTTGCTGACTCATGAAGTCATTTGCTTCTAGTTGTTGGATTCTAATTTTTAAAGACTGAATTTCATCCCTGGCTTTTTGATCATCCTTCTCTTTCTGGTCTGATTTTCTTTGTACTTCATCTTTTTCACCTTCTTTGCCTCATTTTCAAGCTGGTCAATTCTGGCTTTCAAGACACTATTTTCTGTTTCCAGATGAATTATTTTGCTTTTTAAGTTCTTTTCCCGATTATCTTCAGCCTTTCTTAATTTTTTTTTGAATTGTATTTTTAGTTCTTCCAAAGCCGGTGTCCAATTCACTGGAGTTTCTGTGTTTTTGCTAGTTCATTGGTCCTCCTCTGTTTCATTTGCTTTTAGTTCATTACCTGGATAGAAGCTGTTGATTGTAATTTCTTTTTTCTTTTTCTGTCGTTTGCTCATTTTTTACTTCTTTCTTCCCTGTGATTGACTGTAATCTTGCTCTTCTGATTATTTGCTGGATATGTGGGTTTGGGCTATTCTGTCCTGAAGGGGCTTCTTCTCTGCTCTGCTGATTGACTAGGTTAGGCTGATGGTATTAATGAAGCCTGAGGTCAGATCTTTCCCAGCTGTCAGCAGAAACTGAAAGTGTAGGTGAAGGTGTGGAGGCTGAAAGGAGCTGGGTTATCAATGTATTCTGTAGTATTGCAGCCTTTGGCCTCAGAGCTTAGTCTAGAAATCTCAGTGGAGTCAGTGGGGGAGGGGTGTTGGAGATTGAGCTTCCCTGGCATCTGAAGGCTTCTTATCCTATTGATAAGATTAAGCATGGACAGAGTTGATCTGCTGGAGCTGGATGTGCTTTGAGGCCAAAACCTTAAGAAAGGGGGTGGGAGGCAAGATGGAGTGTTTTGGCTGCAATTAGACTGCCCTCTCTTTGCTTCTCCTCCAGCTGCCTCCCTACCATCTGTGTTCAACACCCCGAGTCTGGCACAACTGTGCCAGCAAGGCACTCCTTCTATACTAGAGCCCTTGTCCACCCAGAGATTCCAGGTACCACTGGAGACTCAGCAATGTAGGTGGGGGGTGGGTCTTGGGATCTTCCTTCTTCCTTTCCCTTGAACCTGAGAGTTTAAGAATTCAAGTTTTTTTGGCGAACCTTTTAAGTTGAATCCAGCAGGATGATCCCCCAGCTCTGTCCTTTTGTTAGATTTGGTTTTCTATTCCCTTGAAGCAGTTTGTTTTTTATTAATGTGGAAGGTTTTCAGAGGTCTGAACTTTTGCTGAATCTAAGCTGCCATCTTTACTCTACTTCTTTTCCTTTTGTACTTTTAGAAAGAAACCTCTTAATGGTAACTCTTTTGTTTTCACTATTGTCGATAGGTCTTTCTCCCATATATTTTTGAGGGGCTATTTTATTTCATTATTTATGCCCTCCTTTATAGTATTTGTTTTCATTTCTTTTATTTGGGATTGTTGCAAAGCAAATATTTTGTTTAGGTCTGATTATCTTTGTAGGGATACTTCAAAGACATTTGATTGAACATACATCTTTCTTTTTCATCAATGGTTAGCCTCAGGTTTGTATGGTATATCTCCTTGGGCTTTATCCTGAGTTCTTTTGCTTTTTGGGAATAGATTGTTCCATTATCTACTGTGGCTTCTTGTGGGTGCAGAATAATTTCTTTATTTGAATTTCCTTGCTATTTGAAGGACTTTCTCTTGGTTGTTTGAAAAATTTATTAATAGTTTACCACTGCAGTTGTTGAATTTAGCTACCATGAATTGTGGAGTTTGCAGTAAAAAAAATGTTTTTCCTGGAGTTAATCCATTTTATCTGTGGATTCTTTTGTTTGTCATTTTATTTTCCTTGTTCAGAAGTTCCAAGCAGTTTTCTTGAATTATTTCTTGGTTGCATATTTTTCTACCATGTTGTTCTGGCTTCTGATCTTGTCACATTCTTGAACACTAAAATAATTAACTTGTATAGAGATCATGTTTTCTTTTAAGGTTCTTGCCTTTCTTTCTCTTCTTCCAGATTATCTTTCTTTGAAGTATATCACTGAATTTTTTATTAGTATTCCAGATTCATTATTCTATCTTTTGTTTGTTTGGTGAGATTTGTTGATGTGGGGAGATGGAAATAACTAAGCAACCAGACCAGAAATTTGTAAATGAATGCAATGCTTATTAAATTTTCTAGTGAGGTTGAGTCATACCATTCTGAAAGAGCCAACTTGCTAATATTGCAGCCAGGGCAGATATTTCTTGTTTGGCAATATCTCAGAAAGTCTGGGAAATAAGGAGAGTATGGTATCAGAGTTAAGTACTATTTCAATCCTAGATATGTTTCTTATCCCTTTCCATCTGTTCCTTTGCTCTCCTGCAGAAATCCTTTGTAGCACAGAATAATGCTGTAGCTATGTGAAATAGGTAGATGGGAATACCAAGTACACACAAGGGTTTTAAACACAAAAGGGATCACTCCCACAAACCCAGAAGTGATAAAACACACTAGATAACCTACACAAGAAATGTGGGAAATGGGTAATGGGCAAAGTACACACTTAGGTTGGTAATGGCAGTTGACAGTTTACTGGTCACCAGCCTAGCCAGAGAAACTCAGGTTTTGGAAGGTATTTAACAGTGGGCTCTTTCTTTGGGTTGAGGAAGACACAGGAAGTAAATAAAAACAGTTTAATAATGAGTTTTAGGGCTGGAGATGTAGGTGTAAAGGGGGGAGAATTGTAAGATTATGGTTGGACTGGATATTAAAGTTTGGTTGCCAGGGATCAATTACTTGATTCCAAATAAGAGACCCAAGTCAGGAGGACTTTTATGGTGGTTTATTTACACTTAGGAAGGTTGAAGGTAGGGAAAATGAGAGAGAGAAACTCTGGCCTGGACCAGGGGAGGGGGAGGAACAGACCAGGGAGGTTTCAGAGGTCCAGAAGAGGGGCACAGAGGTTAATTAAACAAGGCTTCTAGCCACAAGGCCTCCTCTAAGAAGAGAGGCCTCCTTGAGACTAGGGTCTCCAGAAACACCAAGGGAAGAGAAAGAGAGTCAGCCTAACTTACCCATGTGACAATTCAGAGGGAAACAGTCTAAGGTCTCACCAGAGCTCCTTCAACAGCAAGTTCAAAGCATGAAAAGCCCCGCATAGGAAGTTACCATCATATTTTAAAGATAGCAGCTTTTGTCTACCTCCAGTTTCATGTGGACAAATGGCAGCCTTAATACTGCTTTGGACTGCCCAGGGAACAGTCACTTGTTTTCAATTTGTCACTTACTATTACATGTGGGTCACAGACCTCCCCCTTTCCCACTTCATTCTAAGTTGGGTGGGGTGACATTATTCCTGGTGGCTAAAGTCTAAAGAATGAAAGAGGGTGAGCTAATTCCATTTACACATAGGGAAAGGTCACACTAAATCTAGGTATCTATGGACAGACTCCAGCGACTGGAAAGGTGGGACAAACTCTACTCTGTGTTAACATAGGCTGTCAGGTCCAGCTTGGCAGGTTAGAAGGGGAAATGGATGTCTCACAACCGGGTCCTCCTCATCTTCAGTGATGATCTAAGGTTTTCTAGGAAGACAAGTCCACAACAAGTAAAATCCACAAAGAGATGAAGACAGGGAGATGAACTAGTCTGGATGTCCACCATCCAGAGCTAAGTTCACTCCTCAAACCCAAACTTCCACAGGATAGATGTTTCTTATAGGAGACAAATCCACTTTCCTGGGATCTTCACTGGAGACAGTTAAAACCAGCATTTAACTGCCTCAGCCACACCAGAGTCTCTCTCAAGAAAAAAAACTTCCTTTCTTCTCACTCTTCCATAACTGGAACTCTCCAGCTTGTCTGACAGGCCTAGCTACTACTTTATACTAAATGTCTAAAATCCTAAGGATTTATACTTATATATTTATATCCTAACTTATAAATTTGCCTATAACATATGGCTATCAAGGCCTTAACATATTTCTGCAGTTTGGAGGATGAAGGTTTATAAATTAATAGGAGGATATAAAATAAGTTTCTCTTTGGAATCCTAATGCCATCAGGGATCAGAGAGGGAGATGGGCAGAGAGTATTTTACTAAGCATTTGATTATCTTAACAGAAGAAAGAACAGAGAGAATAAAAAAAGAATACATTAGGGAAGAAAGGGTGGGACAACTTATTTTCTTGTATAATCAGGTTCATAACTAGAAGACCATACTAACAAAGAGGAAGGAATGGAGGAAGCAGATATCATATGAATTTTACTTTCATTTGAACTAGTCAAAGAAGGAAAGAATTATACTAGTTACAATTTAATTATGAGGCTGTTAATAGCTTTAATAGCTTTATTACATCCAAGTAGTGATAGTAAAGAGAGGGAAATATAGGAAAGAGGTAGAGAATGGTTAGCTTACTACTCTGTTTGCAACCATGATGCAGCTCACCACCAACATGGATTCCTTGAAGTTCCAAGCTCCAGCAGCAAACAGTCTCCTGGTCTCACCTTATAAGCAGTTTTCTCCACCCACTAGCTCTCCCACATCACATCTCAGGAACCAACTTCCTTAATTTGCCTGGCACTGCCCAGGGAGGCACTGCCTGTGGGATCAATTTCCTGTCTTGTTGGTTTCAGCTTCCTTTCTCTGATGGTTTGCTTATACTGCACATCACAGTGGTAAGTGACCTCCGGGTCACTGATTGTGGCATCAAACAAAGCAACATAATGGAGAGAGAAATTCCTTTCCAACAAAATACAGACATTGTCTTTGATGTAACAATACTTTTGAATCAATAGGGAAACTGGAGGGAATGGGGAAAGGCAGAGATGAGGAGAAGGGTAATTGAAGAATTAGTCATAAGGAAAACAAATTCTAACTATGGAGGATCTATTATGAGGAAAGACTTAAAAGGAAAAGAAACCATGATTGGTCACGAGGAAATGGGCAAAAAAGAGGGCTAAGCTAGATGAACTAGGCATAGATGCTGAGCATACTCTCCTCTCATGACCTTCTTTTTTTGTAAAGATGGCATCAGGAACTAAAGATGGGAGAAAATATAAGAGAATAAGATGGAGAGAAATACATAATTAACAATTACTGTGAATGTGACCCTTTAACATGGAATAGGAAAAAAAATGGACTAGAAAGCAGAATCTGTATGCATATATGAAAACAAAGAAGACACAAAAAAAGCAGGTATAGGAATTATGATCTTGGATAAGATTATAGTGGAAAAAAGAGACACAGTTAAAGAAGACAAACAGGGAAGATACAGTATGTTGAAAATTGTCACAGATATAATTAATTTCAAAGACATGATTAATATAAATACTTAGCACATATGCCTTGAATAGCATAGCATTCATATCCTTAAAAGGTAAATAATTTACAAGGAGAAATAATCATAACACAATAATCATGCACTTCAATATTTCATTTCATACTTGAACAAATTAAAAACAAACAAGAAAGCTGTTCAGGTCCTAAAAATAATTTTTATGAGTTGGATATACTAATCTCTGATGATTACTGAATGGCAATAGAAAGGATTATACATGCTTTCTATACTATTGACATTATTTTAAAAATGATCATCTATCATGGCTTAACAATTTCACAGACAAATGAATAAAAGCAGAATTATTAAACACATACTTTATAGAGCATAACGATGCTGAAGGAAAGATTACAAATGAAGACAATAATTTTACTCTAAAATATTGGTGGGTCAAAGAATATATAATAGAAACGAAAGATAATTTCATCAATGACAATGATGACTAAGAGTCATTCTCAAGGATATAAACAAATAGTTTTTCAATGATAGCAAGACAAAATAATGTTCCAGATAACAAATAATTAGCAAAATGCAAATCAAACCCCAATTGACAAGTGGTGAAAGGATATGAACAAGCAGTTTTCAGATGAAGAAATCAAAGCTATTAATAATCATATGAAAAAATGTTCTAAATCACTCAATTACAGAAATGCAAGTTACAACAACTCTTGGATAGCAGCTAATACCTCTCATATTGCCAAAATGACAGTAAAGGAAAGTGATAAATGTTGTAGAGGATGTGGCAAAAATTGGAACACTAATACAATGTAAGGGAGTTGTGAACTAATCCAACTGTTCTGGAAGTCAATTTGGAGCTATGCCCAAAGGGCTATAAAACTGTAAGTACCCTTTGATCTACTACTACGTCTGAATTCTAAAGATATCATATAAAAGAGGAAAGGACCTATCTGTACAAAAATCTTTATAGCAGTTCTTTTTCTGATGGCAAAGAATTGGAAATTGAAGGGATGTCCATCAATTGAGGATTGGCTGAACAAATTATGATATCTGATGGTGATAGAATATTATTATGCTATAAGAAACAATGAGCAGGATGCTTTTAGAAAAAGCTAGAAAGACCTACATGAACTGATGCAGAGTGAAATAAGTAGAACCAGGAGGACATTGTACACAGTCACAGCAATATTGTATGATGATCAACTGTGAAAGACTTAGCTACTTTCAGCTAAGAACAATTCTGAAGGAATTATGACGAAGAATGCTATCCACCTCCAGAGAAAGAACTGTTGGAGTTGAAATAGAAGCATACTATTTTTTACATTATTTATATTTTTATTTGGGGGTTTTGTTTTTTATATTAGTATTCTCTTATAACAATGTCCAATATGAAAGTATGTTTTGTGTGATAATACATGTATAACTCAGATCAAATTGTTTACTATTTCTGAGAGGGGGAAGAGGGAGGAAAGAGAAGAAGGGAGACAACTGGGATTTTATAATTCTAGAAAACACATGTTGAAAATAGATTTTACATGTAATTGGGCAAATAAAATATCTTTAAAAAAAGAAATGTAAATCAAAGCAATTCATAGACTCCAACTCATACTTACTAAGTTGACAAAAATGGAAAATGGCAAATTTTGGAAGGGCTCTGAACTGGTCCAGAAATTCTAGAAAGCAATTTGGAACTATCTAGAAAGAGCAATTAAATCGTGCCTACCCTTTGACCTAGAAAGATCACTAAGTATATGCATCAAAGAGATTAAAGAATGAGGAAATGGACACATATATGCAAAGATGTTTATAGCAACATTTTTGAAGTAAAAAGATATGAAAACTATGAGATTTCCCATAAATTTGTGAATAGCTGAATTGTGGTGTATGAATACAAAGGAATACTATTATGCTTTAAGAATTGGTGAAAGATGTGGTTTCAGAGAAACTGGATATGGCAAATGAAAGATGAAATGACTATGGAAACAAAAGTTTGAGCTCCTGAGAATATCAATTTATTAAGCAATGCATACTAAATTAGGACCAGATCCCCTCAGTTTAGAATTGAACCCAAAATATATGGGGAGACAAATTTTTATATATTTAAAACAATCAAATAAGACAAATTAATTAAAGAAAACAATTATTTGGGATACAAAATTTGATAATCTGATTTCTAGCCCTAAAAGATTAGGGTCTTTCTGAACTGGAAGAGAGAGAGAGTAAACATGCACAATTGTCTGAAATCAGAAAAAGTAGTGTCCTACTCCCCTCCCCCCTAAGTGTATATATTCGATCAAAGGAACATGGAAATAACAACTAGTTTGCAGAAAGAGGATAGTTTTCAAATAATACATATGGGTTACTTCAAATTTTAATTGTGAGAAAATGCCTTGCATCAATCTTTGGATCTGACTAGTTCCCTTTCAGCATAATCTAGATGTTTTGGCAAAACTATGGCACATGTGCCAGAGGGAATTGCTCCCTTCCCCCTCTCCATGCTCTCCTGAGGACATTTCTCACATCACCTACCTCTCTGCCAGGTAGTCCAATGGGAGAATTTCTTCCCACCCCTGTCTGGGATAAGGTGTGGGGCTTAGATGTGACATAAGGTTGCAGTTTGGGCACTTGGTTTCTAAAAGGTTTGTTATTACTGACTTAGATCCTTAACTAACGTTTTCTAATCAGCAGGTAGGGGTGATCCCACAAAAAGAATAAAAGAAATTATTAAAAGGTATTTGATCCTAGCAATACCAGATCTAAAACTGCACTATAAAGCAGTGGTCATCAAAACAATTTGGTACTGGTTAAGAGACAGAAGGGAATATCAGTGGAATAGACTTGGGGAAAATGACCTCAGCAAGACAGTGTATGATAAACTCAAAGAACCCAGATTTTGGGACAAAAATCCACTATTTGACAAAAACTGCTGGGAAAATTGGAAAACAGTATAGAAGAGATTAGGTTTAGATCAGCATCTTACACCCTACACCAAGATAAGTTCAGAATGGGTGAATGACTTGAATAGTAAGAAGGAAACTATAAGTAAATTAGGTGAACACAGAAAAGTTTACCTGTCAGATCTATGGGAAAGGATAGATTTTAAGACCAAGCAAGAGTTAGAAAATATTACAAAATGTAAAGAAAATAATTTTGATTACAATAAATTAAAAAGGTTTTCTACAAACAAAACAAATGCAATCAAAATGAGAAGGGAAGTAACAAATTGGGAAAACATCTTTATAATAAAAACCTCTGACATAGGTCTAATTACTCAAATTTATAAGGAGATAAATCAGTTGTACAAAAAATCAAACCATTCCCTAATTGAAAAATGGGCATGGGACATGAATAGGCAATTTTCAGATAAAGAAATCAAAACTATCAATAAGTACATGAAAAGATGTTCTAAATCTCTTATAATTAGAGAAATGCAAATCAAAACAACTCTGAGTTTTGCCACTTCCCCTCCAGCATTCATTACTCTCTCCTTCTTTCATTTTAGCCAATCTGCTAGGTGTGAGGTGATACCTCAGAGTTGTTTTGATTTGCATTTCTCTAATTATTAGAGATTTAGAGCACTTTCTCATGTGCTTATTGATACTTTTGATTTCTTTATCTGAAAATTGCCTATTCATGTCTCTTGCCCATTTATCAATTGGGGAATGGCTTGATTTTTTTATACAATTGGTTTAACTCCTTGTATATTTGAGAAATTAGATCCCTGTCAGAGTTTTTTGTTATAAAGATTTTTTCCCAATTTGTTGTTTCCCTTCTGATTTTGGCTACATCATTTTTGTTTGTACAAAAGCTTTTTAGTTTGATGTAATCAAAATAATTTATTTTACATTTTGTAATTTTCTCTAACTCTTGCTTGGTTTTAAAATCTTTCCTTTCCCAGAGATCTGACAGGTATACTATTTTGTGTTCACTTAACTTATTTATAGTTTCCCTCTTTATAGTCAAGTCATTCACCCATTCTGAACTTATCTTGGTGTATGGGTGTGAGATGTTGATCTAAACCTATTCTCTCCCATATTGTTTTCCAAATTTCCCAGCAGTTTTTGTAAAATAGTGGATTTTTGTCCCAAAAGTTGGGCTTTTGGGGTTTATCATACACTGTCTTGCTGATGTCTCTTACCCTAAGTCTATTCCACTGATTCTCCCTTCAGTCTCTTAGCCAGTACCATACCATTTTGATGACCACTGCTTTATAGTACAGTTTAATATCTGGTACTGCTAGGCCCCCTTCCTTCACATTTTTTTTTCATTATTTCCCTTGATATTCTTGATCTTTTGATATTCCAAATGAACTTTGTTATAGTTTTTCCTAATTCAGTAAAAAAAGTTTTTTGGTAAAGCAGATTGGCTAAAATGAAAGAAGGGGAGAGTAATGAATGCTGGAGGGGATGTGGCAAAATTGGGACATTAATGCATTGTTGGTGGAGTTGTGAACTGATCCAACCATTCTGGCTGGCAATTTGGAAATATGCTCAAAGGGCTATAAAAGAATGCCTGCCCTTTGATCCAGCCATACCATTGTTGGATTTGTACCCCAAAGAGATCATAGATAAACAGACTTGTACAAAAATATTTATAGCTGCGCTCTTTGTGGTGGCAAAAAACTAGAAAATGAGGGTATGCCCTTCAATTGGGGAATGGCTGAACAAATTGTGGTATATGCTGATGATGGAATACTATTGTGCTCAAAGGAATAATAAACTGGAGGAATTCCATGTGAACTGGGAAGACCTCCAGGAATTGATGCAGAGTGAAAGGAGCAGAGCCAAAAGAACATTGTACACAGAGACTGATATACTGTGGTAAAATAGAATGTAATGGACTTCTGTACTAGCAGCAATGCAATGACCCAGGACAATTCTGAGGGATTTATGGAAAAGAATGCTACCCACATTCAGAGGAAGAACTACAGGAGTGGGAACAGAAGAAAAACAACTGTTTGAACACATGGGTTGAGGCGGACACGATTGGGGATGTGGACTCGAAACTACCACACCAATGCAACTATCAACAATTTGGAAATAGGTCTTGATCAATGACACATGTTAAAACCAGTGGAAATACACATCTGCCTTCCTTGGGGGGCAGGGAGAAGTCGGGGGGGGGTGAAGGGGAAAGTAAGAGCATGAATTATGTAACCATGTTAACTTTAAAAAAAAATAAATATTAATAAATGTTTAAAAAAGAAACAACTCTGAGGTACCATCTCACACCTAGCAGATTGGCCAAAATGACATCAAAGGAAATAATAAATGTTGGAGGGGATAGGGCAGAATTGGGATATTAATGCATTGCTGGTGGAGTGGTGAATTGATCCAACCATTCTGGATGTCAATTCGGAACTATGCCCAAAGGGCTTTAAAAGAATGTCTGCCTTTTGATCCTCCCATACTATTGCTGGGTTTATACCCCAAAGAGACCATAAGGGAAAAAGACTTGTACAAAAATATTTATAGCTGCACACTTTGTAGTGGCAAAAAATTGGAAAATGAAGGGACGCCCTTCGATTGAGGAATGGCTGACCAAATTGTGGTATCTGTTGGTGATGGAATATTATTGTGCTCAAAGGAATAATGAACTGGAGGAGTTCCATGTGAACTGGAATGACCTCTAGGAATTGATGCAGAGTGAAAGGAGCAGAACCAGGGGATGGCACAATATAATGTAATGGACTTCTCTACTAGCAGCAATGCAATGATCCAGGATAATTCTGAAGGACTCATGAAAAAGACTGCTATTCACATCCAGAGAAAGAACTGTGGAAGTAGAAACACAGAAGAAAAACAACTGCTTGATCACATGGGTTGATGGGGACATGATTGGGAATGTAGACTCTAAGCAATCACCATAATGCAAATATTAATAATATGGAAATAGGTCTTGAACTATGACATTTGTAAAACCCAGTGGAATTACTTGTTGCCTGGGGGAGGGGAGGAAGAGGAGGGAAAGAACATGAATCATGTAACCTTGGAAAAATATTCTAAATCAATTAATTAAATAATATTTTTTAAAAAATAAATATTTTAAAAAGCTATTTTATTAACTCTAGGCCAATAAAATAACAAATGAATTATATGAATATGTTTTAAAAAACAAAATTCCCAGATAATAGAATTAGAAATAGAGAATTTGAATAACTCAATCTCAATAAAACAAAATCAACAATACATAAATGAAGTATGAAAGGCAGGGGAAACCAGGATCACATGTATTTACAAGTAAATTCTATCACTCAAAAACCCTAATTAATTCCTATATTACATAACTGTCTGTGGAAAATGGGGAAAAAATAAGATGCTGTCAAATCATTTCTATGATTAGAAATATCACCTGTATATCTAAATCAGGGAGAGTCAAAATGGAGAAAAATCAAACCAAACCAACAAACAATAAACCAATGTTCCTAGATGTGCTGGTAAATGTCTAACAACTTATTCTCTGCATATATATATATATATATATATCTTAAATACCCTTGGTTTACAATTCAACAACCTCCTCAACTCTTATGATCTATCTACACTTTCATTCCACATCAGACCACATAAGGATGATTACATTTTATATTATCATCACCCACAAGTGTTCCCCCTCCACAATCTATAATTCTGAAATTTCTTTATCTGATCATTGTCTCCTGTTCTTCTAGCTCTTCTGTTACTTCACTTCTAAGTCTATCCTGTTCTCTCCAAAAACTTCCTCTCCCTTCCCCACTTTCAAAGACTCTGTTCTGGCCTAATTTCCCATCTTTCAAAATCTCAACCCCTTATTAACCAATTTTACTTCATATTATCCTCAGCCTTTGAATACTTTGCCTCATTGTCTTCTGCTATTTGTCTCCTTGCAAATTCCAGCCCTAGATTAGACCATCATCTGCTTCTCCATTCCTACTTGTATGTTGAACACTTGTGGAGAAAGCCCCTCCACCCTGAGGACTAGGACAACTATAAGTTTTTGTTTTATAATCTTAAGTAGGTTATCACTGCTAATCACCAATCACTTAACATGAAAAGATTTTCCTCAAACTCTCCACAGTGGTTGTTTCAGATATTCTTATCTCTTCTAAAGCCACCTATATTACCAGTTATATCCCAATTCTCAGTAGAAGAACTTGATTTATAATTCACAGAAAAACTTGGGCTGCCCATCTGGAGTACTCTTTTTTTCCCTAATTCCACATTTCATTTTCATTCCAGCATTATTTCTTACCTTCTTTTTTCCTTTGTTCCCATCTTAGAAGATGAGGTGACTGTTCTTGTTGATGGTAACTGCTCTACTTGGTCCTTTATCCTATTCCCTCGGAGAGTTTATTTTGATCATACCTTCTTTTCTGAATTTTTAACCTCTTCTTGTCTACTGACTCTTTCTGTACATCCTTCAAATATGCTAGATCCACTCCAACCTTAAAATAATAATAATAATCAACTAGATTGCCATATCTTTCAGATATTGTCTTACATATTTTGTCTCTTTCATTAACCAAACTCCAAAAACACCTGTCTATACTTTTTGCCTCCATTATATTACTCCATGCACTTCTTATACTTTTGTAATCTAGGTCACCACTCAAATGAAACTGTTCTCTGTAAGGCCTCTAGTAATCTCTTTATTTCTAAATCTAAAGATTTTTATCAGTCCTCATTATCTTGACCTCTCTGTACTATTAAACACTATTGAACACTCTTTTAGATTCTCCATCCACCTTGGGTTTTTGTAGGGTGGTTGCAGGAGAAGTTCAAACTGAAATTAATTAAGTCTCTGGAGTAATGACTCCTGAGGGGTGGTTTCATGGAATCAATGCTCAGTAACTGAACAACTGAATTCTGTAGTGTGGGTGATCTCTCTCAGAACATATTTTTACAGAGTCAAGTAAATTTGTTAGAGACTCTAGCCAAGTTTTGGGGTGAGGTGAGGAAATCCAGAGGATTCTGGACACAGACTGGAATAAGCTACTCTTATTTGATTCCCCACAACTGAAGAAGTAATCCCAGAGGCTCATTTAATCCTTCAGGTTTTGAAAAACTTACATTTTCTTACCTATGTATCCTAATGGCTCTCAATTATCTAGTTACTCTTAAGTCTGCTTCTTTCAAGGAGGGCCTAGAAAGGGAAGATCTAAATTAGGCTATCTAGCAATCTTTCTCTTGGGCTCTTCTGGCCTGTAAAGGCCCCTGTTTTAGGAACTCTCCATCTATATAGGCTTTGGTAGTCACTAAGAGATGGCCAGGAAAAGTGGCTATTATGGGCTTCTGGAACTTCAAATTCCCCTTTGTGTCTCTTTCTGGGCTCTAAAGCTATTGAACAGATCATACAGAGTCATACGAGCAACCTTTGTCCATAGTTGCCTACTACATAGTGCATAGTTCATATGAGTTGAGTGATTCAAGCTGGTTCCACTAACAAGATGAAGAGAGCACAGGAGATTTTTATTGCTAAATGGAAATGGTACATTAAAAATCATGCTTTCTGGGTTCCTCCATTGTTACTGCCTTTCACAAACAAGTGGTTCCTATGCCAGAGAATAAGTCCTCCAGTCTAGATCCTTCATCTGCTAGCCCAGCAGGTCAATATGGACCTGAGTCCAGAGGAATGTCATTTTATTTAGTTTACTAATGGCTCCATCCTCTACTAGAGAAGCATACCCAACCAGATGTCAGTAGTCACTAGTCCAAAGAGGATACCCTAGAGTAGTGATGGTGATGGTTTTAGAAACCAAGTGCCCAAACTGCAACCCCCATACCACATGTGAGCCACCTGTCTTACCCCAGACAGGTGAGGGAGGAAGCACTCCCAGTAGGCTACTGGCCAGAGGGGCAGGTGATGGGAGAAATGTTCTCAGGTGTGGTGGAAGCGGGGAAGGGAGCAGACCCCTCTGGCAGGTACACCATAGGTTCACCAACATGGCCCTAGAGAATGGGGTTCCTGGAAAGGCTTCAAGTGGTCTGTATCCCAGGCTGCGTGACTAGAGAGAATAAAAGAGGTCAGAGAAGATCTTTTTAAAAAATTCAATCTTTATTTTCAGGTCTGAATTTTTTCCCTTCTGCATCTTTGTTGTTATCCCTAGTCCCCATTGAGAAATCAGGAGGAAAAACAGTTATAGACATGTATAGTCAAGCAAAACAAATTTCTGATTTGCCATGTCCATCCCCTCCCCCCCAAAAGCTGAGGTTAAATTTGAATCTAGGACCTCCTGTCTGTAGACTTGGCACTCAATCCACTAAGCCACCTAGATGCTCCCAGGAGATTTATTCTTTAAAACAAACAAACGAAAAAGGATTTTTTTTTTCAACTAAAGCTTAGTTCTGATGATGTCACTACCCTACTCAGTAAGTTCAAGAAGGTCATTATTAATTTGAAATAGCATTTTATTTTTACCTCATTCTTTTTATTTTCTATTTTGTGTAAATTTCCAAAATGTATATTACTATTAATATATTGGTAAATATGCCTACTTTATAAATAGATAAATATGTATATACATATATGTATTAGTATAAAAATACTCACTAATAGAGGTGTACAATCAAAAAGTTTGTAGACTACTGTATTATGAACATCTCCCCTTCCCTTTCCCTCTTTCCCCATCCTGTCAAGAAGTTTGTTTTGATTATATCTATCACCAAGTATTGTCTTCCCTCCTAACCCTATTCCCCTTACTGCTGGTCTTTTTTCCTCTGTTGAGTTTGATATATTTCTATTCCAAACTTTGTGTGTGTATTGAATTCAACCTTCTTTCCATTTTAGATGGAAATTTATTTAACTAAAAATTTTGAACTAAATTTTATTTTTAAAACAGATTTAATATTAATTAATAAAATAAAATTAATTCTTATTCTCTCATCTCTTCCCCGTGTTTGTATTTTCTTCCCTTATATTCATGTACCCCATTTGTGAGAAATTGACAAGTTCCATCCCATTCTTCCTTCTTTCTATATTATTATATTTCTTTTATCCTTCCTTTTCTTTTCCATTTTCAACCCATCAGCATGGAGTCTTCATAACCCCAGGACCTTTTTCTTATTTAAACCCTTCAATACTCTTTAAAGAAATGATGATTATGAAAAAACACATGTTTCTTCATCCCCCTATTATAATGTGAGCAGTACTTCATCATATGGCTCCCTCCAATTATTCAAATAAATTTACCTTTCTAGATTTCTCTGGACTCTTCTGTTTATATTTACTTGGAAGTTCTCTATTCCATTCCATTTTTTCCCCATGGGATGATGATTACCCAACTTTTCAGAGTAAGTTATACTTAATTATAAATTATTTCTTATGTATTGCTTTTGTCTTTTTGAATATTGTGTTCCAAGACCACTTCTTTCTGTTAGAAGCTCCCAGGATTTGTGTCATCCTTTTAGTACTTCTTTGGCACTTGAACTTCTTTATGGATGCTTACAGTATTTTTTCTTTGACATGGGAGTTCTGGATTTTGATGATGACATTGCTGAGACTTTTCCTTTCAGGTTTTCTTTCAGGAGGTGACTGGGAATTTCTATCTTCATTTTGCCTTGTGTTCTAATCTAATTTGTTTCATCTTAATTTGTGATTTCTTGAAATGTTTAGGCTTTTTCTTATCATGGTTTTCCAGAATCTAATTATTCTTTTTTTAATTCTTACCTTCTGTCTTAGGAATGATACTAAGTATTGGTTCAAAGGCAAAAGAGCAGTAAAGGCTAAACAATTGGGGTTAAGTGACTTTCCCAGGGTCACACAGCTAGGAAGTATCCAAGACTAGATTTAAACCCAGAACCTCCTGTCTTCAGGCTTTGCTCTATCCACTGGGCCTCCTAGCTGCCCCAATTCAATGATTCTTTAATGATCTTAACTATTTTCTAGGTCATTTGTTTTATTATATATATATATATATTTTTTTTTTCCAACATAGGCATCTAGGTAGCATAGAAGATAGAGCTCTGGAATTGTAGTTGGGAAGACCCAAGTTTAAACTGTCTCAAATACTTATCTATCAAGTGTATGATCCTGGGAAAGTCATTTAACCTTTCTTAGGTTTAATTCTTTCATCTGTAAAATGTTGATAATTATAGTACCTACCTCACATGGCTGTTGTGAGGTTTAAGTGAGATATTACAAACCTTAAAGCACTATATAATTGCTAGCTATTTTTAAAAAATATTTTGATTTAATTCTAATATTTTTTGCTGTCTCGATGTAATGGACTTCTCTTTTACCTATTCTAGTTTTCAGAGTACATAACTTTTTCTACCACTTTCTGTTCTAAATTGTTCTAATTTTTCCTCAAGAGTTTTTATTTCATTTTTAATCTGTTACTTGATTTCTTCCAGGGATTCATGTTATCCTTTTGGTAAAGTCTATTTTCCCTTTTGATTCTCTTTTTCTAGTTGTTATAGTATTACTCTCTTCCTTTTGAGCAACATTTCAATTTGCAGTATTTTAAAATATTGATCAGTTATTCATTTGTTTCTCAAGCTTTAGTTCCTGAATTGAGGCTTTGTGCCAGGTGCAGAGTCTCTCCCCTGCTGGAGGTTTGAGTGTTGGAGCTCAGCTCTACTTGTTCACATCCTGGGTCCCCTGTGTTCCTCCCTTGGCCTCCACTTTCTCAGATTAGGATCTCTGGATTTCTGAGGTTCAGAGTGCTGTATATTCTTTGATATCTTAGGACAGGATGATAGGGGACCTTGGAATATCCCATTCTGAATGTTGCCATTACATCTGCCACTACCCTGTATTTCCAAGGTCCTGATCCTGGAGTTATCTTAGTACTCTAGTTCTTCTTGGGGAAACCCTCCATATTTGCTGCCTCTGGACCCTGAGTTTTATAGGACACATGTGTCTTTGGCCTATCCCTGATGGCATTGTGACTCCTGGTACTGGAGCTGGCTTTGCTATTAGTCTGCAGGTTTATGGCTAGTCTAATGTTCAGGTCTGAAGTGGAAGAAGTCATTTTCTCTAATTTCTCATTCGATTTAATTTATTATTATCTAGTCTTGTGCAAAAATCAGGGTTTACCTTGAGTAGGTATGAGGGAGCTGGGTAGGATTGGACAGTTTGCCTCCTGTTCAGGTTGCCATCTTAATTGTTAGTTCAATCCTTTTCTTTTTTTCAGATTTGAGTAGGACTTTGGAAGTTCATGATGGCAGTTACATACAAAAAGCAGAGGCCCATGTAAATCCCAGCTGTGAAAGTGTCATTAGGCCAAAAATGCTTTCCCCCTGCTAATTTTATATTTCAAGTATAATCCTACTTGTCTAAACTTAGCCTAAGAATTATAAGGGCCTTACATAATCAAGTCTTTTTTTCCCCCTATTCTGCATTCCATCCCTGTTGACTACCAGAATAGAAATTAACATAATTACATAAAAGGCGCTCTAACCAATGGGGTTACATACAGTAATATTATGGCTAAATATAATCTGAACTTTATACACAATGGTGGAGAGGGTTATTATTGTTGTTACTATTACAAATATCTATAATGACTATTATTTAGCAAATGCCTTGCACATTTGGCCATTTTTACAAGAAATTAATAATTGTATGGGAGTACAAATGACCATTTTGTGGTTTCTTTTTTAGTTCTAGTGTTAAACTGACTAGCTAAAAAACAGTGCTTTTCTTGACAAATGTTATGTTTTCCACTTTTAACTTTTGATCAGTTTATTTTGCAATGAGGTAAATTGATACTGTATCTATTTGGCCAGTAATTATTGATCTGGAGTAGGCAGTTGCCTATCAGCTGCTATTGGTTGTGATTCTCTTAAAGCAGTTAGGGCCTAGTTGAAGGTTTGGTAGATGGAAACTGGCTGGAGACAACTTATAACAAAAACCTACTTATTTATATGGTTGAAAGGAGCAGGGAAAGGAAAGGAAAGGATAAATATAGGATTGAGATAAATTCCCTAATCTAAAAGTACTAAACTATATCCCAGTACCCAAATCTGACTGCTTCTTGCTTGATTTCTCGAGCCTGACTTAAGCTCCTTAACTAAATATTTAATATCTAACCTTACAAAAGTATACTTATTAATTATCTTCTTTAAAACATTAGGAATCCACTGTCTCCTTCTTCTTTCTCCAGCTAGAGATCAGTCCAGCTACTACCAGGTTCCCAGCAGTTAGCTCTCTCTGGGCCCTGCTGGCCTACTCCTCCTCTGTAGAGTCAAAGAGAAAGCTCAGCCAGTCAGTCCTCACAAATGATCTCCTCCATAAACTTTTTCTGAATCTCCAAGTGTCTTCCAAAACCAATTGTCATCAACTCTTCCAGGATTTCCAGAGGAAAGACCCAACCATCCACCCTTTTGAGTCTCAGACCCTCCATTATTTTTCCACAGACCCCCTAGCCTCTTGAAATTCTCTTAAGGACCCTCTAGGAAGATTCTAGCTGACTTCTTAAGATAACCCTTCAACACTCTTTCTCTAGCCTACTCTTACTTACCAAGAATCCCTAATTAAGGGGCAGCTGGGCAACCGAGTGGATTTAGAGTCAGGCCTAGAGATGGGAGGTCCTAGGTTTAAATCCGGCCTCAGATACTTCCCAGCTGTGTGACCCTGGGCAAGTCACTTGACCCCCATTGCCCACCCTTACCGCTAGGAGTCAATACACAGAAGTAAGGTTTTTTAAAAAAAGAATTCCTAATTAATCCAAATTACTTAGTAACTCTTATGATATATAAAAGTTAATTTTTTGTTTTATGTCATTCCTAATGCCCTAATTATGTCCTTTCCCATATGGTTCCTTGTCCCTAATTGATTAAAATAGGAACTCTATTTTTGGAAACAAATACACATTTGACAACTATACTTCATGATAATGCCATTGAGATGTTTCCTGAGGTTATCCATTGCAGATAAAGAGCATCTTCCTAGATCATTCCCAGAATGGTAAGGAATCAAAAAATTAGATCCCGTGGATTTCTCCTCAGGCACATCCCTGCTACACACATAAATGGTTAAAGTGTGGAGGTATTAGGACTCAATATGTTGTCTGCAGTATCCTGCAAGTATCTTGTTCCAATCAGTTCTTACACACTAAAGACATTCTCTGATTCAGGAAATACCAGAGTCAAGGTGTTAATAACTCCTTAATATACTCCAAGCCTATTCTTAATGTAGCCCTTGAAATGGGCAGTATTTGTCATTTAGTCTTCAAAGTCTAAGTCCTTCCAAAGTCTGTAATAATATTTTTCTTAAATATTTCTTATGCAATGGAAACACATTATCCAAAACAGTAAAGCATTCTATGAAATCTTCACCTTCACCTCTGTGTGTAGATCCACAATATGGTAATGGTATTTTCAAGGTTCAGGGGGATCTTTTTCCTTATAATCCCTATCTTCTTTTCCCAATGTTGATCCCCTAGGTGTGAGTTTTAGCAGCACCAAAACTACATTCTCTTCATAAAAGCAACTACTCTGAATGTGACCATGTTCTTTGCAGTCATTGGAAAGGCTAGTGTAAAAGGGAATATTGACCCCAGTTATTGATCAGAGTCAATAGCTGTCACTAGCTGTTGACCATTGAAGGAATCAATGGTATTAGCTATTGAGGAAATTGCAGAAGACTGAATATAAAAAAGTTATTCCTATTTATTGAACTATTAAAAGGAAAGAAAGGAAAGTAGTAGTATTGAGTTGAGGTATTTATATATAATCCTAATCTAAAAAGTTCTATCTATAAACCAATTCCCAAACTATCTCACAAGAGATTTCTTCTCCCTTGATAAACCAAGACTGACCTCTCTCCCTTTCTTATCTATTAAAATAAATCTGCCTTACTAATTTATTCTAAAATGTATTTTAAATAATATTGTTTCCTTATATAGTAAACTTCTCCAGCAATCTTTCTTCTATTTGTAAAGTGAGAGGTTTTTCTTCTCTCACAGCCGGCCAAGTCTACACAGTTGGGGATCTGCTTAGCATAGGGTCTTAGGCAGCCACTATCTGAACTTGAAGCTTCCCCTGTCTAGGGAAATTGTCGCACCTGCCGTCTGCTTCTCTCTCTACCAGCAACTCTCATGAACAAACTTTCTTCTCTCCAAGCAGTTAACTTTCCAGATCTGGTTTCCAAACTTTTCCCAGAGGGATCACAGGGAAAAATCGCACTCCTCCTCTCTGAGTGTCCACTTCCCATAGCAAAGTGACAGAGAGACAGAGAGCAATCAGTAAAATCCCAACCTCTCTTTCATTAGAAATTCCCTGGGAATTTCATCCCTCTCACCTCCTAAGAATTCTTCATTTCCTTAAGGGCTCCTCAGGTAAATTTCTAACTCCCTATGCTGGAACCTTACTTTTGACTAAAAATCTATTCTTAATTAACCAGATTACTTAATTAGCTCTTAATTAACTATTTCAATAGACTTGTCATTCTGATTGTCTCCTTTGTGGCCATCCATCCCCTAGGACTGTTACCATTCTAGATAGCATGGTTTTGTACACCACTCCATCTCTCACCATTAAAAAAAAGTTTCTTTGATCTATTTTACACTAATCTGTTTGGGTTTGTTTTGTTGGGGGAGAAGCTGGAAAGCTCTAGAAATTATGTGTAACTTTATTTACATAGGCTTGACGTTAATCCTACCTATCCACAAAGTTTAACCTGGCACTATCCAGAACAAGTAGGCACTGAATAAATGCTTTTTAGGGGCATTGTTTTCTAGTGAGCTTTATTATTGACATACAACACCTTCTTTGAGAGAAGAGACATTAGCATTTTTTTTGCCTTTTTCTACTCTGATTCACTTATCAGTCCAAAATACACTGAATTATATAGAGTATTGAGCCCTTGATTGTACCTTTCAAATGCTACTAGAGTCTCCTATTGGCTAAACAGGTTAGGGATGACCCAAAGAACTCATGGTGATAAGAATAAATTAAGGAATGATTCATTCATCCTTTGGACCTTTGATAACAAGAAATGTTATCTCCGAAATAGCTGAAAAGAGAAGGAAGAGTAAGATAGTGGGGGAAAAAACACTTCCATGAGTCTTAAAGCTTGAGTTCTAGACTTGCTTGGGCTAATTCTTGTTCTAGTTCTGGCTGTGACCATGGATAAGTTACCTTATCCCTGGTATTTAGTTTTTCCATCTGCAAAATAAAGAGGCTGGGCTAGATTATCTCAAAGTCCTTTCCAGTTCTGACATACTTCAGATCCAGGTAGCTGTTAAAAATAAGGATAGATGAACTTCATATTTCTCTAATTACAGCTTACCTTTCCCAATCACAATTTCTAGAATAAATAAAAAAAATTGTTTCCTTACATTCCTCCTTCCCTCAACTTTAATGAGAGGAAGTCTTTAGCAGGACAGACCTGAATTTATATACCCCCTCTGATTCTTATTAGCTGTGTGACCATAGTGGGATCACCTAAGCCTTCTGAATCTGGTTGTTATCTGTGAAATAGAGAGAGTAATAGTCAGATGAGCTTATACATAAAATTGTTTGCAAATCTTAAAGCACTATGTAAAATATCAGCTTTTCTAATCCTTTTTTTTTTTGGTTGGGGGGAAAGAATGAATTTTGATACTATCAGACAATTTGATAGTCTGCCAGTCCACCAGGGTTCCTGCATGCCTTGTGTCTCTGGACTATCTGGGTTGCCTTCCATGCAATCAAAGATTCATATCATATATTTATTCCTTAACCAATTCATGAAAAGTACTATTTAGTACACAAAGAATTCCAATGCAGATTATGTAGAAAAGTATCACACACCTAGATTGTGAAAGAAAATTGTCAATATGCCTTAAATTATATTTGCATTGATGGTTGATTACACTTTCATGGAAGTAATACAGAAAATTTAAGGATAGATAGTAGATTTGGAATCAAGAACATCTAGGTTCAAATTCAACTTATGTCACTTAAAATCAACCTGTTTTCTCATCTATAAAATGGGACAATTGGGGCCAAATGTTCTTCAGAAGTTGATGTGAGACCAATAAGATAATGAATGAAAAGCATTTTGAAAACTTTGAAAGTATCACATGAGTGCCAGTTAGTAATACACAATCTTGTCTTACAATCCTCTTTTCAATACCTTTAATAACTGGCAGCTAGGTAGTGCAATGGATAATATTGGACTTGGTGTCAAGAAGACCCAAGTTCAAAACCAGCTTCATATGCTTATTAGCTATGTGACCCTGAGCAAGATTAATTTGCCTGTCTGTTTCCTCAAACATAGAGACACTAACACCCTAACTTCTAGGATTATTGTGAAGATTAAATGAGATACTTATAAAGCATCATATAAATGCTAGTTATAATGACCCACTGCTTTTAAAGTGTAAACTTCTCAATCTGACATTAAAGTTCTGCCACATAAGGTCCCCACCTATCTAACCTTTTCCCCATCATTGCTAATAATAATTTATATACATTATACGTAATCTAGATACATACTCAAAACTCAGATAAACTACTGTTTCCCTTAGTTTTATCTTACAAATGCATGTGTATGCACACAGATACATATATATTTTAATGCAAGCTTATTTTTATATTGCCTTCATTTATAAGTATAAACCTATTTCCCCATGCAAATTCTTCCCACCCCCACATACCCAGTTACAAAGATTTAAAAAGCAAATTTTAAAAGCAGGTTCTATAAGTCTAATTAACATATAAGTGTTCAGCAGCTAGGTGTCTATCTGCAGAAAAAAACCTGTGGCTCTGACTTTTCTAACCTCTATTTACATTTAAATTGTTCATACTTCCTCTTTGTTTCTCCATCAATCAAAATCCTATCATTAACAAAATATCACCTCCTCTAAAAGGCTTTTTCCTGTGAATTCAACCTCCTCCGAATCCCCACAGCACTTTGCATCTTTCTTATGACATCATAATCTCCTGTGTTTCAATATCGTTTGCTTTTACATATCCTATTCTTCATCCTTCACTAGATTATAAAATCGTTGAGGGAGGAGATTGTTTTATTCAGCTTTATATCCTTTGAAACACTTTGCACATAGTGAACTCAACACATATTTATTGAACATTGACAATGCCATTGGTTCAAAGCAGAAAAGGAAAAAGCAGGCAACATTTCCTTCTCACCTGATTTTTTCTGGGCTATTGGCTTGGTGGATAGTAGGATCTTGTCACTTTCAAACTGAAGACTCCCAAAGGGCACAAAGAGATTGGTGGTCCTATTGGTTTGATACTTTTATATGAAGTTCAGTGAACCTTCAATCTTTTGGAGAAATCCTAGCAGCATGAATTTCTAATGTAGCTTTCACCTTTTTTCTATTAAGATGAAGAGGCTTTGCTTCACACACTTTAAATCCTCTGAAAAAGAAATGTATCTCCAAAAAAGAGATATATAAATAGAGGACCCAGATGGATTGGTGATGAAAAACCCACCTAGGGACCTTCCCAGGCCAGTGAAGTGCAAAACCCCTTGAGACTATATGAAAACACAAGTTTATTTTGCTTATTAAGGTTAGGGAACTGATAGTTAAGATTCAATATGTCCCTAACTCTGCCAAGTTCTATCTCCACCCACTTTCTAGGCCTCTCTCAGGAAACAGCCCTTCTGATCTTCTGCAACCCTTCTTATCAGCTCCGCGATCTTATCTAACCCCCCAAACCATCTACTACTATCTTACTAAATATCTATACTAAGTATCTTAAATTGTTAGTCAACTAACCTTAATTGTCCCTAAAAGGGCTAGTGAGAATAGATTCACAAGTGGACTGAATCCTTCCCCAGGCCTGGGGCTTCTTAGGTAAAAAAACCCCAAAGTCCCAGATGTTAAACCCTTTGATTTACCTTAGCCAAATTACCACAGCCAAATTGTCCACAGCATTGCAGGGAAACCCAGATCTCCTCCTAGGTATCGTCTAAGCCCAAACCCTCCAAGTTCTCCAAGAAACTAGCCAATTTACAGGAGATGATGGAGCGGTTGTTCTCCCTTCCAGCTCAGGGACAGGACCATTGTGTAGTGACAGTTATCTCAGTAATCCTAACCCTAAAACCCTCCTCTGCAGTGCCTTCTCCTTCTAGAATCTTTTCCCAGGGTTCATGGTTAAATTCTCCTCTCTCTCTCTTTTAGAGACAATTTTGCATTTTCCCTTATCCCTTATCCTTCTATTCTTACATTCTGCCCTCTGAACATGTGAGCAAATCTATAGATTTGTCATATGCTCATCACTATATAAATCCTCCTTTATTCTAAACCCCTTCTATCCTACTTACCTAAAAATAAAAGAAACAGGTCTTACCTTAAATTTATCTGTCTACTCTATCTCTATCATCTACTTTACACTAGGGATATACATTAAGGAAAAAAGAAATTACAATAAGCAATTACATAAAGCAAAACAAAATAAAAAATTTGTAATAACAGTAGTAAAAACAACATGCAAAATGTAAAAGAATATAACAAGAAAATCAAAATGCAAAATGCAAAGTGTAGTTTCCAGTTACAAAACAAATTAACAACCTTCCACTGTAATGCTAATACAAACAAAATCTATCTAAAAATCTTATAACAATCTGTCAACCGTTCTAAAGATAAAGTTACAAATAACTCAGTGTAGCTTATACTTTTACGCTAAAACAAAGCTATTTGTCTAACCATGCAAAACTCATACAAAATGTATCTTAAAATTCTTATTTGAAACAATTTAAAGCAAAACTCTTCCTTGTGTTAAAACCTTATTCTATTACAGAAAACAAAACTGCCTATGGAAAACTGAAAACTAAGTGTTTTATCCTAAAAAATCCTGTCCTTGTAACATTTAACTATGCACACATTTATAGGTATGTACAAAATTTCTGTACAAATTTACAAATATATATGGATTCTAAAAATTTAACTTTTGCACTCTTGCAACTATTCATAATCAAATATAGTGGCTGCAGCCACTCCATGCAAGCATGGAGCTATCCCAGCTGCAATGGGGTCTAACTGTGCGCTGTAATATGCAATTGGGTGATAATTTGGCCCTAAAGTCTGTACAAGAACTCCTGAAGCTATCCCTTTTCGCTCATGAACAAATAGTACAAAAGGTTTTTCATAATCTGGGATTCCAAGGGCTGGAGCAGAAAGAATTGCTTCCTTAAGCTTTGTTATTGCCTGTAGATGTTCTATCTTTAATTTGAGTGGTTCTTTAGTTAAATCTGAGTGATTTGGTCAATTCACTATACCCAGGAATCCATTCTCTATAGAATCCTGTTGTACCCAGTATGATTCTTAGCTTTTAGTCTTTGGGGCACTAAGCTTTTGGATGTCAGCTATACATTTTTGGGAAATGCTTCTAGAACCCCCAGATAAAACAAATCCCAAATACTCAACTCTCAGTAATCACCAATGAAGTTTTGCTTTATATACCTTATGTCCCCTTTTACACAACTCACACAAAAGAAATTTGCTATCCCTCAAACATACTTTTGCATTTGGGGAAGCTAAAAGTATGTCATCTAAAAAATGGACAAGCCTGCTGTCTTTAAATCGAATAGTCTCTACATCTTTATTCAGGATTTGTGAAAAGAAGGGTGGACTTTTGCAAAACCCTTGAGGCAAACGACTCCAACAAAAACTTCTCTGCCAAGTGAAAGCAAATATTTTTTGTGAGTATCGGTATGGAAAAGAAAGCAGAACATAAGTCTACCATCGTGAAATATCTGGCATTGCTAGGTATGGAAGAGATAATTGTGGCTGGACTTTGTTGTAGTGAAATCAGGGAAAGTGAAGGTGACAGGCAGAGGGAGAGAGAAAATTCCAGAACTCTGGGGTCAGTGACTTTCTGGTCAGTTTGGGGTCTCACAATAATCCAAGGATGGTCACAGGATGCCAAGAGCCAACTCTATCAGGTGATCCAAGGTACCCAGGTAGGGAGAGTGAGTTTGCAATCCTGTCCACCAGATCACAAACCACTTCCCCACTTGGTGCTGCTCTGCAGGTCTGTTGTCCACTTGTTGAAAGCCTCCACCTCTCAGGATCCCAGGGAATCTGAATGCAGTTTTTCCCTAACTCTGAGATCTCCCAGGGTTAGCAACAGTTATGTCTCAACCCCTAATGGAGTCTCTCTCAGAGCACAAGCCCCACTTCCTGCTCCTTCATTCCATCTTGGAATCCTCCAGTCCTTCCTGCTAGGTCCAACACTATTACTAAATTAATTGCTAAATAACCCTCACAACATATAGGATTTTAGGTTATTGGCCCAAGGACTATCAAGAACCTAGGATTTATCTAACAACTTTCAATCATTATACTACCAACCCATATTATATTTAGCTAGTCACTATTTTTTCAACTTGGTACAATTGGGTGGGATTTCACAACATAATCATTGATGGCCCTTAAATCTTGAACAAATCTGTAACATGGTCTTCCATTTTCGTCCAGTTTTGGTTTTTTAATTGGGAGTATAGGGATATTGAACCAAGTGCTACCTGTAAATTATCTTTAGAAACTTCTTTCACATTCTTTGTTTGACACTGATTACTACTTAATATGGGTGAATCCATGTAAGGAGGTATGAGAATGAATAGATTGAGAGGTAGGAAAAACCTTGAAAAATCACTCTCATTTGGTAGATAAGGAAGGTGAGGTCCAGGGAGGCATAATGAATTACTCAAAGTCATAGAGCATGCCAGATCCCATGACTTCTAGAGTCCAGCATTTTTTCCATCATCTACTTGAAAATCACTAAAGGTTTGAAGAGTAGCAGTGGACAATGACCAGTGATTCTAGTTTCCTCTCTTCCCCTATTTAATGTAAAATAATAGGAAAGGGTGACTATTATCAAGGTAAACATGCTATTGTAATGAACTGGCAAAAGATCTTTATATTGTTTCTTTTCAGCTAGCATGTATAAATGCGGGTTGGGTGGAGGGGGATATTGGGGAGAGAAAGGATGACTGATTTGTTAAAAGTCTCATGTGAGCTGCTACATTATATATTTCAATAATGATGTTGAGTGTGAAATAGAATGCTTATCTTCGAGAATTTAGACAGATTTCCCTTCACATGACCTTGTTACACACACACACACATACACACACACACTCCCCCAACCAATTATTTTTGGCAGTAACCATGCACATTGTGAGTTGTACTTTGTTCATAGGCAAGTCAGTTCAATTTGATGTTTTATCTAGTAATATGAAGTTAACCCTTATGAATTGTAAAAGAACATAATTTTGCATATTTGTCTGCCCCTGAGGTTATTCTATTAATTAGAAACATTTTAAAGTAATTGTCATGATAAAATATAGAAGCAATTTGTCTGTTCCTCAAGATTCCCTTCCAGCTTCCCTATTTCCCTGAATCTAAGTTTATTTACTTTTCTACTATGACTTTTGATTAATCTTGTGATGTTTATGTATTTAAATAGCCTTACAGAGATGCTAAGAACAGTTTATCTGTTTGACAATTTGAAATTATTTTGTAATAGGTTATTTTCCTTTTTTCTTTCTTCTTTCTACTTACACGTTCGTTGCTCCTTAATAATTTTATGTAAATGGTTAGCCTACATGGGTAACTTCTATTAAAACAGAATCTTAAAACTACTACAAATTGCTCTTTTGAAACATTAAAGACTCCTTCTGTGACTAAAAAACAAACTTTTATTTCAGCCACTACTAATATACTCTCCTTAACAGTTGTTTTTTCTTTTGACAATTTAATTTTCTACAAGCACTAGAAAGGATGTATACTGTGGCACTCAGAAGAAATACATTTGATGGTAGAAGATTCTTGGGATTTTAAGGAGGAACAAAAATCTGACATGCCATACTTTACTTTATGTTCAAGAGGTTTTAATAAAGATTTGATTTTCAGGAACTTCTTGCTCTGTATAATATAATACATTTAACTTTACATGAAGCTAAGATAAAAATAAAACTTTCTTACAAATTTTATTTTCCAGTGATTTTTTTTTTGCAGTAAAAATAGCTGCTACATAAATCCCTCCTGATCTCTGAAAAGGAGTTACATATTTCCAAAAATAGAGTTCCTATTTTAATCAAACAACATTAATTGGGGAAAGGGAACCACATAGGAGAGGACATGGTTGAGGCAAGGAAGATGGGATAAACATAATTAAACCAAAAAGAAGTCTTGAATATAAACTGATTGAAAGACATGCACAGAAGTGGAAAACATAGCATTTATCAGGAAAAGTACTGCTTCTTAGCTAGTAACTTCAACATTAGAATAGAAACCAGAAAAAGGTCAGTTATGCCCCATACAATAATTAGTTTCTTGTAAAAATGCCCAAATATACAAAGTATTTGCCAGATAATAGACATGGCAAATAATAATAATAATAATAACCGTCTATACCTTTTCCCATGTAGGAATATATTATGTATGTCTAATACACATTTCACAAATTTCCTCTGCCTGTCTTTGGCAGATTAAATATTTTTCTAATGTTGTAGGTCCTATTAAAATTAAAGATAAAACAATGGATAGGTCTGTGTCCTTCCTGGTTCCTATTTCAAGCACACTTAATAATTAGTTTAAATTACAATATATAATTTCTGTTAAATAGCACTGTAGAGGCTTTCAGGAAGAGCCATAAGATTACAACAGCATACAAATACTATAATCTGAAATGGCATTATTTTTTCCTTTCCTCGTTGAAGTAAATGCTTTGCATTTGCTACACCTGGTTCTACAAGGCAAAACCAAAGTGCTCGAGGTTTCACAGCACTTTTGCCTTAAAAATAAAATCTTTATATGCACTGCTTTAATCCAAGAGAGCAGAGCATTCCCACCCCATCTTTCATGAAATTAAAGAGAAATATAAATAACATTTTATTGTCACTGGGTTTCTGAAGCAAGGAGCTGTGTTGACTTCCATGTTGCCCAGTGAGTTGACCCTGTTTCAGAACCAGTTCCTGATAAAAACAAGGCCACTTGTTTCCTTTTATATTTCCCCAGGGCTTACAAAAATTCTCCTTTTTAAGGTCCTTATTTTGTAGCACTTGCCCCATCTTGGAGTAGTCAGTCAATATGGGTTGTCCACAGTGGCATCCCATTCACAGTATATGTGGAGCACGGCCAGGGCCACTTGAGGTACAGACCCATGCAGTGCTCAGTCTTCTGTGTCCGGCTGCACTCCCAGCATGGTATGAAGTTCTTCTGCTGCATACCCAAGAAGATTTTGGAGGTCACACACAAAGCGATACACGTATCGTTTGCCAGATGTCTTGTGAATGATATTCTTGTCATAATAATAGCGAAGACCTCGGCTCAGCTTTTCATAGTTCATTTTGGGCTTGTTTTTCCTCCTCCCCCACCGTCGGGCCACCTTTTTGTGAAAAAGGATATGGAAAGGAATGCTTAGATTCAAGGGAACTGAAACCCCAAAATAGACTGGAAAGTTTAGAACTAGACAAACCCAAATTGATTTTTTCTTGTGTTATGGAATGAACATCAATAGGTCACTGTATCTCAGTTGTTAAGGTTATCCTTTAATGAGTGAAAATACTGAACTTTTCAGAATTCTTTATTGGTATTTTAGATTAGAATAGATTTATACACCTTATTGGTATTTTTTTAACTGTCTCTTCACAGCAATATTATACATGTTGGAGGCCAAAGAATTGTACTTTAGGTCTGAAACAATAATACCAACATACAGTGTCTGCAAGATATAATACTGTCAGAATTTGACTTGGATCTTGGAATAGGGTTGTTATTAGTGTATCAAAGTAGGTGCCAACATTTTGCAGCTGAGAACTCAGGCTTAAATTCTGGGCTTGGTGCCCAGAGTTATTATTTTGCTTGGAAAAGTGGCTAGATTACCAAAAACACTTTTCAAATAGTTTGAAAATAAAACATTTAAGTTTTTTACTTTGGTAGTTATAATTGAGAAGGTAGATATAGCTAAAACTTTAAGAAGGGATGACACAGATAATAGTAATTTAAAATGTTTGCTGAATGTTTCTAACTATGAAGAGTCAAGGGGCAGGTAAGGACAGTTTTAATGCTTTTTATAGACACAAATATTTTTATGCTTTTTTCCTGAAGAGTAGAAATCCCATCTGAAGAAAATGTTTAAAAAGATTATTCACAAAGCCCATCTTTATTTTTAAGGATTGTTTAGTTTAATATCAATACAATAATAAAATCAGGAGGCTTAAGGATAAAAAAGTCCTTATAACATTCTGAATATATACTATTAAAGCATACATACTTCATCTGGATCAGCAAGTTTAAACTCCCATCCATCTCCAGTCCAACTAATAAATGACTGACAAGATTTGTCTGTTAATAATTCCAAAAGAAACTGCCATAGCTGAATAGGTCCACTTCCTAGGGAGAAATAAAAAAAATAAGAAAAACACACTTTACTAGTCTTTCCTACAGAGATAACAGGGAATGCTACTCTAACTTTAAGAGCCAAATGAAATACTATAGAAATGGCAGTTTTTAACTGTTAGTTTGGAAACAAGCTAAAAAGACTAGTTTTCATTTTCTGTTTCTGACTGGAGAAAGTACAGAAAGAGGGTGAAATTTTCAGCTTCTGAGTTTGAAGAAGACATTTCTTGAGAAGAGATTTTATTTTGTATCTTAAGTTAAATGGTGTGGCTGTGATTTTTAAACAGAGAAAATCAGTTACCATGATGACTGCACAGTGTATTAGCTATAACTTTTTCAAAATCTTTTCAAAAGCAAAATGTAAACAATTATGTTTTATTATTGAATAGAATGTTAAATTGTATATTTAGTACATTTAAATTTTATTTAATGCTAGGAGATTAGGAATTTTGATAGAAAGTTATTAGCAACTGTTTATGAGGTTTCTCTAGGTTTAGAAACTTCTCTAATTTACTAAATAATCCTTATTATTTATATATATATATTATATATTTAATAAAATGTGAACTTAGTGAATAGTTGGGAGCTATACTGAAATTTTATTAACTAATAAATATATAGATATAACCCTGGATTGCCCTAGACAAGATTAAAAATAATTGAGTCAAGTAGCAGGTGATGGGATTACACAAAATTAACTACAAAAGCTTTGATAATCTCAACCAATACAAAGCTTACATCATTCCACGAAGGTAAAATTATTAATTAGGGAAACTGAGCTAAGAGGTACACTGTTTTTGTCCAAATAGTTTCAATGGATTCTAATGTAAAATCACTAAATCTTTTAAATGGCTGAGCCTAACTATTGGTGGAGTTGAAAACAGGTCTAACCATTTGGAATTATGCCCAAAGAGCTATAAAACTGTGCATACCTTTTGATCCATCCAGCAATACCACTAAGAGGTCTGTATCCCAAAGAGATCAAAGGAAAATGACATATGAACCAAATTGTTTATAGCAGCTTTTTTTTGTGATGGCAAAGAACTAGAAACTGAGGGGATACCCATCTTCTGAGGAATGGCTAAATAAGTTTTGGAGTATGAGTGTAATGAATGCTTATTGTTTGATGGTCAACTGTGAAAGACTTAGCTACTCTAATCAAGACAATGATTTAATACAATTACAAAGGCCTCATGAAAAATGCTATCCACCTTCAGAGAGAGCAAATGAACTTTGCAGACTGTAGCATACTTATTTTATTAATTTTTCTTTTTAAAAATTTTTCAACATGGCTAATGTGAAAATGTTTTGCATGACTTTACTTTGGAACTCAAAATTTAAAAAAATGAATGTTTAAATATATCTTTAAAAATGGCTAGGCCTAAAAACCTCAAAATTTGTCTTTTCCTCAGAATTCTCCTTTTCTGGAAGAGAACATTTGCTTTTCTATTCTTTCCTTTGCCGTGCCTTTCACCTCCTTCCTTTGCTATCTTATCTGTAATTTTATTTTAAAAATTCCTCTGCCCAGTCATTGGCCAACTAATGCTAAGTAATGCTAACTAATAACTAAGGCTAACTAGGTTTTTCCATCTACACTGCAGCTGAATCCTTCAGCATATACCTCAATGAGAATAGAGGTTCTTGATAGCAAGAATTGTCTTGCTTTTCTATTTATGATTACCTTAGAATACAGTAAGGGAATAATACTTTTCTAGCTCACTATATTCCAAAATCTAATATTTCTGGGGGGAAAAGGGTGCAAGACTATAACTCAAGATTAAAACTTCTTCAACCCTTCCAAAAAGAGGAATTAGTTTTCTAGATGATGTAGTTCCTAAAATACAATGTTACTCCATTATGACAGAAATTATTATTACATGGATTCCAATGTCATGGAATCTGAAAATATAACCATACATAATAAACAGTTGAGGAGGCAGCTTACCTATAAACACAGCTATTGGTACCTCTGAAACATTCTGTTTTATGCTTCTTTTATTTGACACTGGCTTTGTTGCTTCCCTATGCCAGCTTGTTTCCTTTGAAATTCTTTGAGTGGGTGAGTCAGTGAAAAAGAATTCCAGGTACCTAAGTACCTAAAACCTTTCCAACTGACCCAAATGGAATACTCTTAATTTTTTATCCTTCCATTTAGCTTTCTATATCCTAAAATTTCTGCAAGATTTTCATTTTGCAATTAGTCATATATAAACTATGGAATGTAAATGGTACTGTACTTAAACTAAGTGAAACATCTTTTATAAACATGGAAATATAGCCATGCAGGGAATTAGAAGAGGTTACAACACTTGCCTGTAAAACCAGCAAGAATGGCAGCTGGTATAACTGGTTTGCCTTGTTCTACTGGGTCACTTCTTTCTTGAATGTAATCCTTGAAAGACATGGTAGGTTTATTCAGGCATAGGGACTGGCTACAGTCATCTTCATAGCTTTCAAATGAAGGCACACGCTGCACATCCAATAAAGATGACTGGCTATTCCATGACTGTAGCAGAGAATCAGAACCTTCAAAACTGTCCTTGCCATTCTCAACAGAATCTGGTTTTCCTGGCTTACCTTTTGAAAGACAACCAAAATGTATATTGTAATTCTTATGAAATAATGGATCAATTTAATTAGTTACTGTACCCACTTTCTTTAGTATTTGGATTGAAACTCTAATCCTATTGATATGTAGCATAAAATGATATGTTTTAGGAGGAATGACTGGGTGGTGCATTCTTTAGCTCTAGTTGAATCTCTCACATAAAAACACTAAAATAGGTAGTAGGAACTAACTCATAGTAACTGGCAGTGAGAGCACAAAGTAATGTAGAAAATAAACAAGAGTTTTGCTTGATTCCAATAATCTAATGGCTCACCACAAAACATGTTTATTAAGAAAAATCGACTTGTGTTCTTAAGGGATTTTCCTAAAATCCAAAACCCAAACAGATTTACACAAAAATGAATTTCAAATCTTACCAGGATTATTGATGAGCAAATTCAAATTGTTTCCTTGGAAGTCTGGATTCACTGAGCGGTAGTTCACACTAATTGTGTCAAGTCGGGATTTGGAATACAATGGAAATTCCTGCTCGGAATTTAGAATGTTAGGTCCTGTAGATGACTGACACAAACTATCCAAGAGGGATGTTTTGGAACAACTTTGTGTCTGCATTCCGTATGGCAGCTGATCCATACTACTGCCTGTAACACATTAATGAAAAGTATTGATACAACAAATGATAATGCTGACTTTAACTTTACCTTTCAAAATCCCCAAACAAATATCCTTAATCTTGTCATCCATTCTCTAACCTAGAAACCCACAATCTAATCACAACAATGAATTTTTTGAGGAAGTTCCACAAATGAAGAAAGGATCTCACCAGGCTTTTCACCTTTTAAAAAAATCAATTTAATCCTTAATCCAAAACAGATTTTGCTGGTAGTTTTTGCTAAATGGTTTTCTCCAGATTTTAGGCCTTCTGGAATGGATAACAACCATACTGGTACTATAAAGATTTTCTTAACTGTTAAGAGTTATGAAATACCAGGAAAGACTACTAAAGGAGGATGTAAAATGTTCATTCCTATAGACTGAGGATGGGGGGAAGGGGAGAGAGTCAACTGTCATCTGGATGGTGTATTTTGGAAAGTTTAGGCTTTTGACTGACAGAAAATAAAGAGGCTTCAATAGCTGATTTAAAGACGTCTTAATTTAAGATAAGACTGTCAAGAGTATCTACCCTTTTTACAAAGTTAGATTTTATTAATCAAGAGAAATGGGTATAAACTAAAAAGAAAGACTTCAGAAACTCAGCTTAGAGCATTTATATATATTTATATATATATATAAAGATGACTTTCTGAACATATACTGGGCCTGCCAACTGTGATTCCTTGTTTTTGACTGGGTTTTAAATTTCTGATTAAGGCTAATGAGGCTATTACATTTCCTACTATAGTAATTGCCCAGATAAGATCTCATATTATGGAATCTTAGATTGCTAAAAAAAGATACACATAATAAGAGTGATATTCTTAAACATAAAAGCAACTGGACTAACCTAACGAATTACTGTTGATCCAATGAGGCATTGAAGTGAGATGGGAATTTTCTGCATATAGATCTTCTACTTTTTCCTGATTCTCTGAAAAACCAGTAAGAATATCCATAAGTTCAAATTTAAGTACATATACTGCAAGGCATAAAAATGTATGCATACATACACACACATACATAGTATGTATACTACATGTTCACTATATATGCAGATATACCCAATATTTGTATATTAACCCACAATGTCATGCTTACAAAAAATCAGTTTTCTAAACTGTATGACATAAAAAAAATAAAATCTTTAGATATATATTTAAGAAGTTTGAGATTATACATTCAACTGAATAGTTTGGAGTAAGGAAGGATTTGTAAAATGAAAATTAATGTGATTAGTTAAATAAAAAATAAAATAAAAAAAGAGATGCCACTCCCACAAAGGTGTAGGCTAATAACACCTCATTCTTGAACTATTCCAAATAGACCAATGGTTCCCAAACTTTTTTGGCCTACCACCCCCTTTCCAGAAAAAAATATTACTTATCCCCCTGGAAATTGATTTTTTTAAAAAAAATTTTTAATAGCAATAGGAAAGATAAATGCACCTGTGGCCATCACCTTTCCCCGGATCGCTGAAGCACCCACCAGGGGGCAGTAGCGCCCACATTGGGAATCACTGCAATAGACCATTATAATAGCAACCAATAGGACTGATCTCACTGTCTCTGACCTCTCCTTATTCTAGTTTGTCTTCCATTCATCTGTCAAGTTGATCTTCCTAATGCACCTGTTACTCTCCTAGTCAATAAACCACAGTGATTCCCAACTACTGGCAGTATCAAATATAAAAGCCTCTGTTTGGCTTGTAAAATCAAGTTCCTACCTTTCTAGTTTCCTTACACCCTATTCCTCCCACCTTCTGTGTGACCAAGTGACACTGGATTCCTTGTTGTTTTTCACAAAGACTTCATGGGTTCATCTTTTGAATTCATTTATTTTCACTGCCTGTGTTCCATACTCTCCCTTTTCTCATCTCTTCCTCCTGGCTACCTTCAAATCTCAGCTAATATCCCATCTACTACAAGAAGTCTTTCCCAGTCTTCTTTAATTTTAGTGTTTTTCCAGAGTTTGTCTCCAACTTACTGTTTATCTTGTTTGTATTTGAATATTGCCTACCCTTTAGAATAGGAGATCAAGACAAGTGACCTGAACCCTTTCTTTGTATTGTGAATCAGAGATTTAAACTTCCCTTCCATTTGTTTTGAATTTCGGTCAATTAGCAAGCATGAAATTGATCCCACAGGTACTGCCCCACTGGGTGGTGCCAGGTTAATTGCAGAACTGGGATTGGTTCCTGGGGAGTGATGAAAGAGAGCTAGTGGTTGTAGAAAGGATTTATAGGATGAGACTCAGCAGAAAGCTGGGGGGGTGGGGGGGGGAGAGAAGAGAAGAGAAGAGAAGACAGGAGAGGAGAGAATAGGAGAAGAGAAGAGAGGAGAGGAGAGGAGGTGTTTTCTGAGGCTGAGATTCGGAGACAGACACTGAGTTGTTACGGTCTGGATTATAAGGCTAGGAAATTCCTTACCTCCTTTCTATATTTCTCTCTTATTTTCTTTTCTTACTAATAAATCTAGCTACTAACAGTCTTGTGACTTAAGGGTTAATTACAATTTTTGGCGATCACCCATTTTAACCATTATAGTATCGTCAATTTTTAGAATAGTGCCTGGCTTATAATAGGTGTTTAAAAAATGCTTCATGATGACATGAGTTCTTTCATTTAAAAAAAAATATCCCTAGTACATATATATATTTAGTACATCATATCTAGTATATACATATACATACTCTGATTTATGAATCAGTTAAAACTCCTTTGCACAAACCAGTCTAGTTATAGCATCATATAACAAGAAGCATTTATTATGCATTATATATTAAATAATTCAGGGATACAAAGAAATGCAAAAATATAGTCCTTACTCTCAAGGAGCTCATATTCTAATGAGGAAGGCAACATACTAACAATTATATACAGCATAAGTTCAAGGGAATCAATAAGGGATGACACTAGCAGTGGGGGTGGTGGGAGGTGGGGAGATAATGACCAGAGAAAGTTTTCTTGTAGAATGGGAGACTTTAGATGTGTTTTGGAGGAAACCAGGACTCTAGGAAGCAAAAGTAAGAGGGAGAGCATTCCAGATATGAGAGACGGCCAGTGAAAAGACAGAGATGGAAGATGGAGTGCCTTAAGTAAGGAGGTTAGTATTGTCAGATCATAGTCAGTGTAGAAGGGGGTAAAGTTTAAAACAGCATGTCAGGGGGCATTGTGGCTCAGTGGATTGAGAGTCAGGCCTGGAGATGGGAGGTCCTAGGTTAAAATCTGGCCTCAGATACTTCTCCAAGCTAGGCAAGTCACTTTGCCCCATTGCCTAGCCCTTACCACTCTTCTGCCTTAGAACCAATACATGGTATTGATTCTAAGATGGAAGGTAAGGGGTTAAAAAACATACACACACAAAAACCCCTGCATGTCAGCTTGTTAAGGGCTTTCAAAACCAAACTGAATTTTATATTTGATCCTGGAGTTTACTGAATAGGGTGTTAGGTCTATGCTTTAGGAAGATGGACAATAGTGAGACAGAAGGGCAGGGAGATGAAGGCCTGTAACAAGGTGGTGATGGTGGTGTGAGATGTTGTAAAAGTAGAGATAATGAGGCTTGGCAACAGACTGAACATGTGGAGTGAGTTTAAGTGAGATGTTAAGGATGGTACCTATGTTGTTAGCCTAGGTGATGTGGAGGATGGTGTTTCCTCAACAGTAATATAGAAGTTTAGAAGAGCGGGGGAAGTTAAGGGACAGAAAGATAATGAGTTCTGTTTTGGACGTGTTGAGTTTGAAGCATCTAAAGGACATCCAGTTCAAGACATCTGATAAATATCTGGTAAAGGGAGACTGAAGGTCAATAAATAAGTTAGAACTAGATAAATAAATGTGAGAAATCATCTAGAGATGACGGCTGATTCCATGGGATCTGATAAGATTACCAAATATGATGGTATATCAGAAAAAGAGGATGACCCAGGAAACATCCTTGCAGAGTACTGATGGTTAGTAGGTATGACCTAGGGCAGTGATGGTGAACCTTTTAACTAAATGTCCAAACTGCAACCCTCATGCCACATATGAGCTGTCCCCTTACCCCCGTTAGGGGAGGGAGGAAACACTCCCATTGGGCTGCTGGGCAGAGGGGTAGGGGAAGTGAGGAATGTTCTCAGGTGCATGGTGCCAGGCATTTGGTCTTTTGGCATGCCTTAACTCAGCTCTCAGGTGGTTTTGTAATCAATGGGGTTAGGAAAGTTGGATACAATGATTCAATAAGGTAAATTTGTAACAAGGGTAAGCCCTATTTGACTAAACTATCACAGATTTGAACTAACTCTCAGATCTACTCTCCTTTCCAATCTTCTCAGACATTCAGGTAGGGGAAATGAAGGTGGGAATAAGGTAGGGTAGTGAGATTCAAAGGAATTAGCTAAATTGCTCAGGCATGCTCCAGCACACATGCCATAGGTTTGCCAGCACAGGCATAGGTGAAGACCCAGGAAAGGAAACAGACTACTTTTTAGTCAGAAGGAAAGTCAAGAAAGATCAGTGATGCAGTTAGGCGGTGCAATGGATAAAGTGTTGGGTTTGGAGTTAGGAAAATCTGAATTCAAATCTGGTATCAGACACACTGGCTTTTTGACCCCGGCCAATTTGCTTTAGCTATGTTGGCCTCAACTGTAAAATGGAAATAACAGCACCTATTTTTCACAGTTGCTGCGAGGATCAGATGAGTTAATATTTGTAAAGCACATAGCACAGTGCATGGCACATAGTAGGTAGCATATAAATAATAATAATAATAATTAGATATAGACATGTATGTGTATGTAAAATCAGAATAACCCAATTCCTCCCTAGGGGTCAAGAAGGTTGAGGACTGAGAAAGGCCATTACATTTGGCAATTAAAACATCATAGATAACTTTGAAGAGAGTAGTTTCAAATGAATAAACAGGTCAGAATGCAAACTGCAGAGGGTTTAGAAAAGAGTAAAAAGGGAAGCAATAATGGCGCTGATAACCAAGAATAAACAAAGGGGGAGGGTGTAAGGAAACAATTCAACAAAGCCAACCAATATATCAAACAAATTTAACATTACCTCTAATATTTAACATCCATAGTACCCCCACCCCTCCCACCCCTCCCAGTAAAGAAGAGGAAGTATCTTCTCAAATCTCTTCTTTTGTAAAGTCACAGAACTTAGTTATAGTAGGTTTCATTACATTGCTTAAATCATTGTTTAATTTTTCTAAATTGTTTTACTTCATCTTGTATCAATTCATATAAATCTCTGTATTCATAATTACAACTTAGTAATATTTACTCCAGTCATTCCCCAATTGATTACTTTTGCAAATAAGTGATTATACTTGATTACAAACACTATAAAAAATATTGCTACAAAATTTCCTATATATCTGAGGTCTTTTTTTTATCAATTTGAATAAATGACTAGAAGGGGACAGTTTAGATACTTTCTTGGTATAATTTCAAATAAATTAATTTATTTTAAATACAAGAAGACACTGCCAGTTCTCCCAACCAGTCAATGAAATGTGTTCAGTATCTCTCTTTATTTCCCCCCAGAAGTAAGAGCTTAATTAGAGATAAGACATGTCATTCTTTAGGTACCTTTGATCATCTGCTCCAGGTGCTCCCAAAGAATGTCACCTACAAAGTCAGGTGCTAGTTCCAGAAATCGTTCCTTGCCAAGATTGCATAAGACTTGACCATTCATGATAAATTTTTGGAAGTTTACATCCATCAGACTGAATTCGTTGGTAGCCCAAAAAAGCCACTGGCATACCTGCTCCTCTGTCCAGAGCCAAGGATCTACATTGAGGGGGAAAAAATACAATAGGAGATAACATAGAAAAAATACTGGAATTCGAGCCAGGCTCAAATTCTAGTTTCAACATTTACTACCTGTGTGAATATGGGCAAGTCACCCAATCTCATTTGCAAAATGGGGATAATACTTCTTGAATTTCACAGGCTTAAGCCCTCTACAAACCTGGAAGTGTTATAAAAATATTATTATTGTTATTATTATTATTATTATTATTGTTATTGTAGGAGCGGAAGGGTAAATGTGAAATTTAAAATTTCCCCACAGGTAATATAGATAATATATACTCACTTCATATTATCCAAATGTATTATTATAGATTACTTTTAAGTAGTTTATGTCATTAAATGTCATTAAAATACTATTATGGAGAATTCTGAGAATTAAACACCTTTATCAATAGCTCAATGATTGTTTTAGCTTAAATCTATATTTGCTAGTCTTTGAAATGCATTTTAAGTATTTCTTTTTAAAATAGGTCCAGATCAAAGTTATTTTTCAATGATGCTTGGTTAAGATGAACTAGGTTAGCTTTATTGTACACACTGAAAAGTGGTTATAGAAAGCAGGTACTTACTGTTAGGAATACCAAGGCGACACTGTTCCTTTGTGAAACCACTGAAAGTGGCTTTTAAAGCTTGACTCATAACAGCTTTACTACATGGAGTTAGCAAGGGCAATTCACAATTGGTAGACTCTAGAATGCAGACAATAAAATTACATTTAAAACATAAGCTCATAATAGAAAATTATTTTGTGGCAAATATATATAATATTCAAAAATTTAGAAAAGAGATAAATGACCCCAATCAGAAAAGTTTTTTGGGCCATGAATTTTGACGTCAATTTATCAATAAGCATTTAGTAAAAGGTCATCTATATGTCAAGCACTAGGGATACAAAGATGAAAACAAAAAATTGATATTTTTAGAGAATTTAATAATGAACACAGTTTTCACTGAAATGAAGGAAATACACATTAGGATGTTTCTTTTTTCCTCAATTTCCTCAACTATAACATGGGGATAATAATAGCACTACTTCACAGGGTTGTTGTGAGGATTAAAGGAGATAATTTTTTTAATTTAAATATTTTATTTTTTAAGAAAAAATTTTCATGGTTACATGTTTTTACTTTCCCCTTCTTCACCTTTCCCTCCCATAGCCTATATGCACATTTCTACTAGTTTTAACATGTGTCATAATATTTGTAAAAAATTCCTTAGCAAATGCTATGTAAAATGCTTATTTCCTTCCCTCTTCCCATTTCTCTACAAGGGGATAAATTTATAGTGCTATAACATTTTATTTGTAATAATTCTAACAAGCCAATCCCAATGGTCCAGGTCTATATAGGCAATATGTGACATATAAAACTCAAGTGTCATTTTTAAAAATGGGTCTAAAGAAACTGCAAACCTAACATTAAGTTCCATTTAACTATTTCATCAGTGAAAGGGCCCTCCCAAATGAGCTTTAAAAATAGAGATTAAGGGAGCAGCTAGGTGGCTCAGTGGATTGAGAGCCAGGCCTAGAGATGGCAGGTCCTATGTTCAAATCTGGCCTCAGACATTTCCTAGCTGTGTGACCCTGGGCAAGTCACTTAACCTCCATTGCCTAGCCCTTACCACTCTTCTCCTTTAGAACCAATATACAGTATTCATTCTAAGACAGAAGGCAAGGGTTATAAAGAAAAAAAAAGAGATTATTGCCACTGTGTATAAATATGTTAATAATTTTTATCTTTTCAAAAACCTCTAAGTGGACTTTCTTGCCTTCTTATTTTCCCTGATCCCAATAGTAAATATAATTTTCTGGGTTTCATTTTTAATCTATAATAAATATGTCAAAATATCATTGTTTCTCATTGCCTACCTATATAACAACAATTTATGCCATAACGATAGCTACACAGCTTGGCAAGAAAATTTCCAATTTATTTTAGTTTGTTTTTTGTTAAAGAAAAAACAAGATTGATCAACTGCAGAAATCCATATAGATGAGGATGAGCAAGAACAATTTGTTGTTGTGTAGTCATTTACAGTCATGCCCAAGGCTTTGTGAACCCATTTGGAGTTTTCTAGGCAAGATACTGAAGTGGTTTGCAATTTCCTTCTCCAGCTCATTTTATATTTGAAAGAATTGAAACAAATGAGGTTAAGTGACTTGTCCAGGGTCCCAGAGCTAATAAGTGTCCGAGGCTGCATTTGAACTCAGGCCTTCCTGATTTTAGGCCCAGTACTCTATCCATTGTGCTACCTAGCTGTTTAGGCTTGCATAAAACCAAGAAGGCTTGATTTCATGAGCTCATATCAAGATTTGGAGGTTGCATTTCAGTAACCAATTATCTTCTGTGCAGTGTTTAGTGTTGAAATCAAATAACAGCAAAAGCTACTAAGAATCTCAGTGTGGATCCTTTTCCTTTTACTTGGGGTAAGCTCTTATTTTTATATAAATTCTACATAAATAAAATTCTATAAATTTTATATAAGTTCAAGTTCTCAATCCTCATGCCTACAGTTTTATTCCTATGATTCTTTATATCAATAGGTTTGATAGTGGTGCTAAAGAAGTTGAGGTCACAGATCTTACTCTTTATAGGTCAGTTATCTTTTTCTCATACTACAGACAATATCCCTAAAGATAAAGTTGTACTGGCTCGACGCAAATGAACCAATAAAGAATCACGGATAAAGAGTTAGAAGGGACCTTAGAGAAATCATCTAGTTCATTCTGTAGATTAGGAAAATGTGGCCCATAGGGGTTAAGTGACTCAAGTAGGCATTAGCACAGTTAAAACTAGAACCCAGGGCTAAATACAGTTCAGGGATCTTTCTATTATACCATGTTAGCTCTGAATTGATTTGGCTGCCTTTTTTCCCCTATTCTACCTGACAGCCATTTAATCAATCCATCAAAAAAATTTTAATTTAATTAATTAATTTAGAGTATTTTCCCATGGTTACATGATGCATGTTCTTTCCCTCCCCTCCTTCCATAGCCAATGAGCAATTCCACTGGGTTTTACATGTGTCCATTGATCAAGACCTATTTACATATTATTAATATTTGCATTACGGTGATCGCTTAAGAGTCTACATCCCCAATCATATCCCCATCAACCCATGTGATTAAGCAGTTGTTTTTCTTCTGTGTTTCTACTCCCACAGTTCTTTCTCTGGAGGTGGATAGCGTTCTTTCTCATAAGTCCCTCAGAGTTGTCCTGGATCATTGCATTGCTGCTAGTACAGAAGTCCATTACACTGGATTGTACCACAGTCTGTTCCTTTTGCTCTGCATTAATTCCTGGAGGTCTTTTCAGTTCACATGGAATTCCTCCAGTTCGTTATTCCTTTCAGCACAATAGTATTCCATCACCAACAGACACCACAATTTGTTCAGCCATTCCCCAATCAAAGGGCATCCCCTCATTTTCCAATTTTTTGCCACCACAAAAAGCATGGCTATAAATATTTTTGTACAAGTCTTTCCCCCAATTTTCTCTTTGAGGTATAAACCCAGCAGTGGTATGTCTGGATCAAAGAGCAGGCAGTCTTTTTAAAGCCCTTTGGACATAATTCCAAACTGACATCCAGAATGTTTGGATCAATTCACAACTCCACCAGTAATGCATTAATGTCCCAATTTTGCCACATCCCCTCTAACACTTATTACTCTCCTTTGCTGTCATTTTAGATTTGGCTACCTTTCAAAATAATTGCTCACAGAACCAGGAAAACATTGTACACAGAAAGTAAAACATTGTGGAACAATCTAATGACTTTGCTACTAGTAGCAATGCAACAACCCAGGACACTCCTGAAGGACTTATGGGGAAGAATGTTAACCACATTGAGAGAAAGAACTAAGGGTGTAGAAATGCAAAAGAAGAACACATGACATTACTTATCACAGGTATATATGGGTATGTGATTTGGGGTTTAGACTTTTAAAAATCTCTATATAGCAAAAATGAATAATATGGAAATAGGTATCAAGTGACAACATTTGTACAACCCAGTGGAATTGCTTGTTGGCTGGGAGTGGGGAGGGAAAGAAAATGAATCATATTAACATGGAAAAAAATTTCAAAACAAAAAACCAAAAACAAACAAATAAATAAAGGGCGGGCTGGGGAGACTATGAAACTTCCAGCAAAATGGCTGTATAAATAGTTGTATTTCAGCACAAAACAAAAAAAAAAAAACAACAAACCCCCCCCCCCCAAAAACCACAACTGCTTACATGGGGAAAAAAGACTTTAGAATGCAGACAAATCAATTAAAATCTATTATTATCCCCCAAAAAACAAACAAAAATTTCAAATGACAATGGATCAAAAGCATCACTACATGACAGAAATTTCCTTTAGTTATTTTCATCTGCTAGCTCAGCGACAGAAATATTGCTGAAGTATATCAACATCAATATATAAAATACTATAAGCTTTATTATGATAATATAAATATCAATGAAATCCTCATTGCTATATGTATGTGACAATATTTTCACTAAGCAGAAATACCTAAGGAGACAGTTAAGTATGCTATCTACATTTTACTCTAGAGAAAATTACACATGGATTTGTGAATTGTGATTCTAATTACCATTAGAAACTGAATCCAAGCCTGTTGGGACCTCTTGAAGTGTCTGTTCCTCATTTAGTAAAGGAAAAAATCCTTCAAATAGTGAATCTGTGCATTCAAAGGTATCAAAAGCTGGTTGACGCTGCAAAAACAAATTATAAAAATAATTAAAATGCATTTTTAATTGACTTTTAAAGCTTGAAACTGATTTTTAGTCATGCCTCACGAAACGATCAAATTGACAACAGAATGGCTGATATGAAATTCTGTGGTAATCAACACAAATTACCAATCAACACAAGAAGAGGTCTTTTGATATAATCTGTTATTTTAGAGGTTGAAAAAAGATACTACATTTTAAGAGAAATACAAATAAGTGAAATAAGAATAGTGTCATTCTATATTTTTTCTTTAACAATATAGCATTTTGATGATTGTCAAGTTTGTAATGAGAAATTTAAAAAGTCTTTAAAATCAAAGACAATTGCTGGTTATAATAGAATTAAAAGTGAAGAGTTAGTTCAGGCACTAGAGATAGCCAGAAAAAAATTATTCAAGTAAAGTTAGCAAGAACACATAAGATTCTAAACATTCTTAAATGATCAATATACTTAAAACATGTTTTCTTTATGTATATTTCTGGTCTCTGGTTGCTACATCTAGCAACAACAACTCTATGTGTCTTTAAGGATTACAATTAAATTTTCCCCAGTTACTTCCCATGACACATAACAAAATATTAAGCAATATGTGAATTCATCTTGAGCTCCAACTTGCTTATGAATACCTCTTCCTAGATGTTTTAAAGCTACTTCAAATTCAACATGTATATGATTGATCTTGCCCCTCAAACTCAACCACCCTACATTTCTAACTTCCTAATTTCTTTTGAGGGCCCCATCATTTCAGTCACTTAGGTTCACAACTCTTTATATTTCCCTCTTCCCTCAGTCCTAAAAAAAAATCAACTGCCAAATCTATAGTATTCCAGCTCCGCGACATCTGTCACGCCCTTTTCCCACAGTGTTCAGGTTTTCATATCTTGCTCTGGATACTCCTTGTATCTGATCTTTCTTCTCTCCAATTTATCTTTCATATAGCTTCAAAAGTAATTTAACTATGGGCAGCTAGGTAGCACAGTGGACCAGGCCTGGAATATGGAGGACTTGGATTCAAATCAGATACTTCCTAGGCAAGTCACTTGACCCTGATTTGCCTAGCTCTTGCTGCTCATCTCTTAAAATAGATACTAAGACAGAAGTTAAAAGAGTTAAAAAAAAAAATTCTGCTAAAGAACAAATCTGATAACTTATCACTGCTTAAAAATCTTCAATTGCTTCCCATTGCCAGCAAATAAAATACTAACTCCTTAGCTTAGCATTTAAAACCCTCCATAATCTGGCTCTTATCTATTTTTTAGCCTTATTTCATATTGTCTCCCCTTATAAACTTCACATTCTAATCAAACTATTCTTTAAAACACAATAGTTTAGCTGATCTCCTGCCCTCATTTAAGGTTTTTGGAATCTCACTAGTTGCTACTGTTCTCTCTTTCCTCAATTTCTCTTATATCACATTTATTTTGTACATTCTGTATTTGTACATTAAAATATAAACTCCAAGACAATGGCTTTTTTTTTGGTATTACAACTATGTCAAACACATGTTGTACAAAGCTTTATGCTTTGCTTAATTAAACTGAAAGTCAATGGGTTTTTTTTTGTTTGAAAGTCGATGTTTTAAACAAATAACTGAGTATCTAGTTATTTTGTTGGGATTTTGCCAATACTTAAAATTAATTAATGCAATTTCTTTGACATAAGAGCATCTCTAAAAATGTTATTTAATGTCCAAATTGGCACTTTATGTTAAGTAAGAATCTTTTGGTTTATTAAAAAAGAAAATAGTAATAATCTTCAAACACTAATACAACTATTATACCAGACATATAATAATGTTATTAGGATCATTTCTCCTGTAAGAGAGAATGCTCTAATTTAACTTGTTTAAGGGGAAAAAATACTTGGAAGGCCACATTTTTTTCTATATAAATTGGAAATCTTATGCTATGTGTAATTAAGACCCATCTGTTGAGTCAACTAAAGGAAAGATGCATTATGATTATATCTGTATGCAAAAAGTAGAAGATAGATTTTTATGTCTTTTTCCTATGGCAGAAAAGTAATACTATGAATATGACATCCCAATATGAAATAAAAATTGAATCTCAACCAAAAGAACTGGAAAAACTAATTATAATAAGCCAGGGAAAAAATAATCCAAAAATGCAAATTAAAAATGTTAATCCTCAGCTTAATTCTCAACCAGGCTAATGATGTGAATAAATCTCCAAAGGGAGGCGGCTCTGCCAAAAGAAAGAAAACTAGACTTGTTATGGTTAAAAACTCATTTTAGCTGTGTGACTTTAGGTAGGTTAAAGTTCTTTATCTATAAAATGGGGCCATTAATAGCATCTACATCATATAATTCTTGTGAGGATATAGATATATGTAAAGTACTTAGGAGACCTTCATAAGCTATCTATTAACTATTTTATTATAAAGATTTGGAAAAAATAAAGAGTAGTAAGTTATTAATATTAGTACTCAGGTTAGTTCTCTTAATAAATTTTTTTTCCCCAACCTCTCCCTTCCCTCCCCACACCAAAGAAGGTATCATCTGGCAAAATATATAGATTATGTCTTTAGTGTTTCTAGTTTTCATTTCATTCTCTGGAGGTGAACATTCTTAAGTTAGTCTTCAAATATTAAATCTGTAGCTATATATAATGTTCTTTTGGTTCTACTTGTTATAACATATTTGCATATTGGTTACTGTTGTAAGAAAATGCTCAAATAAAACCAAAACCCTCAAATAAAAACATAAACAAACTAATGTGAAAATTAGTATGATTTAATCTGTATTCTGACTCCCAATAGATTTTTTTTTTTCTGGAGGTAGATAAAAATTCTCTGTCATAAGTCCTTCAGAATTATCTTTTCTTGTACCACAATAGTATTTCATCACTAATCTATGCCACAATTTTTTCAACCATTCCCCAACTGATAGACATCCCCTCACTTTTCAAGTTTTAAAAAAATTAATCTGCTCATCGTTTCTTATGGTGCAGTAGTAGTCCATCATAATCACATATCACAATTTGTTAAGCCATTCCACAATTGATGGACATGCCCTCAATTTCTTATTCTTGGCCACCACAAAGAGACCTGCTATAAATATTTTGGAACATACAAGTTCTTTTCCTTTTTCCCTGATCCCCTTGAGAGACAGTTTGCTGGGTCTAAGGACATACAGTTTTATAGACGATGGGCCTAATTCCAAATTGCTCTCCAAAATGGTTGGATCATTTCACAGCTCCACCAATAGTTCATCAGTGTCCCTACTCTTCCACATCCCCTCCAACATTTGTCATCTTGCCTTTTTGTCATTTTAGCTCATCTGATGGGAATGAGACGATAGCTCAGAATTGTTTTGGTTTGCATTTTCCTAACCAGTAGTGATTTGTAGCATTTTCTCATGTACTTACATCTCCTTTGATTTCTTCATCTGAAAACTGTCTGTTCATATCTTTTGTCCATTTATCAACTGGGCTCAAGTTAGTTTTTAATGATCCTAATAATGGGGAAACCTCAAAGGAATCTGAGGAGGAAGCTTGGTGCAATGGAACAAGTAGTATATTTTAGAGACAAAGGGCCTGACTTCGAATCCTGTCTCTAATGCTTATTATCAGTATAAATTTGGTTAAATCTCTTGGAGGATTGAATTTCCTTAACAAGGGATTAGACATGGTGATCTTGAATATCCCTTTAAATTCTAAATATGTGAGCCCATAAATAAAAAATTTACTTGAAATTAATTTGCATTATAATCTTCTAAAACCAGTTTCTCATTTTAAAATGAGAATTGCTTTCATTTACATCTCCTTAGTGCTTAAAAATATCACTTAAGCAGTATCTGACTTACTTTATTTTTACAACAAAGACATATTAAGGTAAACTAAATTAGAAACAAGCTCAAATGAACTAGAAAATACTTTCAAATGCTTTAGACAGAGCAGGCACTTTTCAATTTAATATTTTTATCCTTACTTCCCCCAAAATACAAGATATATTTAATTCACCAGTAAAGATGCACATATGAGATACTGGCACACACCAGAGCTTCATACTAATTATGGTCTGGTTTCTATTTTGCCCCACAGGGCATTAACTGAATGCACTTTGTGGAATATTATAAGCCACATAGCAGATCAGTTTTAGAGTTCAGGACCATTTTCTAGTACCATTCCCTTATGTTCATTATAATGTTAAAATCTGGGAGCAGTCTCAGTGGATTGAGAGCCAGGTCCATAGAGAGGAGGTCAATTCTGGCCTTGGACCTTAATTTCCAATGCCTATCCCTTATTGCTCTTCTGCCTTGGAACCAATACTTAGTACTTATTCTAAGACAGAAGGTAAGGGTTTAAAAAACAATGCTAACATCTAAAAATTCTTTTCTTGAAGTTAGGTGAGTTAAGTAGCCAATGGCAAATAATACAAACATTTGATGATAGGGCAAAAATCATTGGAAAGAATTCTTTTAGTAATTCTAGTAATTGATAATCAAAAGATATGAACAGGTAGCGCTCAAAGGAAGAAATCCTTGCTATTAATAGCTACAGAGAAAAAAAATCACAGTTGATTCTACCTCATGGCCATCAGATTGGCAAAGATGATAAAAAATGAAAATAACAAATACTGGAGGGACTGTGGAAAAAGTAGGCATATTTAAGATAATGTGGGCAGAAACTGGTCCAGTCATTCTAGAAAGCAATTTGGAATTTGGCCTGAAGAGTCACTAAACTGTGCATACTTTTTAATGCAGCTATACCAGCAGAAAGAGGAATATTTATAATAGTGTTTTTGTAGTGTCAAAGATATAGAAATTAGTCAATTAGAGAATGGCTGAACAAATCACAGTATATCAATGTAATAGAATATTATTATGACATAAGAAACAAAGAAAGAGATGGTTTCAGAGAAACCAGGGAAGACAATATGAATTGATGAGGAATAAAGTAAACAATATCAGTACACATAGTAAAGACAAACAATTCTGAAAAACTTAAGAACTTCTATTAGTGCAACAACCAACTACCATTCCAGTGATCCATCAGAGAATGGATTAAAGGTACAGAATTAAATTTACTTTTAGATATGACCAATGAGGAAATTTGTTTTATTTCACTATGTATATTTGTTACAAGGGCTTTGCTTTTGTTTTCAAAGTGAGAGAGGGGAGAAAAGTTTAACTTGGGGAAAAAAAATTCTCATATCTCAGTTTGTTTTCCTTGCCCTCAAAAATATCCACTCACCTTAAGTGTTCCTCTGTAATAGTTAGACACAGGGGCTACTTGGTCCATGTTCTTAATTCCAAAGTCATTCATCTTTAAAAAAAAAATTAAAACTTAAAAATAACTTACAACTTGGTCACATAAACACAATTCTAGAACTGTAAAAAAAATTTTAATTCAACATTCATTTAACAAACATTACATAATAAGCATTTTTAATTACGGTGTTAATAGTACTGTGTTCTATTCAGAACATATAATTCAAAAATACTTAAAGTTTTCACTTATTTGTTTTTTCTAATGCAGTTTAAGAGGAATACATTTCTTGCTATATGTGACAAAGAGGTAGTTTATTTAGTTTTTTTTTTAAATTTTAATAAAGGCCATTTCAATTGTATTTGGTAAGGCCAGTTAAAGACATTTTAGAAATGCGTTCTGCGTCTAGGAACTAAGTTAAAGGAGTTTCTGCCCTCTAAATTATTTGGAGGGAAGTTGCAAAAGGAGGGTTTTAAGACACTCAGAACCACTTTCAGGATCATTCTGGGTTCTCTCTTCTAATCTCAGATATGCTTACTTTACCCAAATTGAAAAAGTGGTCTGAGAGGTATGGGTAAATTCAATTCAATACCTTAAATAAATGTAAGACATCATATTAATTACTGGAAATGCAAAAAGGATATATGATATAGACCATGTCCTCAAAGAGTTGTAACACAAGTAAATGTCTCAAGGAAGAGTGTGACAGAGGCAATGGAGAAAGCTAGAAACTTTTTAGGAGTACTTAGGAGATTAGATTTAGATAGAAGGATAGATAAAAGTGGCACCTGAGTTGGTCCTAGAAGAGAAAGATTTCAGGAGGTAGAGATAAAGGAAAGTCAGACTAAGCTAATCTGGCTGTACTAAATATGCTGAAGGTCAGATTGTAAAATTTCTATTCAGTTATGAGGAAATGGATTCAAAGATAAATACATTTTTAAACTGCTGGCTTTGGTTGACGTTGGAATTATGACTTCAGGTGAAGATAAATCAGTCACTGGACTTTCTTCTAGACAGAGCTGTGGCTTCTGCTCTAGCTTTATAGTGCTTGTAAAGTGATTCATAAAAGTTTTGTTGGCTATAGCCTCTGGAGGCCAACTAGAAGTGGGAGGTGAGGCTTTCCTTAGGCCAAGATCAAGGAAGGAATGTGGGAAGGAAGCACAATGATAATAATTTACATTTGTATAATTCTTTAGTTTACATAGCCCTAGTATATATTTTGTAGACATATCTATATCCATATACACATATACAATTCATTTGATCCTTAAAACCCTCATGAAGTGAAGTTCAGAAAGATTAAGTGGCCAGTAATGGAGAGAGTCAGGAATTAAATCTAGGCCTTCCAAATTCAAATCTAATCCTTTTTAAATCTACACATGATTCTTAGGTCTTTTCTTTTCTCTTTTTACTCTAGTCCTAGTGATTTCATCAGATTTTAGGTTCAATTACTGTCTCTGTGATGATGGCATCCAAATCTATTTATCTTCACAAATCTCTTCTGAGTTCCAGTCCTGAGACACTACTTCCAGTCAGTTATTTAAAAATGAATAATCTGGGGGTAGCTAGGTAGCACAGTGGCTAGTGTACCAAGCCTAGAGTTGGGAGGACCAGGGTTCAAACTTGACCTCAATCTCTTGTTGTGTGACCCTAGGCAAGTCACTTAATCTTATTTGCTTAGCCCTTGCCCTTCTGTCTTAGAGTAGTTACTTCAAGAGAAAGTAATGGCTTAGAAAACCAAAACAAATAAAAAGACCCCAAACCAATGATCCATAGGTACTTCAAACTCAAGTGCAAAACAGAATTTATGGTGTTTTCCTAGACTCCCTCCTCTTCTGAACTTCTCTATTTTTAACTAGGGCACCACTATCCTATTTCTCCAGGCTGACATATCCTTTATTCCTCCCTCTCTCTAGAAATTCTATATAGTTCAACTTCCATGGTATCTCTCATGACTATCACCATGCTAGTACTCACAAAGTCACCAATCTAGTTCAGATCCTCATCACTTTCTGCCTAGCCTATTACAATGGTCTTCTAAATCATTTGGTTTCCCTGCTATAAGTTTCTCCTCTCTCCATTCTATCTGCCACACATCTGTCAACATAATATTGCTAATTGGAAGGTCTAACTATGTTACTACCTGGTTTATTGCTTTTAGGATTAACTAAAAACTTGTTTGGTATTTGAAACTCTTCACAATCTGGCTCCAGTCTATCTTTCCATATATATTACATATAACTTACTGTACCATCTAATCTTAGCCTTCTTCCTATTTCTCATATGCCATTCTAACTCTGGCCTCCTTGACTTTACACAAGATTTTGCCCAAGTGAAGGATATATCTCTACCTTACTCCTTATATTATCCAAGCTTCCTTCAAACTTGGCTCAAGATTCATTTCTTACATGAAGGCTTTCCTGATCCCCTCTGCTAATGCCTCTGCTATCTCCCAAATTACTTTGTATTTACTTGGTATATATGTTATATTGCATGTCTGTCTTGGCTGATGGGAGTCCATCACAAGAGGCAATATGAGAGCAGAGTAGAGCAATTCAGCAAGGTTTATTAGATGCTGCAAGGACAAAAAGGAGACATTCAAAGCTGAGAGAGCTAGCAAAGGGCCTCATTTGGGCAGGGGGAGACAGATTTTTATGGGTTTGGGAAAATTAATGATGCAGGACTTAGGTAATCTGGGATTTGTCTTATTTTCTGTTTCAGGGGGGAGTCCGCTGGTTCCTATGATTGTATAGTTCCAAACATGTACAGATAGTACAAGTCTAGAACATTACAGACAATACAGGTCTAGAACATTAATCCATCATGGATCTGTTGGTCATAGCATGAGAAGTAGCAGTTCTCTATGGAGTAGAACAACTGCTTTGTTCTGGAGTTCCAGCAGGTGCAAAGGAAGGGGTGGAGGTGGGAGGCTAACAGGGAAATGGGGGAAAGGGAAATTAGGCCTATCAAGACTCATTCCTGTTTTTTGCTTTATATATTTTTTTTAAAAATGAGGGTAGAAGATGGAGGAGAGGGTTTAGGAGAGGGGGGCCATAAATCCAAGGGGAAATGGGCATCATTCTTCCTTAAACTACTTCCTGCTGCAAATGGGTATTGTTCATCAATGTGTTTTTTTTCTTATGGTTCCTGGGCAAATCATTTAACCTCTCTGTGGCCAGAGATGACAAACTTAAATACAAACATAGGCCACTAAATCTTGGATCCCAGAAACTGCACATTCATTTAGAAAACTGTATGTTAACATTATCTGTGTTCTACTGTATTTTTATTTATTTTGTTAAATACTTCCCAAATGCATTTTAATCTGGTTCCTGCCTGCATGACAGTGTTGCTTGCTGAGTGTTTAACATCTCTGCTACAGGCAACTCTCCAAGAAGATGACAGTTTGCATTGGTAGATGAAGTTTTCTCACTAACCAATTCAATCACAGATCTAGTTCTTACCACTATATTTTGTATTTACTGCACAAAGCATGGAGTAAGTATATTGGTATACCCTAACTGAAGATATTATCATTGATCTTTCTCCTAAAACACAAAACACTTCTATGATGTTATGTGCTGTAATCTCTTGGTCTGGCACAGTGCCTGGTACATTGTAGGTGCTTAATAAATATCTACTGATTAATTGATTGATCTACACAAGGGTTTCAGCTCTAGACCATGTATTTCTAAAATTAGAGAATCAAATTCACTATGGTTCCATTGGTTACGATCACAGCCAGGAACTTTACTATTCCAACCAATCTTTTAAAAATGTGAGATCTGAAATTGTATAAGACTGTAACTTTGTTTATAATAGCTCACTGAAAATTTTAGTAAAATTATTTCACCAAACATTTCAATATACTTCTCCAAGAAGTATATCCTGATCACTCCAGTTATAAAAAATTTCTCTCCTCTGAACTATCAAAGTCATTTTTTATAGATATTAAATTTTGCTTAATTTTGTAGATTTGTGAACATATGTAGCTTTCCTAAAGAGACTAAATATAGTTTGCCAATGTAACCCATGGTCTTTTTGGATTGGTATGATCCATGAATGGAAGGTACACTGTACATCTTACAGGGATAATTTTTATCCCCTGCTCCCTACCTGCCCCTAATGTGAGAAGGCAATATGAGATTCAGCTAGGAAGAAGTGAGGAAGCTAAAGGTATCATTTTGAAACCAAGGATTAGCATTTTAGTGCAAGTAATTCAAAGTCACGTTTTCACTTTTGGATTTGTGAGGAGAGAGAGGAATAGTCACTGACTATCATGAGGCTAATCAACAACTAAGATGAGAAACACTGTGGCTATCTGATTCTGGTAAAGCAGATAGTTATGATGCATTTTCCTTGATCCCCTTTCCCTTCCCCCTTTTTTCTTCCTCCTACCCCAGAGAGATTGAGTTCTTGTTCCAAAGTTAACCTATTCTTAGAGTTATATTTACATCTTCTGTTTTATTACTATCACTGTAGGCTAGAAAAGGGATTGATCCTGGTCTTGGTTGTATACTTATTTCTTTATTTGTGAAGGGAAAATAAGAGGGAGGAGGTGGCAGGGGGAGTAGAGTATGAGAGAAACAGAGAAGATGGATCCCCTTCCCCTTTCAGGGAAGACTTTTCTTTCTAGGCATTGTTGAGTCATGCTCCACTTTTCATTGTTTTCCCACAGACATGCAAAGAAATTACTCCACAGTAAATAAAGAAAAGGTCCTAATGATGGGAGAAGAGAAATAGCTGGACAGGGCCAAATATACCCACATTCAAAGGTGGGGGTCAACTAGGAAGGAGGGGCTAGCTCTCTCTTCACTTTCCACCTAAAAGACCTCAAACTGTTATCACTTTGCTACATACAAATGGAAGAAGTATCTGTGCTGAATCCATAGAAGTATGAAAATGTGTCCCTTAGCATTTAGTACATCATTTCGCCCACAGCGTGTCACAAATTTAAGAATGAATAAAAGTGAATAGTTAAAATTGCAAATAGGTTTATAAAAGTGGTTGATTTCCAACCACTAAGAATTATTGTTAGCAGTATAAATCTACCATAAGTAATAATATTCTATCACTTTCTACTTCAAAGTTTTGGTAGATAGAGCTTCTACTACATTGAAGAACACTAATTGCTTATAATGCATTAGACATTAGTATATTCCTGTGGGCTACATAGCAATTATATACTACTTTAAGATTTGCAAAGTGCTGTAGTGCATTATCTCATTTGAGCCTGACCACAAAATTGTGAAAGATACCAAAGGTATTATTATTCCCATTTTACAGATGAGAAAATTAAGACTCAGAAATTAAATGACTTGCCCAAGTTCACATGGCCATGGACTTCAGAAATAAGATTCATTCAAATCTATCTGCATGTCTAGACCTACATATAGCATATTCTCATGGTTTTTAAAAAAAAAAAACTTTAAAAAATTTATTTCTCAACTTTTGTTCATAAGCAACATTATAATCAAACTATAAATGCTTTACTAGATGTGGACAATGGAGAACTAAAAGATGTGTCAAGTTACCAAAAATTTTAGGTCACAGAATTATAGAATTTGGAAGTTGGAAGGGATCTCAGTCAGCATCTACTTTATCTTACACATGAAAGGATTCTACACCTCCCCTCCCCATAACACATCTAATAAGTGGTTATGCGATCTCTAGTAGAAGGCCTCCTATTATTGTAAATTTGGAAAGCTTAAATTGTTGGGAAGTTTTGTTTTTCCTGACCATTCAATAAATCTAGTATTTTTTTCCAAACTACCCTTTCAAATACCTGAATAGAGTTATCATGTCTCCCTTGAATCTTTTTGTTTTCTTTTCTCTCATCAGGCTAAAAACATGCCTGATATATGACAAGTAATGAAGGGTAGCACTTCTCTGGACACTCTCCATTGTAGTATCTTGAATTGAACATGATACTTCCAAGGTTTCAATCATCAATAACCCATTGGCCACAGTTAAAAACAGTAGGATTTTACTTTGGGGCATCTTTCCACCATGAGATACACAGTACAAGCAAAATTTATCTCCAAATTTAAGAGATTTTGGCATTTGTTTTGTATAAATATTCTTATGCTACATGTAATTAAGCAGGAAAAATTCATAAAGGGGCTATTAAGATAGCTATTTTGAATGACAAGTATTTATTTGTATTCCCACCAGTTAGTTGTATGAACTGGGTAAATAAATATAACTTTCAATAAACATGCCAGATACCAGTTTCTCCCTCAGTCCCTTCCATGACCCCCAGGCTCTATAACTCACAAAAGTTTACTTTCTTTCAACAGGATTAATGGCTGTCCACTTGCTTTACCTGGAACCTCAAGTCCAGTTCACTGCCCAAAGAAGCTGGGCAAAACTTGGGCCTGAATTAATCAGTGTTTGAACCTGTCTGCCCTGCTTAGTTCCACCCACACTCCTACAGAGTTAGGTTAGAACAGAAGGGAGAGGCTAAGTGTAACCTAGCTCCATTGGAATGGAGATGCTGTGGCTTTGACTTTTTCATTAACTTAAAAGTCGTTTATACTATTCCATTTTAACTCCTTCCAATTTACTAATTTTTCTCTTTCTAAGAGCCACTCAATTCAGTTACCAGTACTTGAGTAAAGGCACCAGCCACTTCTTCAGGCTGGGAATGATAGCCTATGAATGGCATGAACCAGGTTATTTTGAGTGGGTGGAAAGAACTTGGGTGGTGTGTTTTCTTTTCAATAATGACACTTTTTAATGTTAGTCTGAGTTAAATTTCAGGGTAGAATGTTTTTCCAGTTAGGCTTTTATTCAAAACATTTCAGATGTCAATGCAGTAGATTATGTAAAGTTAAAAATGAAAAGTCCACTTTGAAGAAAGGAAGCAATTCATATAAATCCATATAAATTTATGTTATCTGTATTCTAAAAATTGACAGATCAATGCGATAAATCTCTTTAAGTGAAGTTTATTCACATTAATAATATTGTAACAAAGTAAAATGGAAATATGCTCTATAGACAAATATATTTTATTTTCATGGCTAGTCATTAATTTCACATAAACTTAAGGTATATATTATTGTTTCAAATTTCATTAGTAAAAATAAATGTTAATACTATATGTAATTGTATATTCAGGTATGGCAAAGAGTGTACTATCCAATATCATTTTTCCCCCTGTTTTAAAATGTAACTATTTTCAACTATTAACACATTTTATTTTCTTTTTTTTTGGAGAATAGGCAAAAGCAGTTATCAAGATAGCTACAAAAATTGGTTTATTTGATGATTCTTGATGTATGTTATATTTTAACAATCTATGTCAAGTAAAATAATTAATTTGATTAGGTATATGTCTGCCTGAAACTATTTCCTAGAACACTTTGAATTCTGCAGTTTTACAAAATTCATTAAGAACTAGACAATAAAGAATTCTATTTTGTAGTTAGTGATTATAGCTCTTTATGTAGGAGTGGTGGGCATCTTTTTCTCCTAGAACGTGCTAAAAGCAAGAAAAACACACCTCCAGATTCATCCTATCAGTCTGTAAAGCTGAGAAAAATCTCGCATAAAATCTAGCATAAGATGGATTTAATAATCCTTTCACCCCAACCAGCTCCCCCAAAAAGGGGGAGGAGAAAATGCAATCATAAATGTTAGCATTGGAAGGAATTCTAATCCAGATCTCACATTCTACAAAAAGAATGAAGGCCATTCAAAACAGTAAAGTCATCTTAATTCAAATATCTAGTGCTATTTCAGTAGTGACATTAACCATGATCTCCTGGTGAATTAGAATAAATAGCTTCCTTTCTTCAAAGTGGGCTTCTCATTTTTAAATTTAAAATGATTTTGGTATTTGCTATACTGGATTTGTATTAAATAGTGTGTGATATGTAAAAAAATTGGTATCCATTGTTAAATAATATGAAACCAACTCACTTCAGTTACTCCAACATTGAAGCTGTTTGCATTTTTAATGACTACCATGGTTAGTGTGTTATGAGACCTATGTTTTTTGGCTAGAGGGATAGTGAGGAAGGATACTGAAGTGTTTTGAAGGAAAGCCTAACTGGAAAAACACTCTATCTTGCAATCTGGCCCAGACTAAGATTTAAAAAGCCTCACAGTTGAAAAGAAAACTCTCCATTCATATGGACGACTCTAAAGAAAAACCTTGTGGTTTTGTCCAAGTACTGGGAGTTTAACCTAACGAATGGTTCTTAGATACAGAACAAAATTAGTAAATAAGAAAAGTTTAATTGGAATGGTAGAAATGCTTTCAAATTTACTAATTTACTTTTTCCGTGAACTTAACAGCCAACGCGATCTAACTTATCCCTTAGTCTAAGCTTCCTTCCCTAGTCAGCCTGTTCTCTGGGAGTGTGGGTGGAACTAAGCAGAGCAGACAGGTTCAGACACTGATTAACTCGGGCCCAGGTTTTGCTCAGCTTCTTTGGGCAATGACCTCCTGGAACCAAGTAAGCAAGGAAAAGTAAACTTTTATGAATGCTAAAGGCGCCAGCGCGGTGAAGGGGACCGAAAGAGGTTCTCTGGCATGTAGTATGTTTATGGAAAGTTATATTCGTTTAGTTCATTAAAAAACAAAATAAAATCTGGGGGTACAAAAAAAACCTGGCGTTGTGCCCCTCCCTAATCTGGGAAGCATTTTTCATCCTGTGACGTCATAGTAATGTCAGTGCTCAGATCCAGCCTACTTCTAAACAATAAGAGGGTCAGATGTTAAGAGTAGGGGCTGTTTTATTGGTTTTATTTCTATCTCTAGTGCTTAAAATTGTCAGGGACCGAATAGGGGCTTAATAAATGCTTGTTGAATAACTTAATGAATGTGTAAGGCCGATTCTATAAGAGCTCATTAATCGCTAAATCATTAAACCCTTAAATTTAACCTACTTTCATCTCTTACCAAAGTATTGCATTTTAGTGGAAAATTCCGGAGAAAAAGCAACTACCACATACATTTCTTGAAAATAAAACAGCAACACCCTTCCTCACAATACGGTTACTTTGTACATATCGCACAACAGGCCTAAAATCATTCCATTGCAATCCATTTATAGCCAGGCTATAGAGATCATAGATTCTCTCCCTATCTTAACCGCTCTCTTCATCTGAGCAGATTTTAGTATTATCTATATGGATAATATGGAAATAAAATATGGCAGCCCTCATTAAAAAAGAAAAGAAAATCCGAGGAAAACATTGTAAGTGCGACAAAGAGTAATGCCTCACTTATCCTTCCCAATCGGTCGATCAACAGGCAATTAAGCACTTACGATATGCCACGTACTGTGCTAAGCATTGGGGTTACAAAAAAAGGGGAATGATGCAGTCCCTGCCCTCAAGGAGCACACATTCTAATGGCGGAAGCACTGTACACACTATAAGCATACACGGTAGATGGAAGATAACCTCGAAGGCACAAGGCGGGGTGATATCAGGGAAGGCTTTTTAAAGAAGGAAACTAAGAAACCAAAAAACCCAGGAAAGTCAGGCTGGGGAGGTAGTGCATTCTAGGCACCAAGTCAGGAGGTGAAGAGTCATTATTTTAATATTCTGGCCACATATCATAACCTCTAGATTTTAAGTGTAATAAATTTCGGGTCCACCCTCATTTCATTATTTTTGGAGGGCCTTTGCAGCCTAGAGGGAGGCCTCTGAGACTAATTTACGCCACCTCTCCAGAAAATGCAGCAGTGAGGAAGGGTGGGGGAGGAGGGAAGGGGGAGGGAGGCGTAGGCGTTCCGGGAAAGCGCAGGCTACAGTGTAAGGGCCTGGGCCATTCCCTCCCGGGCACGGCTGGAAGTCGCGCTTCTTTCTGGCGGTCGGGAGTCGAGCGATTTCTAGTCTTGAAAAGCAAGAAACCCCCCACCACTATTACCTAACTTTCATTCCAGTAAGGTGGGGAGCTGGGCCCCGTTTATCTCCGACCTTTGTCTCCCAACACTTCGCTGCTCCGAGGTTGGGCGGAGAGGGGGAGGGGGTAGAGGGTCAGGGACTGCGGGCCACTGACCCGAGTACCTCAAAGCTTTTCCCGGACTCCAGCGGTTACCGTTTAAGACCTGGCCACGGGCTGACCCTTCCCCAGGCTCCAGCGCCCCTTCCCGCTAGCCCCTTTCTTTCCCAGGGCGTAATATCCTCCCTATCGTGGGGGAGGAAGGGAAGGGTGTACGGGACCCTTGCCCCGGGCAGGAATTTGTGGCGGATAGCGTCACTCACCTGGGCCGCGGCCGAGAGGTTCCAGCGCAGGCCGAGGTCCTCCAACCCCTGGCACCCCTGCCTCAAAACTGGGAGTTCCCCAGGAGCTAAGGAGTCACCACACAGCACAATCCGGGGACGGGCAAAGAACCAGCCAGTAAAAGGAAGGCAGGTTAGAAAAGGAAGGGAAGAGGTCCGTCCGCCTCTCGGTGTTGGACCTGAAATGGCAGCCCAGCCCCCAGTGCGCCGGGATCCGAGCTCAGTCGCCGTGGGAGGAAGTAACTCGATCGTCACCAACTCCTACGGATCTTCTGGGAGGGAGGGAGAACAGGAGGAGGAGCTCCGTGCTTCCGCCTCTTCCTCGTCTCCTTCCAGTTTCTTTTCTTCTAATTCTTCATCGCGTTCTCCCTCTGCCTTCTCTCCTATTCCTCTAGCTATCTCGTTTCCCCCCTTTCCCTTCTCCCCTCTCCATCCTCCCGTCCCCTTTATTCTTAAACTTGTTCTGCTTCAATCTACTAGACTGTCTGGAAAACTCTCGGCCCTCCCAGGCGTCGATCCCCAGGTGACCGAGGCCCAGAGCACAGACCCGCGTGGGGGCGGCTCTATTGCCTTCTCCGGGCGGCCAGAAGCGCACTCCTAGGCCTTGTGCCACCCCATGTCGGGCAACTAATTTAACCTCTCTGGAGCAGTTTCTTGTCAACAAAGGCGGTTGTACTTCGTACTATCTCAAGTCCTTGGAGCCACAAATCTGGCTCCTCTTCTCATAATTTCTGGTCCCATCCTTTCCCCCTTTCCCCCTTCCTTCTCTCCCTCCCTCCTTTTCTTCTTCAATCATGAGACATGTGTGTGTGTGTACCAAAAACCCCAGCCATTCTGCTTTGGACTAATGTTTAACCAATTACTGTCTCTAGTGATGACAAGCAGCAATGTATAGTATGGAAAATGCCCCATGACAACATTTCTCATAGATTAATGGTGTATGATGAATATTTCTAAATTCCCATTATTTGACAAATTTTTATTAAGGACATACACAATATGTATGGCATTGTGTCAGGTCCTAGGGATAAAGACAGAAAGGAAACATTGCCTACCAACTTTACTGAGTGTGGGGGAGGTTAGCTTATTCAAGAAACATTTATTAAGCATGTACTATGTGCTAGGCACTTGGATGTGGGGAGGGAGTGAGAGATAGTGAAGAATCCAGAAAGACTCCTATGTTGGGAGCTTGAGAGCTCGAGGATGATATTGCCCTATATAGTAATAAGGATGGGAGGAAGGGAAAGGGAGGGTCTAGGCCCCTGATGGCAAACCTGTCATCAAACCTATGTCATCATAGCCATTTTCAATGAAACAGCCCCATGCGACTGCATACTGAGAAGTATGGGGCCACCTGCCTTGGATGAAACATTTGCTGTAGTGTAGTGTAGATGCTGTGTACTATAGATGACAATTCTACCTATATTAATTTGCCTATTTTGGTTTGTTAAATACAGTTATTATGATTATTACATTTGCCAAAATTACAATTATACATTTTTTAAACTATAAATATCATGAAATTATATGGTTTTTTTTTTCTCAAAGTGACACACCACCTGAGTTATGCTTGGTTTTTTGGCGAATTTTGACACACCAAGCTCAAAAGGTTACACATCACTGGTGTTCTCTTTTGAACCTAGTGAGTTTAACATATCTATTGGACATCTAGTTCAAGATGTCTGGAAAGGCAATTAGTTAGAGATATTGGGGTAAGAAATATAGATCTGAGAATCCTCAGCTTAGAGATGCTAATTAAATCTGGGAGCTGAAGAGATCACCAAATGAAGTAGGATAGAGGCAGAAGAGAAGGCCTAAGAATATCTAGCAAAAGAGACAGAAGGAGCAGTCAGATAGGAGGAAAACCAGGAGAGAGTGGTTGCAGCATGTCCACAAGTAAATAAAATATATAGAAAATAATACAAAGTAATTTAAAAAGAGAGGTGGCTAATAACTGGACCAGGAAAAAAGCATCCTGTAGGAAGTGGCACCAGGGTTGTGCTTTGAAAGAAGCCTTAGATTCTAAGAGGTGGAGTTGAGAAGTTACTGCATTCCAGACTTGGGTGAACTCAAACAAAAGCTGGGAGGCCAAGGATGGAATGTCTTGTTCAAGGAACAGGGCAAACAGAGCCAATTTGACTGGGAGTAGAAGGGCTAGGGGATGGGAGCATAATATGAAATAAGACTATAAAAGTTGAGGAGAGCCAAATTGGATAAGGTTTTAAATGCCAAGTGGAGGGCTTAAAAATTTTCTAGAGAAAGAAAGGAGCCATTAAAGATTTTTGAGTGGTAGGTAGGCACACAGAACTGTTGTAGAATTCTCAGATTGGCAGATGTGTAGATAATGAATTGGAAAGGTAATTTTTTTTAAACCCTTATTTTCTGTCCTAGTAAAAACTCTAAGACAGTAGGGCAAGGGCTAGGCAAATGGGGTTTAAGTGACTTGTCCTGGATCAGAGAGTTGGGAAGTGTCAGGTCACATGTGAATCCAGGCCTGGTGCTCTATTCATTGTACCACCTAGCTGCCTTGGGAATTAAAAAAAAAAACCACAACAAAATACATCTATTTCCTTTGTATTCCTCCCTGAAAGTCATGTGCTTGTAATATAGTCTTTTAAATTTAATTTAATCACTTATCTTTGGTTTTAGAATCCATATTGGTTCCAAGGCACAAGGGCTAGGCAATTGAGGTTAATGACTTGCCACAGTCAACAACTAGGAAGTGTCTGAGGTCAAATTTGAACCCAGGACCTCCTATCACCAGGCTTGGCTCTGTATCTACTGAGTCACCCAGCTGTCCCTATAATCTTTTTTAACAATACAGTAATGATCCATTGCTTTTGTTCCAGCCAAGGTATTCTTAAGGCCAGCACCCTCTTGGTTCAGTCCACTGAACATTGTACAAAGGAAGAGGTTTACTTCATTCTAAAACAGCAAAGATATACAGCAAGGATACAATAGCTTCTCTGGACGTAACCCCTTTAACCTCCTTGTCTCCAGCATGAAACCAATCTCTTAGTGCATTATCAGAGTATGGCAACTTCATATGATTTCAGATTCTTTAGCAAGTTTGAGGGGGACTATTTTATGCCTCTTTACCTGAAATTGTATTGGAGAAAATTAGATCAGTCAGGTTGCAAGTGAGGAGGAAGCTACACCGGAGAAACCACTAGGGAAGCTGGGTTTGAAGAAAGTTATGTGGGACTTGTTGGTGAGGAAGAAACTATGTCTGGGAAACAAAATTAGGAAAACACCCATCTTATTGCATACTGCCCCTTGGTGGCAAGATCCAAAGGAAATTCTAGAGGACCTTCCACCAATTAAATGCTTATAGGGCTTTTACTGGACAGTCCTGTCATGGGTGGTACTAAGGGAGGGAAAAGGGAAACAACAAAAACAAATGTGGAGAGCAAAAGCCAACAATCTTAGGTCTTTTCTCCTCCCTTCTGAAGGACCAGTTCTCAAATCTTACTGGATAGTTTTCCTAACATGAACAAGACTAAAGGAAAAAAGAAAAAGCTCAACAAAAATATGGAGAACAAGAAGCAGAAATTCTAGGTCAGGGAAACTTCTAGGAAGAAGTCAAAGGCACATAAAGCATTGAAAGAATGGGGCTGAGGAGGTAAACTCAACACCAAGGGCCCCAGAGCTTGCTTTTATGGCTTCATCAGTCAAATGAGATTTATAAAATCAGTGTTTGGGAAAGAAAGAAGAAAATTTTGAGGAAATAAGTTCCTAAAGAATGTCTCACTGACAGATTATGAAAGTGAAAAATACGGAAAAAAATTATTCTCATCCTTGCCAGATGTCTTTCTCTATATTAGAGAATCTAATACAAAATGAAATTTCATAATTAAAATCTTAGCACTTGTTTCAACAGTTTTTCCCTTAGGTAAGAAAATTGATGTCAACTGAAGTGAGTGAATTGCCTAAGGTCATTTGTCTAGTCAACTGCCAAATCAAGATCTTGGTCTTCGAATTTCAGTGCTTTTCCATGGCTCTCTACTGCCTCACTTCTTCCTAAGGCAGCATATCTCCTTAGGTTTTGTTTCCTGAATATAAAACTTTATTTCTTTTTTTGACAAGATTACTAAATAGTTAGATGAAGAGAATGCTTTTAATACAGTTTTGCCTGGATTTTAGCAAAGCTTTTTTTTAAAAAAGTATTTTTAATTTAATATTTTCCCAACTACAGGTAATAAGAATTTTTAACATGTTAAAAATTCAAATTGCCTCCCTCCATCCCTTCTCTCTTCATTTCCTGGTTATGTTGTAAGAGAAAACCAAAATTCAAAATAAAAGCATACACACAAAGAAAATAAAGTGGAAAATAGTATGCTCTGATCTGCATTCAGACTCCTGCTCTTTCTGTGGAGGTGGATTACATTTGTTGTCATAAATTCTTCAGAATTGTCTTGGTTTGTTGCATTGCTGATCACCATGCAATATTGCTATTCCTATGTACAATGTTCTGGTTCTGCTCACTTCACTCTGCAGTCTCCACTGTATTAAATACATTTATTTTTTATATCCAAGGAGTCAAAAAGCGCGTATTACATGTTTGCTGTATACCAGGCACAGTGTTAAGATGTCGTGATACAAAGATAAGTAAAAACATTCCCTGCCCTTGAGGAAGTTCCTATTCTAATTGGAGGGTGGGAAGGGAGACATGTAAATAAACTGATAGAAACAGGACACATATAAAAGAAAATGAAAGATGATTCCAGAGATGAAGGTTCTAGCAGCTAGGGGAATAGGAAAGGCCTCCTGCAGAAGGCAGAATTTGAACTGAAATTTTAAGAAAGTTAGAGAAACTAAGTTGTACATAGGAAAGAGAACATCTCAAGAATGGAGGAGAGTCTGTGCAAAGACACAGAGATAAGAATTTATCTCTAAGATCAAGTTATCTCTAAGGTACTAGATCACTGGTCAAGAAGATCTGAGTTCAAATCATCCTTTAAAAACTTGTTGGCTGCATGACCTTGAATGTTACTTAATTTTGTCTCAATTTCCCCAAATGTAAAATGATGATAATTATGGCACCACTCTCCTGGATTATTGTGAAGAACAAATACTTAGCAGTGCCTGGCACATTTATTATTTACTCATGTTCAAATCTTCATGACCCTATTTGGGGTTTTCCTGGCAAATATACTGTAGTGATTTTGGATTTCCTTCTCTAGCAAATTTTATAGATGAGGAAACTGAGGCAGACAGGATTAAGTGACTTGCCCAGGGTCACGCAGCTAGTGTCCAAGGCTAGATTTGAATTCGGGTTGTCTTGACTCCAGGTCCAGTGCTCTTTCCATTGGGCCACCAGATCCTATGGATAACAGGGAAGTACTGCAGTGTTTTGAATGGGAGGTGGGGGTAGGGAATCAGCCAGGTCTATACTTTAAGTAATTTTTGTCAGTGGAGTAAAGATGAAGTGAGGAGAGTCAGGAATCCCAATTCAAAGTATTTTTAAAATCTGGGTAAGAAGTGATAAGAATCAGAATTAAGGTGGCAGCTAAAAAGAAGGGGATATATACAAGATAAGATATAGAGAAAGATATTTAATAAGATAAAGATTATAAGAAAAATTATTTTAAGGTAACTGATTAGATATGTGGATTTTAAGAAGACCAGAAATGGAAAAGTAGGAGGAAGCAATACAGCCTCTTTGTTACAACTATTCCAGGGGGGAAAAAAAAAAAAAAAACATGAGTAGGGCATCTTTTTCTGAACTCAGATCAAGAATTCAGTTCACAGGCAAATAAATGATCAGGGCAGGAAATTTTTAACTGGGTTGTTACTGCAGCATTGCCACCCTTTCCCCATAGCAAAGCTATAGATTCACCTTGTAGACCTAGACCAGACCTACATTCTGTTCCTCTGATCCAAGGTAAGATTATTTAGACCACAGATGAGTGACCAGGGAAGAGATTTTTGGCCCGAGAGTAGGTGATAGATCATAGCTCTGTCACTTTCAACCTACAATCTTCTGGCTAGCTGATAGGAGCTGGGCTTAGCAACTGTCTACTGGAGCTCCAGGATCAAGCTGGCATTTATGTGTCTCAGATTCAAACCAAGGTCAGAAGCTACAAAGTTCAGATCAAAAATCTAATGCTGGGGCAGCTGGGTAGCTCAGTGGAGTGAGAGTCAGGCCTAGAGACAGGAGGTCCTAGGTTCAAACCCGGCCTCAGCCACTTCCCAGCTGTGTGACCCTGGGCAAGTCACTTGACCCCCAATCTTCCACCTATGAGACAATACACCGAAGTACAAGGGTTAAAAAAAAAAATCTAATGCTTAGGTAGTGCCAAAAATCAAACCATTTAGAGGATGCTAAAGATTTTTAGGGCTCTGACCTGTCTACCTCCGAAATCTTCGAAGAACACATCACGCAGTAACCAGAAAAAGCAATGATGGGAGATAATACAGGCATGAACTAGGGAACACTAATTCCCTTTAAAAGTTCATAAAGCCTTGTTCTAACATATAATTTTCATTCAGGAAAGAAGACTGGAAGAGAATAAGGAGAAAAAAAGAGACCAACAATAAAGATTTTTTGTGGACTTGGAGATATTTAAAGAATAAATCCAGAAGAGAGTGACTTCAAAATATCTACAAGCAAATCATCAAAAAAAAATACACCTCCAGAAGGTCAACTAGAATTACTCAAAGAAATAAATCAAGATTTTTTTAAAAAGTTAAAATGATATCATTTTGTTCTACATTACCTTAGAGGGGAAAAAAAAGTGGAAAAGAAGTAAGTCTGGAGGAAATATTTGAAAGGGGAATTAATAGACTCTCTGAAACATGAGAATGAACTAGACAGAAACTAATTACTACATAAAACAAAAAAAAATTTAAAAAACAACAACAAACAACTCAAGAACCTGGAAAAAGAAGTTATATGGTCAAGGAGAAATAACTTAAGAATCTTGACCTTCTTGAAAGCCATGATAAAAAATTATGACTATCATATTTTAAGAAATCATGAAAGAAAACTGGCCAGGCCCTTTAGAACCAGAGAGCAAAGGAAAAATAGAAAGGATCTCCTAATCACATATAGAAATAAAACCCTAAAATAAAAGTTCTTAGGGAATAAAATGGCCAAGATGCAGAGTTTACAGGCCAAATAAAAAACATTCCCAGTATCTAGAAAGAAAGAATTCAAATGTCAGGAACCATAGTCAGGATTATAAAGGATTTAACAGCTACCATTATAAACTAAAGGAATTTAAATATGAAATTTCAAAAGGTAAGTGATATAGGATTACAACTGTGAATAACTTTCCAGCAAATTGAATATAATTCTATAGGAGCAATGTGGGAAGCCATCAAGCTTGTGATGTTTAGCACAGCTTGTCACTAGTTCTGAAACCTGCATGGCAGGTGTCATAAGGATGGTTGTTTCACTCAATTTCCCCTATGTGACTCTTTTCTCACTAACACTCCCCTTCACTGAAATTATTGTAATCAATATCCTTACTCAGCCCCAGGGAAACACAGAAAAAACAATATAGGCTAATGGCAGAGTTCCCTAAAGGCTCCCTATAACTCCTAGGAAATTCCCACCCTTACATACAGTAATACAGAAGTTCCCCTAGAAGCCACTTCACAACAAACTAACACATAGTGAGTTAATGTTAAAGATTTTAATACTCTAACTCAGATTCCCATACACAGGTGCCTGCAAAAACAGGCCAGAACAATCTCCAAGTTTCCCCCCCTCTCAGACCCAATTCTGTATAGTACTTTAACATAAAAGAACAATGAATGAAATATGGAGAAATTGTCTCCCATGAAAAAGCCTGTACTTTCTCACCACTGTGGCCCAAGAGATACTTCAAACACACCTAACACATTGTCTCCAAGATAAGATGGATGGTGAGAATGGAATTCCATGCCAACTTTATGTGTGATCTCAAAGTGTATAAAATAAACTTTAATCAAGGCAAAGCAGAACAGCTTTCTGCAAGCTACAGTGTCTCTGGCTGTTCTTATTCCATTCTCACTCAATTGTCCCACCCCTAAGGTAACTAGACTGCTGGAACAGATTCCCAACGGAGTGGTGCCTGAACACTCTTTAGATGAAATAGAGGCATTCTAAACAGTTCTGATAGGATACTCCTAAAGGACTTATGGGAAAGAATGCTAATCATATATAAAGAACTATAGGAATAGAAATGCAAAAGAAAAACATATGACAATTCTTATCACACATATATATGAGTATTGTTATGTAGGTAGTAAAGTCACTACTAGGAGCTCTTGGAGCCAGTAACTGGTCTAGCAGGAGATCAAGGGTTGGATGTTATGGAGGCTGAACAACCTCAGTTTAGGAATGAACTTGTTTAAGTATAAATTCAAACCCTGTAAGCTAAGTGCCCAGTGAATCTTCACTACTAGATGTTAGGCTCCTTTAAGATGTCTGGTGGGCAGCCCCTCCCTGCTGAGGTAACTGCCTCTTATTGGTTGAATGGCAGACCAGCAGGAAGTTGGGATTGAACTTCCTGTCCCAAGCAATGGTGGTTTGGTTCAACCTCAAACTGAATATCAAACTGCTCAGTATTTTCTCCTCTTCCCTAATCTCCTTAGCCTTGATGGTATAAGAATAATCACAAGATTCTCTGATTAAAGGCTAAGGGATTTATTGAAACTGGGAAGGAATAGCCAAAGTAAGAGGGCTTAGGTGTCACTAAGTTATTGCTATGGTCCTAAGAAGGTCTTGGCAGGCCAAGGGCTAGCTGCCTTTGGCCAGAGCTAAACGGTCTCTGTTTGGTAATTAATTTGATCCTGTAGCTAATCAGTTGAAAAGGAAATAGATGTAGCTGGGTTGCTCTTAAGGAAGGTCCTAAGATCTAAACTATCCTATTTTCCTAACCACAATTCCACCACCCTTCACCACCCTTTCACCACCCTTCACCACCCGGGGCCCCAGGGAAGGTCAGGGATAAGTAGGTGATCAGGGTGAAGTCAGGAGAAAATAGAACCCAGGCTTGGGTTTGCAGGGGATTTTATAGTCTCAGCCCAACTGCCAGTTGGCACCTGCCCCATGGTGCATGCCATTGGCAAGATCCCATCCAGGGTAACTGACAGCTTAGCCTAGGCTAATATTGTAATGCAAAAACCCTGCACTACAGTATGTGATTTGGGGTTTGGGCTTTAAAAGATCACTCTATAGCAAAAATGAATAATATGGAAATAGATATCAAGTGGTAACATTTGTACAACCCAGATGAGTTGCTTGTTGGCTCAGGGAGGGGGGAAGAAAATGAGGAAGGAAAAAAAATTAATCATGTAAACATGGAAAAATATTTAAAAAAACATTTAAGTTAGATATAAGTAGGTTAATAAGCAGTTATTAAGTACCAGCTGTTAACTTAGAAAAAACACAGAACTATTAAATAGTCATAAAAGCCATTCTTTAATTAAGGGAAAGGGAGTACAGGGCTGATTAGACCTCCATGCAGAGCTGCGCACCATGTGCCTTATGCAGAGTCGAGGATTGAACTCTGCTTGCTCTGGTCCCTGAACCCCTGGGAGTGCCACTGCACTAGATGACTAGATGACGACTCCAAGGAACAAAAGAAATTGGGAAACTTATATACCATTTGGGAAGATCCAGGGGCTGGGAAAGATGATTGACATTATCATACTGACAGGATACAATCAAGCCTGGGAAAGGAATCCTAGCCAGAGGCTAGGGTTTAAGGGAAGGGGCTGCTTACTATGGATACTAAAGGATGGTTCCTGCCCAGGTATGCCTTCCTAGGAAAGGGTCTCTGATACAATGGGGGAGATTACCTAAGACAAAAGGATATTTAGCATTTATTCCAGGGTCCATTATTCAGTCTGCAACTGCTAGTCTGGGATTCTCTTCTGGGTGGATTCTCAAGGGAACAGGGAACAAGCACAAACTTTGGGGGTCTCTAACCTACAAGCTATTCCTAAAACCTGGGGTTCATCAGATCTCAGTAGGCCACAAGTTTGGGGTCTCTAGAATCCATGTTGACACAGCTATGTTACACTACCTGACATAAGTATTGGAAGGAAGAACTGTAATGATGTAAGGACTGCCCCAGAATTCAAAAGGTAGGGATTTTCTACCCACTAATGGTATTCAAGTAAAGATGAAATAGCTACTTGAATGCTATAGTGAGTATTTTTTTGAGGAAATATAAATTGTACTAGATGGCCACCGGATTTCCCTTCATGCTCTGAAATTCTGTGATTCTGTGATTAAGTAATTACTATGATTCTACCTATTTCTAAAATAAATAATGCTATTCTTTGCTCTACTATTAAAAAAATTCCTGATTAAAAAATACATAAAACTGAACAGAAACTTTGAAATACAAACATAGGAATGAAAAGAAATATAAAAAGGTAAATATGAGTAAGCAATCAGAAGAGCCTATACAAGGATGAAGCATTTACATTCTATAAGGGTGAGATGATGCTAAATATAAAAATTTAAAATTAGGTTTTTATGCTAATGAGAATTCTAAGGTAATATTGTGGTTGCTGATTTAAAATTTTATAGCTCAAGTCAAAATGACTTTTAGTAACCTTTATTTACAAAGAGGTGGAAAGAATGAAAGTAGAGAAATGTAAGGAGATGGTAGAGAAAATATCTAGCCTATCACACTAAATGTTGCTCTGGTGTCCAGCTCAGCCCCAGCAGGGCAGCCTCCTCCAGGAAAGGAAGGCCTCTCTGGAACTAATATCTCCAGAAGCCAGGAAAGGAAGGCCAGCTACTCACTCACCCAAGATGATGTCCAAAGTAGAAGATCCAGAAGCAGTGCTCCAAGAAGCAGTCTAAGAGCCAAAGTCAAGGTCCAAGCCAAAGGTCAAGTCCAAAGCCACCTCCAAAAGTCAAGCCACCAGAAGAAGCTAAGACCCTTGGACAAAAATGTCAGGACTTTTTATAGTCCTTTTCCCATGTCATTTCCTGTCCCTTTCCCACTTTACAGGAATCAATAGCAGTCTTTCAATTTGCCTAGCACTGCTCAGGAGTGGGGCAGTAGCCTCTGGAGTTGTCACCCACTCTAGCAAGTGACTCATGAATTCTCTTACTTAGTGTTAAATAAAAGTGCTTAAGTTTTTGATTGATTAATTTAAACCGTTGCTGATTGTTAAAGAAAGTTTGATTCACTCTTTACATGGCCTAACTTACAATGGGTACAAAAAGGATGGTTCCTGCCAAGTGTTGACCTTCTTGGGAAAGGATCTCTGGTACAGTGGGGGAAATTTCTAAGAGAAAAGGGATGATTGAGGATTTGAGCATTTCTATAACTCCTATTCAGGACACTTAATGGGTACTGGGAGATCCCTTATTCAGTCTAAGACAAAGTCAGTTTGGGACTTCCCTTAAAGGTAAGTTCACAAGGGAAATGGGCAAACTTGGGGTTTCCAGAATTCACGTTGACCCTATTTAAGGATTAAAGGTCTCCCAGAAGAATATAACAAATATCCAAAACATATTCTGTAAACTCCAAGTTAAATTTAACAATAGCGATGACAAACAACAAATTCTGCAAGCAACTAGGAGAAAGCCCTTAAATATAAAGGAAAGAAAATTAAAGTAACATAAGATTATTTTCTATCTACCTGAAAACAAAGGAGGGAATGCAGCATTGTGTTCTGAAGAGCAAAGGAGTTGAAAATGCAACCCAAAGTGACATAATCTGAAAATACGAATATATTAATTAATGAAAAAAGATAGATGTTCAGAAAAAGAAGTGTTTGAAGCATTTTTATTATTTTTAAAAATTTATTTACTTAATTAATTAAGAGTATTTTTCCATGTTTACATGTTTTTTCCCTCCCCTTCTTCCTCCCCCCCCCCCCCAAGCCAACAAGCAATTCTACTGGGTTTTTACATCAATGATCAAGACCTATTTCCCATATTATTAATATTTGCAGTAGAGTGATCAATTAAAGTCAATATCACCAATCATATACTCATCGAACCATGTGATAAATCATATGTTTTTCTTCTGCATTTCTACTCCCACAGTTCTTTCTGTCGATATGGAATCTAGAAGCCCCCAAATTTGTAGCTTATAAATATTCAATGAACCCCTGTTTAGTTAGCTTGGTGGTGAAAGTCTGGGGTTTGACCTTGTGGGTGATAGTTTTTCCCTGAGGGAGAGACCAACTTCACTAATCTCAAACTTTTCCCTTTTGTGTCCATTGTAAGGATATGGTCTCTCACTATTATTTTTGTTGGGAACTCATCATTTTCCTTTGTTACTGTAAGGGAGAAAAGGGGTTTTTATTGGGTAGACATATTAAAAGGTGATCACCAGGGGAAATTTCCCCAATTAAGGAATAACCTCAAGTCAAAATGATTATGAAAGTTTATTTACAAAATATAGGAGAGAGTAGAAGTAGAGAAATGGGAAGAGGGTAGAATAAGAGGTTTGGATTTAAGTCTGGGCTTTACTCCAGCAGGGCTCCAAAGGCCCAGCCAGAGCCTAAAAGTCAATTAACAAGGGTTTTAGCCACAAGGGCTTCTCCCAATCCAGGGAGCCTCCTGGAGGCTAGTACCTCCTGGGAGATAAGGAATCAGCCTTCTTCACTCAACACATGTAGTTCTAAGAGAGAGATTTAGAGCAGTCTCACCAAGGTCTCAGTGTCCCAGCCAGCACTCCTCCACAGACCAGAAGAGCTAGAAGGCTCGAGCCCAGCTGACTGAGGTCTCTTTTTAAGATGGGGTCACTTATGTGTTACTTCCTGAGCCTCCTTCCTAGTTTGCATGTCCAATCACAACAGATGCTTCTCTTAGGACTGCCTAGGGGGCAGTTAGTAGATTCTGATTCATCACCCACTCTAGCACATGTGGGTTATGGACCTCCCAAAATTGGAGATGTTCTCACCTTTGGTGATTAAATCTAAAGATGGGCAGTGTAGACTTAATCTAATTGTCACATTACCATTCTAAAGTCAATCAACTATCCCCCTTGTCCTTAGTCCCCATGTTCCCCTAGAAAGGTATTTGAGCTTCCCAACTTCAATGTCTCCTCCCAGTCATCATCTAGCTCGATGTCACTCCCAAGGGTCAGGGTCCAGAGCATTTGGAGTTCAATCCTCAGACTCTGCATAGGCATGTGGTGCACAGCTCAGTGTAGAGGCCTACTCAGCCCTGTTACCCCTTTCCTTAATTAAAGAATGGTTTTTCTAACTATTTTATAGTTCTGTGTTGTTTCCAAGTCAACATTTCTCTGGATGTGGATAGTGTTCTTTCTCATAAGTCCTTCAAAATTGTCCTGGATTATTGCATTGCTGTTAGTAGAGAAGTCCATTACATTTGATTGTGCCACAGTGTATCAGTCTCTGTGCACAAACATTCTCCTGGTTCTGCTCCTTTCCCTCTGCATCAATTCCTGGAGGTATTTCCAGTTCACATGGAATTCCTCCAGTTCATTATTCCTTTCAGCACAATAGTATTCCATCACTCACAGATACCACAGTTTGTTCAGCCATTCCCCAATCAAAGGGCATCCCCTCATTTTCCAGGTTTTTGCCACTACAGAGTGAAGCTATAAATATTTTTGTGAACATATTTTTCCCTATTATCCCTTTGGGGTACAAACCCAGCAGTGCTATGGTTAGATCAAAGGGCAGGCAGTCTTTTAAAGCCTTTTGGGCATAATTCCAAATTACCTTCCAGAATGATTGTTTAGAAAAGTGAACCCAATATAGATACCTTAGAAACTTCCCATGAGAGAGCATAGAGTAAAGGACTAAATAAGTGTCTGAACCACACATCAAAAAAATAAAGTCTGGAATAGACAGAAAGGAACATAAATAATAAAATGAAGGAAAGAAAATTGATGTTTTTCAAAAAATTAAGTAAGTTAGAGGAATAGAGAAAGGGAATTTTACTTGATTACTTTGTTGAGAGAGAAAAAACAATGGAAGAATTAAATAGCTGGAAGAAAAAGGAATTAATAAACTAATCAAAGTGCCAAGATTAAGAAGAAACAAACAAGAAGTGGATGGGGTTTGGGAATATGGTTGCTTCAAAGTAGCTAAAATAACTGGAGTTAAAGTACTGTATTTACAGAGGAAGAAGGTAAAATACTAATTAAAAAACACAGTACTAGAGACAAATGGAAGAAAAAATAAACCTATTTCTTGTACCCTTAAAACAGATTCTTCTATAAAAAGCAAAACCCAAAATCTGTTGCTTATTAGCAATTCACCAAAAAAATAAAAATATACATAGAATTAAAGTGATAGACGAACAATTTACTAGGCATTAGATGAATCCAAAAAAAACCAGGAGATAAAACTATTAGATGAGACAAATACAAACATTCATAACATTAAAAAAAGATAAACAAGGAAACTACATTAAGATTGAAAGGAACCATAGACAATAGCAAATCAGTAACAAACTTATATGTTCTAAATGCCTTAGCATCTAAATTTATGAATTTAAAAAACCCCAAATTACAAGAAGATAGTACTAGAATTATGACAGGAGATTTCAATGTACCTCTCTCTCAGTTCTTGAAAAGTCTAACAGTAAGATAAACAACATAGAAAATGTAGCATTGAACAAATTGCTTTAGAAACTAGAGCTAAAACTTTTAAGACATTGTTTAAGATAGATTTTGAGCAATAAGACATGTATAAACCAGTGGAATTGCTTGTCAGCACTGAGAGGGGGAAGGAAGAAGGGAGAGAGAGAACATGAATCATATAACCATAGAAAAATATTCTAAAAAATGTGAAAAAATAAATAAAAAGACATTGTCTAAGGGACAGTTAAAGGATATCTTAGCACTACATGGAATATTACAAAAATTGACAATATATTAGGGCACAGAGATATTTAAAAAGCCATCAAGAGTAAATATTTATAGTAAACTTTATTTATAGTAATATTTATAGTAAAAATAGTAAATATTTATAGACTATAATGTAATAAAAATAAAAATTAGTTGAGGGAACAGAAACAAAATACACAGACCCAAATGGAGCCCTTATGAAGGTCTAATAATGAATGGATTAAAGAATAAATCATAGAAACAACGAATGATTATCTAAAAGAAAATGATAATGCTGAAATAACATATTAAAATTTTTGGTATGCATCTATTCTAGGCCTTAGTGAAAAAGAACACAATGTCTTGTTGCTAATTCAGATAAAACACTACTCCTCTCTGCTTCTGCATTTATTATGGGAAAATCATTAGGTCCTAAGGGGAGTGGGAATTTACCCAACCTCCAGAATGCTGACCCTAACCTGGTATACCTACCCAACCAGTCCCAAGGACAGTTTCCCTAGTTCTTGAAAAGAACACGATGCTAGTGTTACGAATAATATCGATATAGATGGATATATTCAAAATATTTAATAGTTTATTTAGAACCATATTGGTAATTAAGAAGGCCATGTGCCTGCTAAGATCTAATTCAAATACCCTGCCAGTACCTCTGCCCACCTGGCTTGTTCCGCAGGAAAGAGAGTGTACCAAACCCAATCTCCCTATTTAAGCTTCTGTTTACGTTGTCTTACTTCACCACGTAAGGGCAGGAAATATTTCTATGAAAAAGTAAAATATTTCTCCTGCCTCATTTATTTTTGGCAAGATCTTAGAAAGCCAGAGGATTTTTCACCACTAGAATGGCCTTAAAATAATTCTAACATCAGGAAGAATCCTGGTACAGATAGCTCTAGAGGAATAGTTTGATATAAATAATGAAATATAAAAACATAACATAATACAAAAGTTACTTTAAAAAATACAATCTGTGGAAATATCAGGGGCAGTTTGTAGTGGATCTTTCCACGTAAAATGACAACGGTAAAGCCTTTCCTCATCTCCCCAATACTAGTGCTTTCCCTCTGAGATTACTTTTACATAGTATTTTACTTTTACACAGATTATACTTTTACACAGTTTTTTGCGTATCGTCTCCCATTTAGAATGTGAACTCTTTGAACAGGAACTGTTTCTGCCTTTCTTTGCATCCTAGTGCTTAGCATAGTGCTATATATTAAGAACTTAATAAGTGCTTGTTGATTTAACTTCATAATAGCACCAGGAACATTGGGGACACAGAAACAGCGGGCACTTCTAACAGTTACCACTTATCATCATCGGTTAGAGATATCTGAAGTGAGGTAACTACTAGATCCATATTCTGTTGTATCTTAGCCTCAGAGGCTACAGTGAGTGCACAATCATCTGTAAACAAAAAAGTGGTTCAGGAGCTCTCCCTCCACCTTAAGTCTTCTCTTGAAACCGTTTCAAGTTAAGACATTTACCACCAGTAATACCACTGGTAGCTGACTTTGATGCTGTTTTCATTCTTATTGAAAGCAGATTCAGGAAGAAACATCATGCTAAAGGCATGGGAACAAATACATAGCCTTGTTTCATTCCATTGGTGACTGAGAAAGTGCGAGAGCATCATCCTTCATTCAGAGGGTTTTTCATTACTAGAATGGCCTTAAAATAATTCTAACATCAGGAAGAAGCCTGGTACAGATAGCTCTAGAGGAAGAGTTTAATATAAATAATGAAATATAAAAACAGGCAAGCATGTCATCATGAAACTGTCATACACTATTGATGGACTTCTCCACGCATCTTCCACAACTCCTCATGACAGATGGCATCAAAGGCCTTGGCCACATGGATGAGCACTGCGTACAGACCTCTGTTCTATTCCTGGTATTTCTTATAGAGTTGTTGGACAACGAACACCATGTTGACCATTCTTTGGCTTTTTCTAAAGTCCTTAGGGCTGATTGAGTGGGTGGACTAGGACTTGCTTTTGGGTAACTGACTGTGTGAAGGAAATTATTGAGGGGACTTTGATCACTGAGGATAGAATGAAAACTGCTGTAATCAGTAGGAAAGCCAACAATTGAGGTAGGGGAGACAACAAGGCAGGCTAGATGTTCCCTGGATGAGTCTTCCCTGGGTGGATGTCCCCTGGGTGGCCCAGGCAAAGGAGAAAGGGTGACAGTTGGCTCACAAGGTGTGATGTGTCATCTTCTGGGATGGAATCAACACAGGGTGCTTTGCCATATGATGGGAGCCTAATGGCATCCAATATTTCTTCTTTATTTGGAAGTTCAGCTAGAGAGGGATTGACTTCAACCTGAGGTACACTATGGAAGTGCTCAACTCAACACTCCACTATCATGTGTAACAGAGGGATTGGATTAAAAAAAAAGCCATGCATCTTTGAAATGAATTGATAACAAACCAGAAGAATCTTCAGGATCTGACTATTAGGGAGGGGTCAGAGGAGGAGGGAAATTCTGTAAAGAGGTTACAACTGCCACTATCTACACATCTCTCTGAACCTTGGAGGGAGGTCAGTGGTTTTGGAGGATCTTGAGAGATTCTGGCTCCTTTGTACCCCTATATTTTGAGACTTATTGGAAATCACAACTGCTATCATCATTTCTACAAGTTTCATTTACCAACTAAGAAGATATTGACACAGCAGTACTCCATTTGGCCATAGAGCCCAGACTCCTGGGGGGGAGGGCTTTTGGAGGAATGTTCCTGATCCACCTGATCCATTGATCCCTGTTACTCCCCTTTATATTAGTTTATTGATTAGTGATTAAGAGAGTGTAGGAGGGTAAGGGACAGTTACTGAGATAAAAGGCCCAGAAGAGATCCAGTACTGCTTACCCCAGGGTGAAATTCATAGTTGACAGAGAAGCTTGACCTTTTCCCTCTGTCCTCAGTTCCCAAATACCCTTTTCCTGAATCCTGAATTCCTCTGTCACTTGAATAAATTCCTGTTAGTTTTTACTAGTCAGAGTTTGGAGCAGTGACCTTGATGGGGGAGGTGACATTGAGTGACTGAGGGGAAGACAAGAACAACACTCCATCTTGAGGGAAAAAAAGTCACTTGAAAAGGGAACGGGGGGGGGGGGCAAGGGNTTTCATTTGATTTCTAACATCTGCCTTCATCAACCCCACTACAACCATACCATTTTGGGGAGCCCCTGATCGAAGTATACCCTCAAAGGTCTTCCCAGTGGGGGGGGGTGATCAACCTTGGCCCACATATCCCATTTAAGTGGGGGTGATCAAAACACACCCCATCTATCATCTATACCCCCTTCATACACATGTCCTTATCACTGACCAGTGTAGTTCCATCACCACTAAGTAGTTGTGATGAACCAAATGTCTTTGGCCCATAAATAGTCTTCAAGGCATCACAGAAGCACTTTACATTGTTGTTATTATTATAAAACTGAATCTCAGCTGCCTTTTAATTTGCTTTTTTTCCCTAGATTCTGTTCCACACATTTCTTTTGTATTTATTGTCTTTATTAGAGTGATATGGCATTCTCAATTTTTACTGTGCATTCTAGCTAAATTAGCACACTAGTTTTCAATGCTTTTCTGCAATTTCTGATAGCATTGTTAGGTCTCTCTTTACAAAGTGATATTAGACACCAGTTCTTAGGCATATTCCTTGGTAGTTTTACTTTCCCTACTATCTGGGAACTTTCTATGCCTTCCAACTGCCTCCCCTGTCATTCAAAGGTGGCATCCATCATTTCCCAGAACATGAATATAACAGATGCTTTTCATGAAAATGCTGCCGTACACTGCTGTGTGGCATCTATTAATAGTTTTTATATTTCTACCAAATAGTATGGGAAAATTCATTCTTAATGGTTGCAGAAAATCCCAGATTTCTGAATACTTTGTTTTCATAAATATTAGTCTACTAGTTGTTTTTGTGCTACCTGAATAAAAAAGTGAATTTCAAAATATCATTTTAAATATGCCCATCTCCTTTTCAAACTCCTTTGAATTAAAAACCACAATAAAAAGCAGAAGGCTTGAAATACATTGTACAGGACTTTTAACATGAATGGAACCCCTCAAACACTCTAGTAATGTTCTAAAAAATAAAATGCCTGCTGACATTCTGAGCAGACAATCTAGGGGGAAGAGGAAGTTGGGTATTCACCTGATGCTTCAAGATAATGAGATCTTATCTCTGAACTGTTGGCTCATCAGGGAATAGAGTCAGACCCCATGATATATTATTGCATAAAGAGACAGGGCTGGACAACAAATGAATATTTGTGATCTTCCAAGGGCCCTGAAGCCAGCACTTTGGAAGACTGTGGTAGAAACACAGATGGGAACAAAATGAAGTATCTGGGAAATCTAGATTAAAACCACAACAGGAGGCAGAACTGAAATAGTGCCCAGACAACTCACATTGGAGGCCTAAAGCCAAAAAAGCAGGGATGTTGAACTTGTACAACCATTATCAGAGCTTCTTCAGCAGGAGACAGGGTCAATGTAACCCTCATCCCCCTTCCAAAAGACCCTGAACTACTGTTCCCTATTAGAGTTACCCAAACAGAGAAGTTTAATACTCATAGTACTAAATTCCTTGAAGGAGATCTGTGACCAGGACACTCTCTGACATTTAGTTTAGAGACTATCAGGGCCACAGCAGAAGATGGACTCAACTCTTTATATTTAACACTTTATTTTTTCTAATTACACATAAAAACAACTTTTAACATTCATTTAAAACTTTTTTTGAGTTCTAATTCTTTCCTCCCCTCTTTCTCCTTCCAATTCCCTTGCTAAGAGGGCAAGCAATTTGATATAGGTTATACATGTGTAATAATGAAAAACACATTTCAATATTAGTCAGTTGTGAAAGAAAACACAATCCAAAAAATATAACCCAAGATAAAAACTTATGATTTGCATTCAGACACCATCAATTCTTTCTCTGGGGGTGGATAGGATTTTTCATCATATGTTCTTCAGAATTGTCTTAGATCATTGTATTGCTTAGAATAGTAAAGTCATTCAGAGTTAATCATTGTACAGTATTGCTTTTACTATTACAATGTTCTACTCATTTCATTTTGCATCGCTCCATGTAAGTCTTTTTAGGTTTTTCTGAGAGCATTCTAATTGTCATTTCTTATAATACAATAGTAGTCCATCACAATCTCAAACCTTTTTCAGTCATTATCCAATTGATAGGTATTACCTCAATTTCAAATTCATTGCTACCACAGAAAGAGCTGGTGTAAATAATTTTGTACACATATGTCCTTTCCTTTTTCATTTTGTTTTTTAAAATCTCTTGGGGATACAGACCTAGTAATGTTATTACTGGATCAAAAGGTATGCAGAGTTTTATTGGCCTTGGATTATAGTTCCAATTTTTTTTTCCAGAATGGTTAAATTAGTTCATAACTCCACCAACAGTGCATTAGTTTCTCAATTTTCCCATACCCTCTTTCAACATTTGTCATTTTCTTTTTCTGTCATATTGATCAGTCTGATAGGTATGGGTGAGATAGTACCTCAGAGTTGCATTTCTTGAATCAATAGGGATTTAGAGCATTTTTTCCTATGACTATAGGTAGCTTTGATTTCTTCTTCTGAAAATTGCCTGTTCATATCTTTTTTTTTTTATTTTAAACCCTTATCTTCTGTGTATTGACTCATAGGTGGAAGAGTGGTAAGGGTAGGCAATGGGGGTCAAGTGACTTGCCCAGGGTCACACAGCTGGGAAGTGTCTGAGGCCGGATTTGAACCTAGGACCTCCCGTCTCTAGGCTTGGCTCTCAATCCACTGAGCTACCCAGCTGCCCCCCCTGTTCATATCTTTTGACCATTTATGAATTGGGGAAAATTTGTATTCTTACAAATTTGACTTAATTCTTTATATATTTGAAAAATGTGGCCTTTATCAGAGAAAGTTGATATAAATTTTTTTTCAGAGTTATGATTAAAACTTGTGTATTTCCCTCCAACCTATCTTTTCCCTCCATTTCTTCTTCTTCTTCTTCTTCTTCTTCTTCTTCTTCTTCTTCTTC